>NW_022589746.1:6615721-6763028 GCF_004348235.1 Phoca vitulina
TTTTCCCTTTTTCAACCAACATCTTATTAATCCCTTTTTTAAAAAAAAAACATTTTTATTTTTCATTTTTAAAGTCATATTCTATCCCTTCATAGTAGTTACCCGTATTTTTGGCATATATATATAAGTTGTTCTCTCTTTAAAATCTTGAGATAGTTTCTTCTAACAGATCAAAATATACTCTAAATCTCTAGTGTATGGTTTTTTTCTACTCCCCTGCCTGATCACATTCTCTCCCTTTTTTCTTTCATTTTATTTTTTTTTAATCCTCTTCTTTTTTCAAACAACTTATCAAATCCTTTTTTAAAATTTTTTATAATTTCCATCTTTACAGTCATATTCCATCCCTTCATCATATCAACCCTTATTTTTGTACATATATAAGTTTTTCTTTCTTTAAAATTTTGGGAGGGACTTTCTTTTAACAGACCAAAATACACCCAAAATCTAGTGTGTGGCACTGATCTATAAACCAGCCTGATCATATTTGATCACATTCTGTTTTTGTTTTGTTTTGTTTTGTTCTGCTTTTGTTTGTTTTTATCTTTATCTTTATCTTTTTCTTTTTTCTTTTTTCTCTTTCCCTTTCTTTTCCCACTGCTTCAGGTCTTTTCTGATTTGTTTAGAGTATATTTTCTGGGGACGTTGTTACCCTGCTAGCATTTTGTTCTCTCATTAATCTATTCTCCTCTGCACCAAATGACAAGACGGAAAAAATCACCTCAACAAAAAGAACAAGAGGTAGTACCGACTGCCAGGGACCTACTCAATACGGACATTAGTACGATGTCAGATCTAGAGTTCAGAATCATCACTTTAAAGATACTAGCTGGGCTTGAAAAAAGCATGGAAGTTATTAGAGAAACCCTTTCTGGAGAAGTAAAAGAACTAAAATCTAACCAAGTAGAAATCAAAAAGGCTATTAATGAGGTGCAATCAAATATGGGGGCGCTAACTGCTAGGATAAATGAGGCAGAAGAAAGAATCAGTGAGATAGAAGAACAAATGATGGAAAATAAAGAAGCTGAGAAAAAGAGAGATAAACAACTACTGGATCACGAGGGCAGAATTCGAGAGATAAATGATACCATAAGACGAAACAACATTAGAATAATTGGGATCCCAGAAGAAGAAGAAAGAGAGAGAGGGGCAGAAGGTATAATGGAGTAAATTATAGCAGAGAACTTCCCTAATTTGGGGAGGGAAACAGGCATCAAAATCCAGGAAGCACAGAGAACCCCTCTCAAAATCAATAAAAATAGGTCAACACCCCGACATCTAATAGTAAAACTTACGAGTCTCAGAGACAAAGAGAAAATCCTGAAAGCAGCTCGGGAGAAGAGATATGTAACCTACAATGGTAGAAACATTAGATTGGCAACAGACTTATCCACAGAGACCTGGCAGGCCAGAAAGGACTGGCAGGACATATTCAGAGCACTAAATGAGAAAAATATGCAGCCAAGAATACTATATCCAGCTAGGCTGTCATTGAAAATTGAAGGAGAGATAAAAAGCTTCCAGGACAAACAGAAACTAAAGGAATTTGCAAACACGAAACCAGCCCTACAAGAAATCTTGAAAGGGGTCCTCTAAGCAAAGAGAGAGCCTAAAAGCAACATAGACCAGAAAGGAACACAAACAATATACAGTAACAGTCACTTTACAGGCAATACAATGGCACTAAATTCCTATCTTTCAATAGTTACCCTGAATGTAAATGGGCTAAATGCCCCAATCAAAAGACACAGGCTATCAGATTGGATTAAAAAACAAGACCCATCGATATGCTGTCTGCAAGAGACTCATTTTAGAACCAAAGACACCCCCAGATTGAAAGTGAGGGGGTGGAAAACCATTTACCATGCTAATGGACACCAAAAGAAAGCTGGGGTGGCAATCCTTATATCAGACAAATTAGATTTTACACCAAAGACTGTAATAAGAGATGAGGAAGGACACTATATCCTACTTAAAGGGTCTATCCAACAAGAAGATCTAACAATTGTAAATATCTGTGCCCCTAACATGGGAGCAGCCAATTATATAAGGCAATTAATAACAAAAGCAAAGAAACACATTGACAACAATACAATAATAGTGGGGGACTTTAACACTCCCCTCACTGAAATGGACAGATCATCTAAGCAAAAGATCAACAAGGAAATAAAGACTTATAAATGACACACTGGACCAAATGGACTTCACAGACATATTCAGAACATTGCATCCCAAAGCAACGGAATACATATTCTTCTCTAGTGCCCATGGAACATTCTCCAGAATAGATCACATCCTAGGTCATAAATCAGGTCTCAACCAGTACCAAAAGATTGGGATCATTCCCTGCCTATTTTCAGACCACAATGCTTTGAAACTAGAACTCAATCACAAGAGGAAAGTCGGAAAGAACTCAAATACATGGAGGCTAAAGAGCATCCTGAAGAATGAATGGGTCAACCAGGAAATTAAAGATGAATTAAAAAAATTCATGGAAACCAATGAAAATGAAAACACAACTATTCAAAATCTTTGGGATACAGCAAAGGCAGTCCTAAGAGGAAAGTATATAGCAATACAAGCCTTTCTCAAGAAACAAGAAAGGTCTCAAGTACACAACCTAACCCTACACCTAAAGGAGCTGGAGAAAGAACAGCAAATAAAGCCTAAACCCAGCAGGAGAAGAGAAATCATAAAGATCAGAGCAGAAATCAATGAAATAGAAACCAAAAGAACAGTAGAACAGATGAACGAAACTAGGAGCTGGTTCTTTGAAAAAATTAACAAGATTGATAAGCCCCTGGCCAGACTTATCAAAAAGAAAAGAGAAATGACCCAAATCAACAAAATCATGAATGAAAGAGGAGAAATCACAACCAACACCAAAGAAATACAAACAATTATAAGAACATATTATGAGCAACTCTATGCCAGCAAATTAGATAACCTGGAAGTAATGGATGCATTCCTAGAGATGTATCAACTACCAAAACTGAACCAGGAAGAAATAGAAAACCTGAACAGACCTATAACCACTAAGGAAATAGAAGCAGTCATCAAAAATCTCCCAAAACACAAAAGCCCAGGGCCAGATGGCTTCCCAGGGGAATTCTACCAAACATTTCAAGAAGAATTAATACCTATCCTTCTGAAACTGTTCCAAAAAATAGAAATGGAAGGAAAACTTCCAAACTCATTTTATGAGGCCAGCATTACCTTGATCCCAAAACCAGACAAAGACCCCATCAAAAAGGAGAATTACAGACCAATATCCCTGATGAACATGGATGCAAAAATTCTCACCAAAATACTAGCCAATAGGATCCAACAGTACATTAAAAGGATTATTCACCACGACCAAGTCGGATTTATCCCTGGGCTGCAAGGTTGGTTCAACATCCACAAATCAATCAACGTGATACAATACATTAACAAAAGAAAGAACAAGAATCATATGATCCTGTCAATAGATGCAGAAAAAGCATTTGACAAAGTACAGCATCCTTTCTTGATCAAAACTCTTCAGAGTATAGGCATAGAGGATACATACCTCAATATCATAAAAGCCATCTATGAAAAACCTACAGCGAATATCATTCTCAATGGGGAAAAACTGAGAGCTTTCCCCTTAAGGTCAGGAACACGGCAGGGATGTCCACTATCACCACTGCTATTCAACATAGTATTGGAAGTCCTAGCCACAGCAATCAGACAACAAAAAGAAATCAAAGGCATCCAAATTGGCAAAGAAGAAGTCAAACTCTCACTCTTTGCAGATGATATGACACTTTATGTGGAAAATCCCAAAGACTCCACCCCAAAACTGCTAGAACTCATACAGGAATTCAGTCAAGTGGCAGGATATAAAATCAATGCACAGAAGTCAGTGGCATTCCTATACACCAACAACAAGTCAGAAGAAAGAGAAATTAAGCAGTCGATCCCATTTACAATTGCACCCAAAACCATAAGATACCTAGGAATAAATCTAACCAAAGAGGCAAAGGATCTGTACTCAGAAAACTATAAAATACTCATGAAAGAAATTGAGGAAGACACAAAGAAATGGAAAAACGTTCCATGCTCATGGATTGGAAGAACAAATATTGTGAAGATGTCAATCCTACCTAGAGCAATCTACACATTCAATGCAATCCCCATCAAAATACCATCCACTTTCTTCAAAGAAATGGAACAAATAATCCTAAAATTTGTATGGAACCAGAAAAGACCCCGCATAGCCAGAGGAATGTTGAAAAAGAAAAGCAAAGCTGGCGGCATCACAATTCCAGACTTCCAGCTCTACTACAAAGCTGTCATCATCAAGACAGTATGGTACTGGCACAAAAACAGACACATAGATCAATGGAACAGAATAGAGAGCCCAGAAATGGACCCTCAACTATATGGTCAACTAATCTTTGACAAAGCAGGAAAGAATGTCCAATGGAAAAAAGACAGTCTCTTCAACAAATGGTGTTGGGAAAATTGGACAGCCACATGCAGAAGAATGAAACTGGACCATTTCCTTACACCACACACAAAAATAGACTCCAAATGGTTGAAAGACCTCAATGTGAGACAGGAGTCCATCAAAATCCTAAAGGAGAACACAGGCAGCAACCTCTTTGACCTCAGCCGCAGCAACTTCTTCCTAGAAACATTGCCAAAGGCAAGGGAAGCAAGGGCAAAAATGAACTATTGGGACTTCATCAAGATAAAAAGCTTTTGCAAAGCAAAGGAAACAGTCAACAAAACCAAAAGACAACTGACAGAATGGGAGAAGATATTTGCAAATGACATATCAGATAAAGGGCTAGTATCCAAAATCTATAAAGAACTCATCAAACTCAACACCAAAAGAACAAAGAATCCAATCAAGAAATGGGCAGAAGACATGAACAGACATTTTTCCAAAGAAGACATCCAAACGGCCAACAGACACATGAAAAAGTGTTCAATATCGCTCGGCATCAGGGAAATCCAAGTCAAAACCTCAATGAGATACCACCTCACACCAGTCAGAATGGCTAAAATTAACAAGTCAGGAAATGACAGATGTTGGCAGGGATGTGGAGAAAGGGGAACCCTCCTACACTGTTGGTGGGAATGCAAGCTGGTGCAGCCACTCTGGAAAACAGTATGGAGGTTCCTCAAAAAGTTGAAAATAGAGCTACCATATGATCCAGCAATTGCACTACTGGGTATTTACCCCAAAGATACAAAAGTAGGGACCCGAAAGGGTACATGCACCCTGATGTTTATAGCAGCAATGTCCACAATAGCCAAACTGTGGAAAGAGCCAAGATGTCCATCAACAGATGAATGGATAAAGAAGATGTGGTATATATATACAATGGAATATTATGCAGCCATCAA
Source organism: Phoca vitulina (assembly GCF_004348235.1). Taxonomy (NCBI): domain Eukaryota; kingdom Metazoa; phylum Chordata; class Mammalia; order Carnivora; family Phocidae; genus Phoca; species Phoca vitulina. The sequence continues at coordinate 6,621,101 of NW_022589746.1, forward strand.
AAGGAATGAGATCTTGCCATTTGCAACGACGTGGATGGAACTGGTGGGTATTATGCTGAGCGAAATAAGTCAAACAGAGAAAGACATGTATCATATGACCTCACTGATATGAGGAATTCTTAATCTCAGGAAACAAACTGAGGGTTGCTGGAGTGGGGGGTGGGGTGGGAGGGATGGGGTGACTGGGTGATGGACACTGGGGAGGGTATGTGTTCTGGTAAGCACTGTGAATTGTGCAAGACTGTTGAATCTCAGATCTGTACCTCTGAAACAAATAATGCAATGTATGTTAAGAAAGAAAAAAAGAAGAAGAAGAATGTAGCAGGAGGGGAAGAATGAAGGGGGGGAAATCGGAGGGGGAGAAGAACCATGAGAGACGATGGACTCTGAAAAACAAACTGAGGGTTCTAGAGGGGAGGGGGGTGGGAGGATGGGTTAGCCTGGTGATGGGTATTGAGGAGGGCACGTTCTGCATGGAGCACTGGGTGTTACGCACAAACAATGAATCATGGAACACTATATCTAAAACTAATGATGTAATGTATGGGGATTAACATAACAATAAAAAAATTTTTTAAAAATTATTTAAAAAAAATAAAAAAAATAAAATACATCTTAAATCATTATACCTTAAGGGAGTGACAAATCACAAGAGTTAAATCAAGTATATCAATGTTTAATTTAAAACTTTTATTCTCAATGTCCTTAATGTGTATTCCTTTAATTTAATCAAAAGTGGGTTGTTGGCTTTTTTAAGTGGTTTTTAAAAATTTTAATACTTTTTCAAATCATGAAAAGGCGGGTCTTGTTAACTTATAGAAGGGGTTGTTAGCAAACTATGACCCACAGGCCAAATCTGGTCTGTGTATTTTTTGTAAAGAAAGTTTTATGGGAACATAAGCCACGTTCATTTGCTGCTTTTGCACAATTATGGCACAGTTGAGTAGTTGCAACAGAAACCGTATAGTCCATGAAGCCTAAAATATTTACTATCTGTCCATTTACAGAAGAAAATGCTTGTCAACCCCTGACCTACACCGACAAGAACTTCATGGCATCTAGATGAGGAAGAGGGGGTGGGGGGAGCATACACAGGTTGAGTTCCCCCTACAAACACAACAGTGCTGGTACCCCCCCATCCTTCCCCTGGGACCACCTGTGACATGATTTTAATTAATTTGTTCAGAAACTACAACTTCTTTCCATTTGCACAGCTATAGCATTCATTTGGATAATGCTCTTTGGACCCCTAATATGTCCTCCTCCCCAAATGCTTTCTCTTCTTCCTCCCTTTATAGAGCTCTTCCAAAACTGTTCTTTCTATTTGACCATGCTAATAGTTACCTAACGATTCAAAGACTGTCCACTGAATCAAAATACCTAATTCTGGGAATTCATAATTTCAACTAATGTTTTTTCTTCCTTTTCAAGTATACGTTTTTTCCCCAACTGAATTTCCTTTTCACTGTCTTAATTGAGTATTAGTGTTAGGAGGCTACACTGTATGTTCTAGGATGAGAGCCAGTCCTCCACACCTCCTAACCCAAATATCTCTTCAAACATAGCATAGGCCAACTTAGCGTACAGGCTTTTTGTTTGTGGACACAGATAAAAAATACTGCTGTAGACTCAGGATTGAGCCTCCCACCCTCCATCACCAACTCTATCTCCGATTGCTAGTAATGCATTATTGAAATAGAATTTACTCAGGTGAGGAGAATCTATAGTTTATAAAGCTCCCAAGTAATTTTGATACACAGCCAGATTTAGAAATTATGGTTTTAAACAATATTTAAATTTATTAATAAACATGTTTTAAGGGAAAATATAAAAGTAAAAATCTGTCATACTAAATAGGTTATTTATGAACCAACCACTTCATTCAGCAAACATTTATTGAGCAAGTACCCCGTCCAGGCACTGCTCTAGGCACTAGGGATAAAGCAGTGAACCAGAAAGACAAAGCCACAGCTGGCTGACGACCTCGTGGGAGCAGACGGACAACAAACAGATAAACTAAGTAACCTGCCCTGCACTCCCTGGTAGTCCTCAGTACTCTGACAGCAGGCAGCAGTGCCAACACAGAGTGAGAGTGCTTTCTATTTTCTACAAGCAGGTGACAGCAAGCTTCTCTGATGAGGTGACATTTGAGCAGAAACCCGAAGCCAAAGAAGCCATGCATAAAGATAATAGCAACGACAACAAAATAGGAGTAGGGAAAGCAGCTTACCTTAACCTGTTAAATTATTTAAAAATCTACTGTTTGATCTATAAGGATCATCTTCCCTTAAATTAAAGACAGAACAACAACAAAATAGAGGACAGGGGTGTATAGATACATTCCAATAAACCGGGGTGAATATTCTTTAGATTGTTTTAATCCAATGGTTTTAGATAACTGAAATAATTAGACAATGACTCTAAAGCTACTCTGATGTGTTTCGACAAATTGTACATAATAAATCATAGGGATATCCACGAACATCACTACCCAGAGGAGTAGTGGTAATCCAACTAATAGAATGGTTTATATGTTTAAGGACTACACAAAATATAAGAATTACTAATTTTTTAAATTATGAAATCCTAAAAATCTTAAGAGATGATTTTATGTAAATTCTTATAGGACATCTCTTCCATTTTTACAATATAAGAAGCTAATGTTAAAAAATTAGTTAACACTATACTGATGAGAGGTAATTGAGTACATCATTGACCATACCAAGTGATCTCTGCAATTGAGTGGCATTTTTTGGTAAATATCTATAATAGAAATATATATTTACATTGTTTACTATAAGAGAAATATTCACAGAAATGATTTTTTAATCTAAAAATCTGTTAACTAAGCACTACTAAAAATATTTTAATCAAAGAATAGGTAAAATGATAAGCTGGCAAGAAGTGACTGTGAGTGTTGAACACAAAGTATAATTAGAATGACAACCAAAGAGCAAATGAAAGAGTAAGCAGTGATGTCAATACTTAACCTAGGTACAACAGCTTGCTTTGATGAAACCTTTGTCAATTCTAAATATCATACAGCAGTATTTTATTAATTTCCCATTATATCCAGATACCCAAAGAAACTTTTTTTTCTATCTCTTAAAAATATCCTTGCTGGGGCGGGGGTGGGGGGCGCCTGGGTGGCTCAGGTCATGATCCCAGGGTCCTGGGATCGAGTCCCTCATCAGGCTCCCTGCTCAGCCGGCAGGGCGGTGGGGGGATCTGCTTCTCCCTCTCCCTCTGCTGCTCCCCAGGCTGTGCCCTCTCTCTCTGTCAACTAAACAAAATCTTTAAAAAAAAAAAAAAAAAAAGATCCCTGCTGGGGGTGCCTGGGTGGCTCAGTTGGTTGTCTGACTCTTGATTTCGGCTCAGGTCATGATCTCAGGGTGGTGAGATCAAGCCCCGAGTCAGGCTCCATGCTCAGCCCAAAGACTGCTTGGAATTCTCTCTCTTCCTCTCCCTTTGCCCCTCCCTGCCGCTCACACTAGACAGACAGACAGATAATTGCACATATATATTGTAGGGATATCCTACTTTAAAAAAACAAAAAATGTCTTGCTGAAACCATATAAACCATGGTGATAACATTCCACCTCCTGGCAATTTCTCAATTTACTGTACTATTGTGACAGCTCACTGTAACTTCCTCCATTGTAGACTGGATGAATAGCACAATTCTACAGACGGATCTTCCAAAGCCCTTTAGATAGCTTTACGACCACTCGAGGTGCTTTCAAAGTTCAGAGGAACTCTTGCTGTTTCCAGCTATGCATGCCTGAACCCCAAATTCTTTTCCACCACCCATGATATAAAGGTAAAAAGTGAAGAGAGGCCAAATGAATGATTTAAGCCTACTCGGCACAATTCTTGGGAATATTCTCCTTAGATCAAAAATTTTGAGTCACTTCAATTACCTTCTGAAGTAAGAGTCATGGTAGTTACTGTTAAACAGTAACCCTCTCTTTGTACTGTTCCAGGGGACTCTTGGAAAGAGGGTTGTAGGGAAGTCAAATTAGATTCCTCCCCAATATTGCAAGGTGCCTTTATGTTAGGTTGTTGGGACCTCCAGAAAATTCCAGTGTGAACATGTTTATATGTTCACAGACCTAAACTAAGTGGCTTGAAATAGAGGTCCCTAGGAGATGGTATGTCATGATGGAAAAAATACAGGTATGGGATCCAGTCAGATCTGGGATTGAATCCTGTCTCAGCCTCTTGTTACTGTGTGATTCTGGGCAAGTTAGTCTTTTTGAGACTCAGTTTCCCCAGATATGAAATAATACATACTTATTAAGGTAACTGTAAAGATTAGAAATAATGTACTTAAGGCACTCAGCACAGAGCTTAGAACATAAGCTCTCAATAAATGCCATTATGAATAGTAAGATCCACACAGCAACATTCAGTGTATTCAAGTTATAACTGATCATATTTTCATGGATTTCAATTTCTTATAAAAGGATTAAGATTAATTGAGGCGCCTGGGTGGCTCAGTTGGTTAAGCGGCTGCCTTTAGCTCAGGTCATGATCCCAGGGTCCTGGGATCGAGCCCCACATCGGGCTCCCTGCTCAGCGGGGAGCCTGCTTCTCTCCCTCTGCCTGATGCTCTGCCTACTTGTGTGCTCTATCTCTCTGTCAAATAAATAAATAAAATCTTAAAAAAAAAAAGGATTAAGGTTAAAATAACTTCATTACAATAGTTTATTTTATTACCATCAAGTTCACAAAAGTGATCCTGTGAATCATCATATCTTGCCCAGTCAATGAAAGCTTCTTTGCTTTGATTACTAGGGGAAAGAGGGAATAAAAAAGAAAAATGATTAAATCTGGAGTTGAAAATGTTTACACTGTATCTTACACAATTAAAAACAGATAATCTGAGGTCACGTCTTTAATTTAGATAGTTTATAAATTCAATTAGTGGTTACATGAAGGAATGATAACAAGTTATATGAAAAATATAGATATTAACTTCCATGAAGGATTTCTATTTAACTATACTAAAACCATTATTAGCCCTAGAGTTCAATAATTAACTAGAAACTTGATTTACAAATATATAAGAGATGGAGTTAAACACAAAAGTCAACCTAGCCTTTTCAATTGAGTTAGAAATAGCAGTAATCATTTTTTCTAAAATAAGAATTAAATTTACATTCATAATTCCTTTAACTAATGCTTCTGTATTTATAGAACAAAAATACCAAAAACCGCATTTCTAGGATCTCCCTTCCTACGTGTTATTCACTGGTAACACCAATGTCACTTTAATCATGGCATATCATTCATTTTCCATACTACCTCACATTTAATAAAATCTATGATCAAGATTTCTACTTGGAGAACTGATAAAGGAACTACAGTAATTCAAATAAACTTTGACCTATATTCACTTTAACCTATATTCAGACCTTCTCTGTCTTAAATACATAACGGCAACATCTATAAGAGAACTATTCTTCTTATTTACCACACAATAGGAAAAAAATAAGGTAAAAAAGTTATTTGTGTACCAAGTACAAATGACGTAGTTCCTAAATATGTTACTATCATAGCCAAGAATATATAAGGCTGGCTGTACTACATCAACTTTATCAATAAATGTTTCCAATTCATGGTGGGATTTTTTTTTTTTCTCCTATGGGAATACTTAATTAACTTAATACAAGTTAATGGAAATACTTGTATCATAGTTGACTCAGCTGGAATACAGGATGCGATAAAACACGAATGCCTAAGTTCTAGTTACAGCTAAGATGATAGCTATAGTTATGTTTAATTAGCTAAGTCTTCTGTTTGAAAATAGTCAAGAACAAAGCAATTGTGACATAAATTCCTATTTTCTTGTTAACAATATGACTAACTTAGAGGAACTTTTATCTTTGAGCATCCTTATGTGATGATGCTTTCCTGATTGTTTCAAACTAAACCCTGCCTGAAAGCCATGGCAGCAGAAGATAGGGAAGGCTAATCTAATGCTAACAGAGCTGGCCCAGTCTGGCTTACAAATGAGTTAGAAGGAACGCAGTCCAGCTTTTCTAAAAGTCAGTTTGAAAATGGATGCCAAGCTACTTACATAACAATTTCCTGGGCTTCACCCAGGGCTTCCTGTCAAGATGGCGCTGAGTTAAAGTAGTAGCCTTAAAAGTGGGAAATGCAGGGGCAGGACGGAACGGGGTAGAGTGATTTTCAAAGGGCATGAGAAAACTTTTCAGGGTGGTAAACAGGATAACTATCTTGATTAAGCTGATTTTCATGAGTGTACACTTGTCAAACCACCAAATGGCATATTTAAACAGGTACAGTATACTGCAGTTCAATTAAATTTCAATAAAGCTGTTTAAAAATTATAGTACCAATTGTTGGAGAAGTTGTGGAATGAGGAACTCTTGTACACTACTAGTGGCAATGTATTTTAGGAGTCATTTTGGGAAAACCACTTGGCAGTAGTACTTAATTCCACTTCTAGGTATATTGTACACAGAAAGGCATACCAAATGCACCACCAAATGTCCACCACAATATTTTTTTGAAATGGCTGCAAAGTGGAAAACTCCAACTATCAATGATAGGATGGAAACATTTTGGTGCAGTCTTAACTATGGAAACCAATGAAAAAAGAATTAAATGCTACTACTAAGTTCAAGAACATGAAGGGCTCTCATGACATGATGTTTAATAAAATAAGCCAGACACAAAAAAATACGTTCCATATTATTTCATTTATATAAATAGGCAAAATTAATCTCTGCTACTGTAATTCAAAATCACAGTTAACTGTGGACGGTGGTAATGACCAGGAAAGTACACACAGCAATCTTTGGGGCAGCAAGTACATTGTTCTGAATGGTTGCTGCAGAGTTGGGTTCACTTTGTAAAATTAAACTGACCTTTATGCTTAAGATTTGTATACTTTATTATATTTGTGTTATACTTGAATTTAAAAGTTGAAAAAATTACTTCTGTTCAACAAAATATTTATAAGCAAAATTAAAAGATAAGCCCTAACAACCCATATAGCCAACAAAGAATTATTATCAGATTATATGAAGAATGCCTACAAATGAATAATAATTTAAAAGTATACACCGTCCCACCTCCATACCCCACCGCACCCCCCATGGAGAAACAACAGCAAAGAATATAAATAGGTACTTTACCTTAAAATCCTACAATGACTTAAGGCCCAATCCCTGGATGACTTCTCTAGTTATATTCTTTCCTGGGTAATCCCATTCAGGTTTATGGTTTCTAAATACCATATATTCACACATGACTCCCACATTTTCTCTCTCCCCTGAAATTGAGACTTGTGGATCCAACTACCTGCTCGACATCTCCAATTGGATGTCTTATAGGCAGCTCAAACATAGCAAGTCCAAGGTTGAACTATAATTTTCTATCAAACTTGTTCCTCCTGCAAGTATCCCCAGTTCAGTAAATGGCAACTCCCATTTTGCTCGTTACAAATCTTGTAGTCATTTATAGTTCCTATCTTTTTTCATACCCCACATCAAATCCTTAAGCAAATCGTGTCAGCTCTATCTTCAAAATCTATCCAGAATCTGACCCCTTCTCATCCTTTCTACTGCTATCCCTAAACTAAACTACCATCCTGTCTTATCTGAATTACTACAATAACCACATAACAAGGCTTCCACAACATAACACCTGGCTCCCTCAAAGCATTCTCTCAAAATCCTCCAATGACTTTTCATTCCACTCAGTTTAAAAGCAGTATTCCTAATTGTCTTCAAGATCTCCACCCCACCCTACCCCTGCCCCCCCATCCCTAGCATCTTCTGACTCGGTCTTCTACTACTTTGTCCTGGACCACTGTACTCCAGCCACACTGGTCTTCTTGTGATTCCTCAAATATAGGCACACTCCTGCCACAGGTTCTTTTTACTAACAATTATGCATGCCTAGATACTCCTCCCCCAGGCAGGCATATTATGACTTATGACTTACGTCTTCATGGGCATTTTGTGCAAATGTCCCATTATCGCTGTGGCTTTCTCTCACCATCCAATTTACAACAGTGCAACTTCTCCGCCCCTACCCCCACCACTCCGAGCCCTCTGTCATTCTTCTCTGCTTTACTTCTCCCGGGCACTCATCATCACTTTACTTACTTCTTATATATTTTACTTATTAACTGCATATCTCCAAAGAGGATTAAGTTTCATGAGAAAAAGAATTTGTCATGTACACCACTATATGCTTAATACTCTAGAACAGTGCTTGACATATTGTAGGCATTCATTCATTCATAAGAAACACAAATATTCAATAAACAGATAAAAAAATGCTCAAACTCATTAGTAGTCAACAAAATATAAATTAAACAAAAATGAGATGCTATTTCATGTGCAAACATTATCAATTTTCGGCAAGGATGTGGAGAACCAAACAAGTTCTCAGCACTGGGGGCAGGACACAGCCACACAAGTGCTTTGGAAAGTCATCAGGCAGTATCGAGACTAGGTACATGTGGGCAATCCTAAGATTCAGCAATTTTACTAGTGCATGCCAAATTTCCTAGTGTACCAAAAAAAATTATCAAGGGTGCTCAAGGTAGCGTAATTTGTAAAAGTAAAAAATCTGAATAATTCAAATGTCTATCAGTAGGGGAACAGATAAGTAAAACAGGAGATAGTCATATGATAAAAACCATTCATCAGTTGAAAGAATGAGACAAATCTCCATGTTTTAACATGGACAGATCTAGAAAGCAAAATGTACAGTGTAAAAATAAATTTGAAGAATGTTAAATACAGTATTATTTTATATAAGAGAAAAATAAAATCATATATAAAATAACCATCATTATATATATAATAAAAACAAAAGCATAGATGGATATACAGCAAATTCATGATAGTAGTTACTGCTCAGAAAGAAGGAAAGAAAATAGGATTGGGAATCAGGATGTAGGGGATTTCAAATTTATCTTTGATATTTCTCTTTTCTTAAAAACATGGTAGAAAAAGTTAATATCTATTCACTTGGAGTGAATTTATTATATTATTTTATTATATTATCTTCTCTCGTTTTCTATATTAAAATTTTTCTTCAATAAATAAGACTGATAATTTTATTAAGTCTTTAACAATTATAGTGCCCAAATGCCAACCTAAACAAATAGGGAAGTTAAAAAGAGTATCAGTAATAATCCATTCCCTACACCCAATTATAGATATGTTCAGTCATTTCATAATGCATGATCTGAGACCACTCACAAATTATGTTGGCCTTCAAAAGGAGGTTTTTACTTAGAGAAAATAAGGAAAAGTCATTAGAAAAAAAAAACAAGAAACTTAATAGTTATCGTAATCATAACTTTTCCCGTTCAAAATGTAATACACAGATTGAATTACTATTTACAAAAGGCTTAGAGGTTCAAGTTCCTTTTACTATAATAACCTGGAAGAATGGATCCATAAGCCCTGCTAGTTGGGCAATCTTCTATACTTTTACATTTTGATAAAGTCACTATTGATGATACATTCTAGAAATTTAAGAACAAATCCACTAAGAGGAGGAAGCAAAGCAATCATGAAATTGAGGATGAGGAATAACTTCTTCCTTTTAAGAATGACTTGAAACTTTACTGTTTTATAAAATATCGCAAGAAAAACAGAAGATTTCTGATATAAATATACTAAATAAGAGAATATTTTTTATACTACTAAAATAAAACTTGCCTTAGTGTGCTGTTAATTGCTCCCAGTTTATTAGCTTGCTCACAATCTTCTAATTCTTTGGTATTGTTTGCTACTTTCGAGTACTGAAAGGAAGTACATAGTAAGTTTAGTAATAACTATTACCTTTCTCTTTATTTCAAGTTCCACTGGCAATCTGTCAACGATGACACAGATATATCCCATTATCAATATCTCTCACATATGTAAGAAATACAAATCAAAATGAGTCACAAATTCCCACCAACTAAATAAGACATTAAAAACAATTAGCATTGGTATGTTGGTGATGATGTAAATTGAGAAAACCCTCTTGGGAAAGTAATTTGACAATATTTATCTGGAGCTGTAAAAATGTATAAACCCTTGAACCAACAGTCTTACAACTGAAACCATATCCTGAGCAACAGTTAAAAACAAAACCACAAACGAAGTACAACCACTTGAGAAAGGTATTTGGTACTATGTCATCATGTTGAGATATGAGACAGGCATAACCAGTGGCACAGCAACGTTACTTCTAAATATCGATTTAGGAAAACTCTTACAAGTGTACACAATAAGACAAAGGATGAAAATGCTGTACATCACTGTTTGTAATAGCAAAAAACTCAAAACAATTGAAATGTCCATCAACAGAGGAAGAGCTAACCAATGACATACAATTGAATACTACACAACTATTAAAATTAACAAAGCTACATATATTAACAGAGACAAAATTTCAAAAGCATAATGCAGAGTAAAAAATAACTGAAAAAATATTTTTAAAATAAAAAATATAATCTTAATGTTTTAAAACTTCGTATTAAAAGATCTATACATTACTTGTGGGTACACATGCAATAGAAGTTAAAAGGAAGAAGTATCGCAAAAGGACGCACATCAATTCCAAAAAAGTGGCTATCTCTGGGGAGGGAGGAAACAGAATTGGTTTGGGAAGGAGTCCAGAAGGGATGTCAAATGTCTCTAACACTTTATTTATTTTAGATCTGAAACAAAAATAAAGGAGAGTAAACACAAACAAAAGACCACACGGGAGAAAACACAAAAAGAAAATGGAGAGAGGAAGCAGAAGGAGAGGGTATGATGATCTTTATTATGTGTACATGACAGTGAAAAACTAGAAGTAAACGGTTATCTAAAAACATGCACAGCTAAGTAAATTATGACATGCTTATAAGAAGAAAAGGGTAATCTTTAACACAGCAATATTTAATGCCACTTAAAAGTACTATGCTCCAAATACCTTGATAACTGTTTGCTCTATAAAATATAATCCTGAATAGGACAGGTTGATTAGTTGGAACACAAGACTAAAAATACATGCATGATAAAACACCTGTTGCACAGGCCATCTGATACTGTAGTTATACTATACTACTATAGTTCTTCTAGAGAAAACAGAATTGAAATATCTCAAAAGAAGCTATATAATTTAACTATAAAAACATACAAGCTCTCTGCTTGCTGCAAGAATTAGAAAGTTGGGACTGTGGGGCAAAACGTGCCCACTCCCAACTAGCCCCAGTACAGTTCCCTTCTGCAACCACTGTCAAGCAGTGAATGGTAAGTTTCACAATGTAAAGAAAAAATATTCAAGGAAGAAAAGTGACTCACCTTATTAGAACTCCCAGCTTTAATTCCGACTGGAATTTTGCTCTTAAAAGAATAGCAACAAGAAAAATTTAGGAAGTTATCTTTTTTTTTTTTTGAGATTTCTTCACAAATTAGTAATGCCATTGCTCAAATACAAAGCCTATTTTAGTCTATGATGAAAAAATGAACATTCATTCAAATTCTGTTTTCATACTACCTCTTTTAAGATAAACGGTAAAGAATTACACCAAATTTACGGACTTGTAAATCATAGTTTAGCAAACTGAATGACATATACAAAATAAGAGTGTCAAAATCAGCTACAATTTAAACTCATGCAGTATGGAATAGTTTACATAATTTTTAGGTTTAAAAAAAAACTGACAAAAATCACTTTTCCATAAACTTTCTTACCACAGAAACAGAAGCTTTAAAAATTTTCAAAGTTCTTTGAAAAATTTTATGCTCAATCTTAATTTCAGCTCTAAATTGACATTTAAAGTGAAGGCAGTTTGGGATTAATACCAAAAGAATTAGTTCTTTGGTCCATAGGATTCACCTAGGGTTTACCAATCTAGGTAATCAGGGTTTACTAATAGAAAATCCACATGTAGATCCAGCTTTCTTTTCTACAAAGCCAATAATTAGTTTTAGGCTTTAATAAACAAATCTAGAAATCATTATAACTGGTTTTTCAGACACAATTTTAAACAAAAAATCATATCTGAAAGCAGAAAATCACAGGTTGATCCTCTGATCAATCTAGGGGACCAATTTCCAACATCTAAATCTACGGTATAGCAAATTACCTATTAAAATCTTTTCATGTTTCATGATAAATTTTAACATAGGTAAATTTAACCAAATATTCAGAATAAATATCTTCCTGTCAGAATAATATAATAAATAATAATAAGATATTTCCCTAATCAATAAAATGATTAATAGATTAAAATGTTACTTGCTGCCAGTATTTTATTATTTCAGTTTGCTAGTACATCTAACAGAAGGCAGAAGAGAGAAGACTATAAAACTCAAGTCAAATCTAGCAGCCACGCACCCTGAATTTAAAACGTGGAATAAATACTAACCAAAAGTGACTTCTGGCTGCAGTGTGTCCTCTGACTAGTACAGTATAATGTGCTAAAATCAAAATCTTTAGCAGCTTTTTTAAAGGTTTGATGCTACTAAATGCAATGACTTGACTTCCGCAAATCTTAATAACAAGCCTTCCAGAAATACTGGGGTAGGCATCACAGATGATTGTCATGAACAACACATAACAATCACAAAGGAGAATTATTAGAAGTAATGATAAATGTAAAACTAATAACTAAAATCAAGCATGAAATAAACCTAGCTGGGACTGAGGCTGGGAAGATGGCAGGGTAGGAGGACCCTAGCTCACCTCATCCCATGGATACAACTAGATAACAGAAACATCAGCACAAATAATCCAGAAAACAACCCAGAGTCTGGCAGAACAAACTCCACAACTAAAGGCAAAGAAGAGGCCACATCGAATTGGTAGGAAGGGTAGAGATGCAGTGGGGAACGAAACAGGCCTTGGGTGTCCACAGTCAAGTGCTGGAGGCACGGAGAGGGTGAGAAATAGACTATCACACCTGCACGGGGAAGACCAATCCCCATAACTTTTGACTTTGAACGCCAGAGGGTCCAAATTTCATGAGTTCCTACAACCACTGGGACTTGAAGCCTGGAATCTGGAAAATCAGCAGCTCCACTCTGGGAGAGTCTGAAAGGCATTAGGAAGTAGAGTTCCTGCCCTTAAAAAAGACAGCATGCAAACAGCCCAGGTAGCTACAGCACAGAAGCAGCAATTTGAAAAATACCTAGGGCATATGGGAGGGAGATTTACTTACAAATCTCAGAGCATGTCCAGAGAGGCAGGGATCACAGGGAGAGACCCTTCCAGGAACAAAGGAGGAGGCAGGCACCATTTCCCTCACCCCCTACCCCTAACCCAGCATAACACATAGGCACCTGCAGGAACCAGCACTATGCAACACCCCCTACCTAAATTGCTTACACTGCGCCCTACCCACCTTGGGCAGATCCCCTTTTCAACACATTTGCCTCAGTTCTGGCTGCAGATCCCCTCCCACAGAAGACCACCCGTGTAAACATCGCCAATGCAGCTTCTCCTGACCCACATGTTGCAGGGCCTTAGTCCAGGAGCTGTGGGCCCTGCAGAAGCTCAAGGCACACCCTGTTAAAACTGGTCCCCCACCCACACAGCCTCCCAACCACCAGTGCAGGCAACAGGTATCGTTTCACAAACAGACCAGCACACCTTGTTAAAATGTGCCGCACCCTAGCAGGGGACCAAACACAGCCCAGAACAGGCTAAGAGAGCCTCTGCAGACAACTAGACTAAAGGAAAAAGTGGCCAGGACACAATAGCAGAGCATATGCAACACACATAGGAACACTCCCTGAAGTGCCACGTCCTGGAGAAGAGGGGGCAACTGCACTGAGGGGCACTACAGGACCTCTTCTTCATAAGGCCATGACCTTCAAGAGGATGCATAGATGGGGCGCCTGGGCGGCTCAGTTGGTTAAGCGACTGCCTTCGGCTCAGGTCATGATCCTGGAGTCCCTGGATCGAGTCCCGCATCAGGCTCCCGGCTCGGCAGGGAGTCTGCTTCTCCCTCTGACCCTCCCCCGTCTCATGTGCTCTCTCTCTCTCATTCTGTCTCTCTCAAATAAATAAAATCTTAAAAAAAAAAAGAGGACACATAGCTGACTTTGCTAACACACAGAAACAGATATAGAGAATTAGACAAAATGAGATGAGGAATATGTCCCAAATGAAAGAACAGGACAAAACCACAGCAAGAAAGCTGGTGCAGCCGCTCTGGAAAACAGTACAGAGGTTCCTCACAAAGTTAAAAATAGAGCTACCCTACAACTCAGCAGTTGCACTGCTGGGTATTTACCCCCAAGATACAAATGTAGTGATCCGAAGGGGCACATGCACCCCGCTGTTTTTGGCTATTGTGGACATTGCCAAACTATGGAAAGAGCCTAGATGTCCATCAACAGATGAATGGATAAAGATGATGTGGTATATATATATACAATGGATTACGCAGCCATCAAAAAAAAGAAATCTTGCCGTTTGCAACTACATGGATGGAACTAGAGGGTATTATGCTAAGCGAAATAAGTCAATCAGAGAAAGACAAGTATCATATGATCTCACTGATATGAGGAATTTGAGAAACAAGACAAAGGATCATAGGGGAAGGGAGGGAAAAATGAAACAAGATGAAACCAGAGAGGGAGATAAACCATAAGAGACTCTTAATCTCAGGAAAGTAACTGAGGATTGCTGGAGTGGAGGGGGGTGGGAAGGATGGGGTGGCTGGGTGAGGGACATTGGGGAGGGTATGTGCTATGGTGAGCGCTATGAATTGCATAAGACTGATGAATCACAGACCTGTACCCCTGAAACAAATAATACATTATATGTTAATTAAAAAAAAATTACAGCAAGAGACCAAAGTGAAATGGATATAAGTAGTATGACTGATAGAAAATTTAAAGTAATGATCATAAACATACTCACTGGACTTGAGAAAAGAGTGGAGGACATCAGTGAGACCCTTAACACAGAAATAAAAAAGAACACATCAGAGATGAAGAACACAATAATGAAAATAAAAATACACTAAATGGAATAAATAGTAGGCTAGAGGAAACAGGCAAATGAATTAACAACCTGGAAGACAGAGTAATGGAAAGTAATCAAGCTGAGCATGTGAGAGAAAAAAAATTATACAAAATGAGAATAGACTTAGGGAACTCAGTGACTCCATTAAGTGTAATGACATTCAAATTATAGGGATCCTAGAAGAAGAAGAAAAAGAAAAGAGAAATTTTATTTGAAAAAATAATAGCTAAAAACTTCCTGAATCTGGGGAAGGAAACAGATATTGAGATCCAGGAGGCACAGAGATCCCCCGACAAAAATCAACCCAAGGTGATCCATACCAAGACACATAGTAATTAAAATGGCAAAAAGTAGTGATTAAGAAAAAATTTTTAAAGCAGCAAGAGAAAAGAAAACCGTTACATACAAGGGGAAACCGCATAAATCTATCGGCTGATTTTTTTTTTTAGCAGAAACTTTGTAGGCCAGAAGAGAGTGGCTGAAAAGAAAGTGCTGAAAAGAAAAATCTGCAGCCAAGAATACTCTATCCAGCAAGGCTGTCATTCAGAATAGAAGGAAAGATAAAAGAGTTTCTCAGACAAAAACTAAAGGAGTTTATGACTACTACACCAGCCATACAACAAATGTTAAAGGGGACTCTTTGGAAAGAAAAAACCGGAAGTAAGAGTATGAAAAGTAGGAAACATAAAAGCAGTAAAAATAAGTATATCTGTAAATATCAGTCAAGAGATTCACAAAGAATACAAAATAATGACACCATATACCTACACTGTTGGGCAGAAAGGAATAAAGAATGGGTTCAAACTTAAGCAACCATCAACTTAACATAGACTGCTATATGCGGAAGATGTTATATACAAACCTAATGGTAACCACAAATCAAAACCAGCAATAGTTATGAAAAGAATAAAGAAAAAGGAATCCAAGTATATCACTAAAGAAAGCCAAAACACCATGAAAAAGAGCAAGAGAAGGATCAGAGAAAAACTACAAAACAATCACAAAGCAAGTAAAAACTTGGTAATAAATTTATATCTATCAATAACTACTTTGAATGTAAATGGACTAGATGCTCTAATCCAAAGACATAGGGTGGATGTCTCTGGATTACATAGAGTGGATAAAAAAACAAGATCCATCTATAATGCTGCCTACAAGAGACTCATTTCGAACCTAAAAACAACTGCAGATTGAAAGAGGATGAAGAAAGCTTTGTCATGCAAATGGATGTCAAAAGAAAGCCAGAGTAGCAATACTTATATCAAACAAAATAGACTTTAAAACAAAGACTGTAACAAGAGACAAAGAAGAACACTATACAATAATGAAGGGGAGAATCCAACAAGATATAACAATTATAAATATTTATGCACACAACACGGGAGCACCCAAATATACAAAACAGTTAACAAACATAAAAAAACTAATCAATAGGAATACAACAATAGGGGACTGTAACACCCCTCTTACATCAATGGACAGATTGTCCAAACAGAAAATCAACAGGGAAACAATGGCTTTAGGGGTGCCTGGGTGGCTCAGTCGTTAAGCGAGGCAAAAATACAATCTGCCTTCAGCTCAGGTCATGATCCCAGGGCCCTAGGATCGAGCCCCACATCGGGCTCCCTGCTCCACAGGAAGCCTGCTTCTCCCTCTCCCACACCCCTGCTTGTGTTTCCTCTCTCGCTGTGTCTCTGTCAAATGAATAAATAAAATCTTAAAAAAAAAAAAAAAGGAAGAAAGAAACAATGGCTTTGAATGACACACCAGACCAGATGGATTTAAAAGATACTTTCAGAACATTCCATCCTAAAACAGCAGATACATATTCTTTGCAAGGGCACACAGAACATTCTCCAGAACAGATCACATATTAGCCCAGAAAACAAGCCTCAACAAAGTGAAGAAGATCGAAGTCCTACCATGCATCTTTTCTGACCACAACACTATGAAACCAGAAGTCAACCACAAGAAAAAATCTGGAAAGAGCACAAATTCACAGAGGTTAAATAACATGCTACTAAACACTGAATGAGTCATCCAAGACATCAAAGAAGAAGTAAAAAATTACATGGAAACAAATGAAAATGAAAACACAATGGTCCAAAATCTTGAGGATGCAGCAAAAGTAGTTCTAAGAGGGAAGTTTAGAGCAATACAGGCCTACCTCAAGAAGCAGGAAAAAATCTCAAACAACCTAAATTTACACATAAAGGAGATGCAAAAAGAATAGCAAAACCCAAAACCAGCAGCAGGAAGGAAATAATAAAGATTAGAGCACAAATAAATGATACAGAAAAATTTTAAAAACAAAATAGAAGAGATCTATGAAATCAGGAGCTAGTTCCTAGAAAAGATCAACAAAATTGATAAACCTCTAGCCAGGCTCATTTAAAAAAAAGGGAGAGAGAGAGAAAGAGAGAGGACCCAAACAAAATTGCAAATGAAAGAGAATAACAACAGACACCACAAAAATACAAGCAACTGTAGGAGAATATTATGAAAAATTATATACCAAAAAACTGGACAACCTAGAAGAAATGGACAAATTCCTAGATACATAGAATATACCAAAAGAGCAACAGGAAGAAAGAAAATTTGAACAGACTGATAACCAGCAATGAAATTGAATCAGTAATAAAAAAATTCCCAACAAACAGAACTCCAGGACCAGACAGCTTCATAGGCAAATTCTACCAAACATTCCAAAAAGAGTTAATACCTATTCTTCTCAAACTATTAAAAAAAAAAAAAAATAGAAGAGAAAGGAAAATTTCCAAATTCATTCTCTGTGGCCAGCATTATCCTGATACTGAAACCAGATAAAGACACCACTAAAAAACAGAACTACAAAAAAAATAAATAATAATAAGATTTTTTTTAATTAAAAAAACACAAACAAGTACAGGCCAATACCTTTGATGAACATAGATGCAAAAATCCTCTACAAAATACTAGCAAACCAAGTCCAACAATCCATTAAAAAAAAATCATTCACCATGATCAAGTGGGCTTTATTCCCAGTTGCAAGGGTGGTTCAATATTTGCAAATCAATCAGTGTGATACACCATATCAGTAAGAGAAAGGAAAAGAACCTTAGGATCATTTCAACAGATGCAGAAAAAGCATTCGATAAAATACAGCATCCATGCATGATTAATAACCCTCAACATAGGTTTACAGGAAACTTACCTCAACTATAATAAAGGCCTTAGACAGAAAACCCATAGCTTATACTCAATGGGGAAAAACTGAGAGCTTTTCCCCTAGGGTCAGGAAAAGGACAAGGATATCTATCTATTCTCACCATTTTTATTCAACATAGTACTAGACGTCCTAGCCACAGCAATCGGACAACAAAAAGGAGTAAAAGGCAACCAGATTGGTAAGGAAGAAGTCAAACTTTCACTATTTGCAGATGACATGATATTTTATGTAGAAAACCCTAAAGACTCCACCAAAAAACTACTAGACCTGAAAAATGAATTCAGTAAAGTTCAGGACATAAAATCAATGTACAAAAGTCTGTTACATTTCTATACACTAATAAGGAAGCAGGGGAAAGAGAAATTAAGAAAACAATCCCACTTACAACTGCACCAAAAATAATAAAACAGCTACAAATAAACTTAGCAAAGAGGTGAAAGACCTGATTGTGAAAACTATAAAACACTGATGAAAGAAGCTGAAGATGACACAAAGAAATGGAAAGACATTCCATGCTCATGGATTACGAGAACAAATATTGTTAAAATGTCTATACTACCCAAAGCAAGCTACACATTTAATGCAATCCCTATCAAAATATTAACAGTTTTCAAAGAACTAGAAAAAACACATCCTAAAATTTGTATGGAACCACAAAAGACCCCGAATAGCCAAAGCAATCTTGAAAGAGAAAATCAAAACTGGAGGGAACACGATTCCAGATTTCAAATTATATTACAAATCTGTAGTAATCAAAACGGTATGGTACTGGCACAAAAACAGACACATAGATCAACAGAACAGAATACAGAGCACAGAAATAAACCCACGATGCTATTGTCAATTAATCTTGGACAAAGAAGGCAAGAATATTTAATGGGAAAAAGACAGTCTCCTCAACAAAGGGCAACTGCATGGCTACATGCAAAAGAATGAAACTGGACTTCTTGCACTGTACACAAAAACTCAAAATGGATTAGGGACCTAAATGTAAGACCTAACACCATAAAATTCCTAGAAGAGAGCACAGGCAGTAATTTCTCTGACACTGACCATAGCAATATCTTTCTAGGTAAGTCTCCTGAGGCAAGTAAAACAACAGCAAAAATAAACTAGTGAGATTACACCAAAATAAAAAGCTTCTGCACAGCAAAGGAAACAACCAATAAAACTAAAAGACAGCCTACTAATTGGGAGAAGATATTTGCAAATGACATATCCAATTAAGGGTTACTATCCAAATTATATAAAGAACTGATACAACTCAACACCAAAAAATCCCAAATAATCCAATTAAAAAATGGGCAGAAGACATGAACAGACATTTCTCCAAAGACATCCAGATGGCCAACAGACACATGAAAAGATGCTCAACATCACTCATCATCAGGGAAATGCAAATCAAAGACACAATGAGCTATCACTCACATCTGTTAGAATGACTAAACACAAAAACTCAAGAAACAAGTATTGTAGAGGATGTGGAGAAAAAAGAACACTCGTGCACTGTTGGTGGGAATGCAAACTGGTGCAGCCACTGTGGAAGACAGCATGCAGATTCCTTGAAAAATTAAAAATAGAACTACCCTATGATGCAGCAATTGCACTACTAAGTACTTACCCAAAGAATACAAAAACATTAATTCGAAGGGATATATGCACCCCTATGTTTATAGCATCATTATTTACAATAGACAAACCACGAAGCAGCCCAAGCATCCATCAATAGGTGAATGGATAAAGAAGATGTGGTATATACACATATAATGGAATATTATTCAGCCATAAAAAAAGAATGAAGTCCTGCCATTTGCAAAAACATGGATGGATCTAGAGAGTATAATGCTTAGGGAAATAAGCCAGTCAGAGAAAGATAATTACCATATTTCACTCATATGTGGAATTTAAGAAGCAAAACAAACAAAAGAACAAAAAAGAGAGAGACAAACCAAAGAACAAACTCTTAACTATACAGAACAAACAGATGGTTACCAGAAGGGAGGTGGGAGGGGGCAATGGCTGAAACAGGCAAAGTGGATAAGAGTACACTTATCTTGATGAGCCCTGAGTAATATATGGAACTACTGAATCACTATTTTGTACACATGAAATGAATATAACACTATATTTTAACTTTTTTTTAGCTATCTAGCACATTAAGTCATTTAGCAATGTATGACTAAGGTCTATAAATCAGACATTAGTATTATAATTAATGTTAATTTCCTGATTTTGTTAATTACGTTGTGGTTAGATAAGAGAATAATCTTGTTTTTAAGGAAACACACTCAAGTAATTAGGGGTAAAGTATCGCCATGTTAGTAACTTATACCCAAATAATTCAGAAAACATTAACATGTATATATACAGAGAATAATAAAGCAAACGTGATAAACATTTAGGGAATCTGAACAAAAATAAGTGAGGACTGTTGGTATTATTCTCCCAATTTTTCTGTAGGTCTGAAATTATTTCAAACTAAAAAGTTAAAAAAAAAAACCATTTTATTCTTAAAGGAAAATGAAGAGAATTTTTTAAATTGTCCCTTTAGAAAGGGCATTGGTTAAGATGGTTTTTTTCCATTTTTAAGAATAACTACATTAACTGATTAGGTAAGAAAAGCAAAAAGTGAAATGAAAACAGAGCTTATAATGAATTACTGTTTAAGAAGAATTAATTATGCTAGATGTCAAAAAACAAAGTCTAAAATGTAAGTATAGCTTTTTTTTTTTTAATGTAACAAGACCAAGTGAAATTCCTCTACTCTTCCCACTTCTAATTCCCACTCTAAATGTAAAATTTAAGGCCCAGTAGCATCACTTTTCTTATGAAACAAGATGCATATTCAATAAAGCATGAAATAAGAGTTAGCCAATTGTAGATCCAGTCCTAGAACAGGCCCCCAATTTTCCATTTGTCTTAGAATCATACTATACTTCCACAACCAATCAATACTACTGGATACAAGAGTGTCTTCAAACCCATTTTGGTGATGAGTATAAAATAAATCTTCAGTAATCTGGTTAAA
Organism: Phoca vitulina; assembly: GCF_004348235.1. Lineage (NCBI taxonomy): Eukaryota > Metazoa > Chordata > Mammalia > Carnivora > Phocidae > Phoca > Phoca vitulina. The sequence goes on from NW_022589746.1 coordinate 6,642,343, forward strand.
AAGAGAGCTGACAGCATATGAATTTGAGGACAAGTCTAAATCCATCAACAGTGGCCTAAAATACAAATTTACACTTATCTAAGAGCCCAAGAGGAAACAATGTTTTCCCTATTATTATTTTTTTAAATTTATTTTACCTCTGGACAGGGCTCCACATGGCAGTCTTTTATTGAACAATGGCCATCTTCTGCCCAGAAAGGACATGGTCTCTTCAGATTGACCTTGAGAGAAAGATTGGTTAACATTAGTATGTGTGTGGCACGGTTCTGCAATGCTCTCTAAGTGTCCCTGTGCGGGGCACCTGTGACGTGGTGGTAGGAAGAAGAAAAAGCTTCCTATCCTGTGGCATCTATAGAGTTCAGAATTTTAAACAACTGCAGTTTTTCTGACAGCCAGATGTAATATTAATTTAAAAAAAATAAGTTATTAGTCCTCTGACACTTCAAAAAAGGAATAAAGTCCAAGTACACTGCTCATCTGCAGACCCTGGAAAGCATTCTACTTTAATGTTTGTCAGCACCTTACTGTTACCTTACTCATTAGGGTTCTCTCGAGCATCCACCCACTTCAATGTGTACTGAGCACCCACTATCTGTCTGGCATTGTGTAGGGTCTAGGACAAAAAGAGATGTAAAAAAGCACTTCCCCCCCCCTGGAACTTACAGCCTACAGGAGGGAATAGAAATCACACGTTTGTATGTTTGTTCAACTACAAATCGTGGTAAGTGCTACAAAGGAACATCCACAGTTTGTGATGGAAAATAATGGCGGGGCTGGTGGATGGTGGCCTCTGAGGAGGTAATATTTTAGGACGGATGAATGTTAGGAAAAACATGTGTTTGGATAAAGTGGTACAGCTTGAACAGTTGTGAGAACTGAAAAAAAAAAAAACAAACAAACCAGTTTAGCCGACTTTTAGCAGGGGGATGAGGGCAGACGTAGGACAGGGGCAGACCATTTTCACCATCAGGACATTTTAACCATAGTTAAAAACTCTGGATTTTCTTACATGGAATTTAACGGAAGCCCAAACTCCTTCTCTATCTCCTGCAAGCAATTCGTTATCCACGTGTTCCCACCACCTCCACGGCCACCGCTTCCCTTCCCGCCTAGACCCCTCCAGGTTCCCTGCTTCTACTACCACCTGTCGTCCACACAGCAGGCACCAAGCTCTCCCTTCTGTCTCGAGGCCTTTACAGCAGCCTTCTCTCTGCCTCTGCCCGTACTGTCGCACCCCATCTTACGACCCGCTCCCTTCACCTCAGCCAGGACCTTCCCTGACCAGACTCTCCAAAGCAGCACCCAATATGCACCCCACAGCCTGTTTTATATTCTTTTTATAGCACTTGCCACTGCCTGAATATTACTGACTTGTTTATGGTCTGCATCCCCCACTGTCAGGATTGAGATGTTGCCTTATTCATTATTTTATCCCCAGTACCTCGGACACACAATAGGCATCTCAATAGGGACACCTGAGTGGTTCAGTCGGTTAAGTGTCTGACTCTTGATTTTGGCTCAGGTCATGATCTCAGGACCGTGAGACTGAGCCCCACTTTGGGCTCTGCACTGGGCATGGAACCTACTTGGGATTCTCTCTCTCCCTCTCTCTCTCTGCCCCTCCCTCTCTGACACATGCACATGAACACTTGCTCTAAAAAAAAAAATAGACATCTCAACAAATAGAATAAAATGAAGTAAATAACACCTATATTACCGAGGAAGAGGCAACAATACATAAGAGACTGGCAACAGGAGAGAGAGTGACCAACTCTGACTATGGAGTTGTCAGGGAATGCCTCCTTTTGGTAACATGTAAAATGGGTACGGCTAGAAGTTTCCTAGAGAAGGAGATTTCCAGGCAATGGGATGTTTGTTTGGGAACTGCAGGTTCCTTGAGCTCCTGGCTTGTATGTCCAATGCCTCGCTGATATCTCCACAGGACATTCTTTTTTTTTTTTTTAAGATTTTATTTATTTATTTGACAGAGAAAGAGACACAGCAAGAGAGGGAACACAAGCAAGGGGAGTGGGAGAGGGAGAAGCAGGCTTCCCGCTGAGCAAGGAACCCTGGGATCATGACCTGAGCCGAAGGCAGATGCTTAACGACTGAGCCACCCAGGTGCCCCTCCACAGGACATTCTTATTGCCATCTCAGTAAACAGCAACTCCATTATTCTAGATCCTCAGGCCAAAACCCTGGCATCATCCTTGACTCCTTGCTTTCTCACCCCACATACAGTACCTCTGAAAATTGGATCAGTTCAAAATCCAAGTCCCCGTAATGGCCAAGAATGCCTTCCATGGTCTGGCTCCTCTGCTCTCTGCCCCTTCTTCACTGGCCTCCATGTTGTTCCTCAAATACATGAGACACACTGTGGTCTCAGGGCCTTTGCTCCTGCCGTTCCCTCTGCCTGAAGTATCGCTTGCACCAGATACCAACATGACTTGCTTTCTTACTCCCTTTAGATCTTCCCCAAATGCCACCTTCTCAGTGTGCTGTTTTAAGTTGCTACATTTTAGGCTAATTTGTAATGCAGTGGTAGAAAACTAATACACAGTGCAAGGAGTACACTGTAGTGGACACTGTAACGTGCTGCTCACATCACCCTTCAGGAATAAGGGTTTATTACCCCAGCTTCTGGAAACGTTAGCTTCTGAAGTTCTGGAAATGAGGCAGCCAACCTCAGCTGAAGATAGCCACTTTGCCCAAGGTCACACCACCCCTTCCAATGGTGCCTTCATCAGATGACTGATGTAGGGCTGCAAAGGCACAGACCTCTCCTGCAAGTGGGGACACCTCTGGAGCGCCATCCCATCTGAAGGACTCCCAGAGGGTCACCTGATGTTTCCACAGAGGCTGACTCACAGCTTTACCTCTCCCTCTGCTCTTTTCACTCCCCGAGCTGTCAGTGCCATGAGCTGTCCCTAATTAACCTCTTGCCCACTAACCATGGTCTCAGAATCTGCTTCCCAGAGAACTTAAGCTGTAACAACTTGTCCAGCTCCAGTAGAAAACTATTGGCACTTTTATGAGGATCACATTAAATTTATACGTTAACGTGGAGAGAATTAACATCCCTATGCTACAAAGACATTAGTCCATTTCTTGAAGCCTACTTTGTGTCTCTCAGTAGTGTTTTGAAGCTTTCCTCCTCTAGGTTGTGCAGATTTATTGATTCATTTACTCCTATATATTTCATCTTCTTTCACTGCTTAATGTAAATGGGGATTTAGTTTCTGTCATATCTTCTCGTTGTTTATATTTATGAAGATATGGATTTTTGTATATTACGTTTATAGCTCGCTATCTTAATGTATTTTTTAATCATTTTTGTTCATTATTTGAGTTTTCTAGTATACTTTTGTCATCCATAAATGGAGATAGTTTTACTTATTCTTCAAAAATGTTTGTGTCTCTAGTTGCTTTTTTCTCGTTTGGTATACTAATACCTCCAGCAGTAAAGAAGAGAGTGGGTACCCTTGTCTTGGTCCCTCACCTAAGTGAGAATTCCTCTACTATTCCCAAAAAGTAAGATGGTGGCAATGCTAATGTTAGGATTAAAATTATCATGTTAAGGACGGATCCATCATTCCTATTAAATTTTTTTAAAAATTAGCAACGCGTGTTGAATTGTGTTGAAGACCTAAAAGCCTTGTCCTTGCATTCTTAGAATAAGATTGACTTGGTCAGGATACATTTTTTTTGTAATATGCTCAAAACGCCACATCATCTTTGATTTCACTTCTACTCTCACAGCTTACCTTCACTCCATCAGACAAGTTTGTTGGTGTTACCTCTTATATACGATGCTCATTTGCTCACTTTTTACTTCTTCCAACTCTACTGCCCTATTCCAAACCCCTATCCCCTTCCATCTGGTCTCATGCAAAAACCTCCTACATGGTTTCTCTATTTCCTGTCTCACACCCTGACAGTCTATTTTGTACAAATCCCTCCAAAAGCTTATCAACTTACACTAAAATTCAACATCCTTATGTGCTGAACAAGGCCCATAATTTTTTTTTTTAAATCTGGCTCCTACCTACCTTTCCAACTCTCCATATCTCACTCACTTTGCTCCAGCTATACCAGTCTTCTTATTCCTCAAACACTCTAAACCTTTATGCCTGCATTCAAGACCTTTATACCTGAGGTTCTACTCCCCTTCCCTGGAATGTTCTCTTTCCATGTCTTGTCATGGCTTTCACATTATGTAGGTCTTTACTCAAATGGCAGAGCATGAATACCTTCCTTTCCTGATCATCTTCTTCAAAAATAAAAGCTTTAAAATAAAAATAAAGCTACCTACCTTCCCGACCCCATTAACTTACTCTTTCTATCTCCTACTTTATTTTTCTCCATAGCACTTATCTTATAACCATCTGAAATTATATTTTATTGTTTATTGTTTGCCTTCCTAATCAGAATAAAAGTTTCATGAAGTCAGTCTTTGTGTTATTCACTATTGTATCCACAGAACTTAGAATAGTGCCTCCTGCAGGACGCCTGGGTGGCTTAGTTGGTTAAGCATCTGCCTTCAGCTCAGGTCATGATCCCAGGGTCCTGGGATCTAGTCTTGCTCAGCGGCGAGTCTGCTTCTCCCTCTGCCTGCCACTCCCCCTGCTTGTGCTCTCTTTCTCTCTCTCCGACAAATAAACAAAATCTTAAAAAAAAAGAAGGACAACTCTGGAAAAAAAAAAAAAAAAAAGAATAGCACCTACTGCAAAGTAATCATTCAATAAATATTTGGTGAATAAAGGAACGGAATGGATAGTACAAGAAATTGTAAATACCAACTACAGCAGCCAACTGAGCAGGTGACAGGGGTAGACTGTTGCTTCTACCTCTGTATCCTTGCTTGCTCAATCATAAGTTTGTATGCACATGTTTAAAATTAACCTATTCTCTTTGCTTTCCTTTTCTGCCACTAGTGTATGGAGAGTATACTGGTGGCGGTTAAATGTCCTTTTTGTTTAATTTATAGGTTGGCAGAACTAGAAAAGGAATAGATATCACCTGAATATCCTGGACTTGGAGACAAATGCATTAAACTAGATCACTGCATTACCCTCCGTTGGGCAAGTATGAGGATACCCCCATTACATATAGAGTAATTTCATTAAATTGGTTAGAACATTTTCTTAGAACACTGTTATTTTTGCCTATCCAACTTTCATTTTTCCTTCTTCTGTAATATCCCCTGATATTCCTTTGAGAAACAATCACTCCCCCCATATATTTATGCAAATAGGATTGTTACCCAAAGTGTCTTTCCCTCTTTTGTCAATGAGACCAATTAGACACCTGTATAAGTGTTTTTCCAGAAATTTGAGACAAATTTCTCCCAGAAATTTGACACCTGTATAAAGTGTTGCAAAAATATGGGAAATGGCTAACTGTGCCAAAATTTTGGTGGTGACATAAAAAGAATGGCCATTAGTTCCTGCCCTAATTTTTTTTTATCCTCAGAAATATTTAAAGACTAAGATAGCTATATAGAATCAGGATAAAAAAGAAAACCATGCTCAGTTTTTAAAATAAACTAAAAATGAAAATCAAAGAAATTATAAACCCATTTGAATATTGAGAGCAAGAGCACAGCAAAGCATAACAGCTGCTTTAAAATACTGTTGTTAAATTTAAAATACTGCTCTTTTGAATACTGCCTTATTGGTGCTACCTTTAAACTATCATTGGTTTTTTATTTTGTAAAGGTCTAGAGTAGATGGTTCGATTTAAGAACCCACTCCGCAGTATTATTACGAAAGGTGTTCTGCTCGTACCCTCAGCCTGGTCTGGCAGCCCTTCCAGTGAGCTCCCCGGGAAATGTCTGCTGCTGCGGTGCTTACACCGTGAACAGCGCTAACACAGGACAGGGCCATCAGCAGAACACAGAGCCTGGGGAGGGGTCTAGAGGGCGGAGCCTAAGTTACAACGAAGGCTGACAAGTAAGTCTGCAGCATTTCCAGCTTCTGTGGAAGGAGTCTCTGTCTCAAAACCAAAACTGAAAGATGAGGAATTCCCCAAACATAAGAAGAGGGTTCAGGTTCTTAGTGTTCAAAAAGACGATCAGGTTTCACTACAGTACTTAATCTATTCCACTGACAAAAAGCGCAGAGGGTGCTGAGAAGTCAAAACGGGTTTTCAAAAGGGTCATAAAAGTCACATCTGTAAACAGCTATGTAAAAATCTTTGCTACTAACGGAATCAAAAATTATAACTATACCTTGTAATAACGGAAGTAGTCTCGCTCTTGCAATTTTTTTATTTTGGGGAAGATTTTGAAGGTGTTAAAGTTATCAATGCTATCAATATCGCACAGGCAATCATCCAGGACTCCGGTGACCTAGGGGGGAAAATATACATATATAAAATTTAAAATATGTAAATTATAGATATTCCAAGCTTAACAAATCTGTACTATTATATAAAAAGATAATTTATTCATTCAAGGTAACTAGTCTTTGTTAAGATACATAACATTAAAGGGGTGCCTAGGTGGCTCAGTCAGTTAAGCCTCTGCCTTCAGCTCGGGTCGTGATCCCAAGGTCCCGGGATCGAGCCCCGTGTCAGGCTCCCTGCTCAGCGGGGAGTCTGCTTCTCCCTCTCTCTACCACTCTCCCATTTGCTCTCTCTCTAATAAATAAAATCCTTTATAAAAAAAGATACATAACATTAAAGCAATCATTTATTTTTACTATGGCCGATTAAGTAAAAAACAATATAAGGATTAGATATACCTATTCTGAAGAACTAATAAGCATTATTGTTGAGTGGCTAGAGAAATATATTGAATGTTCCTTCCCTTCCCCAAACATACATAAAATCTGAGAAGTAGGTGGAATGCTAAAGCAATTTCTTCCAAGACTAACCTAAAAGTCATAGACTGTAATAATATTGCTGTAGTAACACTACCTTTCTTTTCTACTGCCATTTATGGAACACTTATGTGATAGGCATAGTGATAAGAACATTACATGTTACCTCATTTATTCTTGAAATATTCTATGAAATAGGTATTATTATCCTCATTTTACACATAAGAGAATTAAGGCTTAACATGGTTAAAATAATTTTTCCAAAGTAGAAATGAGACTTAGTCCCAAGTCAATCGCACTTAAAAATGCATGCTTTATCCACTACTCAAAGTATACATTAACTGAACAGAAATTGATGTTTACAAAATGAGTTCAGAATCCAAAACTTCCATAAAACATTCTTCAGCTAAATTTAAAAATGGGACTCACTGACATCCACATCTTGGATGAATCTTCAGGGAATCAGGCTGAGTGAAAAAAGCCAACCCCAAAAGGTACATGCTTATGGGATTTCATTTATACAACGTTTTTGAAATGGAGAACAGTTTATTGGTTGCCAGGGCTTAAGGACTGGAGTAGGGATAGGAGTTGGAGTCAGGGGGAAGAGTAAAAAGGAGGTAAGTGTGGTTATAAAAGGGCAAGAGGAGGGGCACCTAGGTGGCTCAGTCAGTTGAGCTTCTGACTCTTGGTTTCGGCTCAAGTCATGATATCAGGGTTGTAAGACTGAGCCCTGTGATGGTCTCCGTGCTCAGTGGAGAGTCTGAGATTCTCTCTCTCCCTCTTTCTTTGCCCCTCACCACTCCCTCTCTAAAAAAATTAACTTTCTTAAGGGCAAGAAGAAGGATCCTTGTGGTGATGAAATTGTTCAGTATCTTGACTATGGTGGTGGATACACAAACCTAAACGTGTGATAAAAGTGAACAGAATACATACAGACACAAGTGAGACTAGAGGGAAGCTGAATAAGATCAGCAGAGTACATCAATGTCAATGACCTGGTGATAATATTGCACTGTATGTTTGCAAAATGGTACTGTTGGGGAAAACTAGATACAGTGTGGGTGGCTTTTTTTTTTTTTTTGGTATTATTTCTTACAACTTAATGGAACTTACAATTATCTCAATTAAAATTAAAATTTAAAAACAAAAATGGGACCTATGTTGTTAAAGATCATTTGTATGATCCATTGGAGGAATTTATGCAAAGATGATCAGAAAATGGAAACCAGAACTTCCCAGTTGTTACTTTCTCATGCTTTTCCCCTAGGAATGCAAATGTGTTCCCAAACTCCCTACACCATAAAGAGTCAGAGGTATATTATCTTTAAAGAACAAAGGATCGTTAACAACAATTTTGGCTCTAGAATTCCAGATGCTTTACTATCCTAGTTACTAAGATCCTGTCACTAACTCTATTGAATTTCATTCCATTTCTCTAGCTTACTATTTATAAAACTTCAAATTCTAAGTAATTGCAGGGGGTGGGGGCAGTAGAAATACCAACTGACAACTTTTTAGATTTTAAAAATATTTTATCCAGTGATTGCTCTTTCTTACAAATTTTTCTTAAATTGTTGCTTTTTAGTAAACCACCATATTTTGGGGTTTTTAAATATATTTTAATTGTGGTAGAGGCTGGGGTAAGGTATACAAAATTATCATGTTTATTTCTAACTCTTAAAGACAACTACTAAGACAAAAACCTGCATATCACCAAAATTTTTAAAAACAGAAATAGAGGGGTGCCTGGGTGCCTCACTGGTTGAGCATTTGACTCTTGGTTTCAGCTCAGCTCATGATCTCAGGGTCTTGGGATGGAGCCTCAGCCTGTCCCTGCAGGCTCCCTGCTCAGCAAGGAACCTGCTTCTCTCCCTCTCCCCACCCCACCTCTTTCTAAAATAAATAATCTTTAAAAATAATAGAATACGGCTATTATCTTTCAAGTCCCTTTCTAATTATAGCCATCTCCCCCCCCCCCGGAGATAGAATTATTTTTGTTAATTTCTTTACTTTTCCTTCTAATTTCATCACAAATGATATATCCCTAAACAATACAAAGGGTTTTTTTTGTTTTTGAACCTTAATATTAATGGCATCTATTGTGTGAATTATATTGTGATATACTTCTTTTGCTAATATTTTGACAGCTGCCCACCATAATGAGTTTTATGCTCATTTTACCCTGCTATAAATGTTGCATTATATGAAAATATCACAGTGTACTTGTTCTATTGTTGACCTGTAAGGTAGGCAAAATAATGCCCCCCAAAGATATCCATGCCCTAATTCCTGAAGCCTGTGAATATGTTACTGTACACAGCAAAAGTGACTCTGCAGATGTGATTAAGGATCTTGAGATGGTAAGATTATACTGGATTATTTAAGTGGACTCAATACTAAGATCCTTGTAAGAGGAAGACAAGTGTCAGAGTCAGACTGGAAGATGCTACATTACTGGCTTTTAAGACAGGGGAAGAGGACATATGCCAGGAACAAAGCAGCCTCTAGAAGCTTGGAAAAAGGAAGGAATGATTCTCCCCTAGAGCCTCCAGAAGAAACGCAGCCTTGTTGATACCTTGGTTTTATCCCTGTAAAACCCATTTGCAGACTCCTGGCCTACATACAGCATTATGTGATCATAAATTTGTATTGTTTTAAGCCACTAAATTTGTGGTAATTTGTTACAGCAGCAAGAGGAAACTAATGCAATCCGTACTTCGGTTGTTTCCAGATTAAGTTAAAGAATAATGCTACACAAATGTATTTTTCATTATCTCCCTATATATATATATATGTAAGAGTTTCTCCACCTTATATGCTTACAAGTGGAATTACTATAGCTCATTTTCAAAATAGGTATATCAATTTATAATCCTACCAACAGCAGACAGAAGTTACTGCTAAATCCTATCCTTACCAATATTTGATATTTTTTTAAATTTTTGCCAATCTAGTAAGCATGAAAGGGTATCTGATTTTTGTACTAATGAAGTATAATGTTTTATGCTCTATAAGACATTTGTATTTCTTCTTGTGTGAAATACCTGTCTTTTTTTCATTTTTCTACTGGGTTGTCTTTTTCATATTAACATGCAGGAATCGATACTTGTTCCCTATTCTAGTACATTCTTCTGGAACTCCAACCAGACATATTATATTAGACCATGTCTCTTAAGCTCTCTTTAAAATTTACTATCCCATTATTTCTCTGAGCTTCATTCTCAATAATTCATTTGCTTTTATTTTCCATTCATTTATTGATTCACTCATTCATTCATTCATTCAACATATTTGAGGATCTACCTAATATAAGCCTTGCACTGTTCTAACTGCTGGGAGTGCAGAAGTAGTAGAAAGAAAGAAAGAAAAAAAAAAACAGACAAAAATCTCTGCCCTCCATGAGCTTACATTCTCATAGGAAAGGAAAAAAAAAAAAAAAAAGAATGAGCCAAGTACAGAGTCTGTCAGATGGTAATAAAGTAATAGGGAAACCAGGGAATGCAGACAGGCATTGCAGGACTGAGCTGCTACTATTTTTAAAAGGAGAGTTACAAAAGGTCTTGTGAAATTTTGGCAATACTTGAAGGAGGAAAAAGAACAAGCCACACAATTTGGGAGAGTGGGGGGAAAGCACTCCAGGCTTTGGGAACACAAAATATAAATGCCCTGAGGCAGTCAGCTGGCCCAAAGTTTCTGAGGAACAATGAGGACTCTGTAGTAGGTGAAAAGGAAAAATAGGAGACCATTATAAGACTTTGGCTTTAATGGAACTTGGGGTTTTCTCACATCAACCAATTCTCCCAACTCTCCAACACCAACTGGGTGCCCAATTCAGTTCTGATACCATCTGGAGTTAAAGCAGACCTCACAAATTAAGGGCTCAGTCACAAAGACTGTCCCCACTTTAGATATCAGTCCAAAGTTCCAAGCCACCTGTACTTGTGACTGACCAGCTATAAATTGGGGGTTCCCACGACTATCTTCTCAAGTTCAGTAATTTGCAATGGCTTACAGAACCAGGGAAACACTTGTTTTCTGGTTTATTGTAAAGGACACAACTCAGGAAGTGCCAAATAGGATAGACAGGGGCATAGGGCAAGGTATTGGGGGGTGCAAGTATAGACCTTCCCTGCCTCGGAGCCCCCCTCCCAGCAAGGGTCTGTATTCACCCACCTGGAAACTCATCAATCTTGTTTTAAGAGCTTTTACAGAGCTCAATCTCTAGCACCCCTCTCCCCATCCCAGTGGTCATGGGTGGGGTTGAAAGAGGAGAAACAAGCAAAGGATACCAGAAAGACTACCTGAAAAACAAGACAAAAATCAGAAAAGTACATCCTGGAAGCCCAAAGAAAAAAGTATTTCAAGGAGAGTAAGTGATGAACTGTGGGGAAAAAATGCTGTCTATAGATAAAGCTAAGGTTTAAAAACTAACTATTGGCTTTAACGATAAGGAAGACATTAGTGACCTTGACAAGAGCAGTTTCTGAGGAGTGGTAGGGGCAAAAGTCTGACTGGAGTAGGCTGAAGAGAGGACCAGAATGGAAGGAATAAGGATAATTCATTTGAGGAGTTTCTCTATAGAGGAGGACAGAAAAATGGAGCGGAGCCAGGAAGAGATGGGCGGATCGAGAGAGAACTGTAAACTAGAATTAACACTATGTTTTAGGATGACAGTACCAGTCCATCAGACAAGGAAAAATTAATGATCCAGGAGAGAAAGGGAAGATTTGCTTGAGCCATGTCCTTGACAGAAGGAATGGGACCTAATATACAAGAGAGAGGGATTAGCCTTTGATAAGAGTTCACAGTTCATCTACGGTAATCCTTTGGAAGTCATGATGTGTGCGTACAGAGACTAATAGGTAAACACATGGATTACATTGATTACTCCAATTTTGTTAGTGAAGTACGAAGCTAAGAAAAGGGAAAGTGTTGGAAAATTAAGTAGAAAAAGACATAAAACGGTTGCCTGATTCATAATCATTTCTTCTGCTGGATGTAATCAGCTATCTAATCCATCCATTGAGTTTTTAATTTCAGCTCTAAAAATCCCATCACATTATGTTTTAATTTTTTTTTTTTTTATCATTCTTTAAAATCTCTTGTTCCCTTTCCATACTTTCAGGTCAAGGTCTCTGTCTCTGCCAGCCACCCCGTTATATTTAAATTCACTATGTTTAATGTGTTTAAATTAGCTCCGATATTTTCAGAATCTAAGGTCATCACAGGTCTTTTTCCATAGTCTATATTTCTAGTACCTCATTCATGGTGCCTAGTGTTTGGTGATTTTTGACTATTAGCTGCTTATTCTCCTCGGCACTGGATCTTCAAGAGTTCTTTAGGGCCTGGGTTGAAAATAAATTCCTCCAGAGGGGATGGATATTCGCTCTTACCAGTAAACTGCGGGCATACCCACCTAGGTCTGCTACAAAATAAATTTTCCACTTGAAGCTTTTCCTAGCATAGGTGGCATGAATTTGGCCTGCAAACCTTTGTAAGAGCTGGCTCATGGTTATAGATTCTCAAGGGAGTCTTTTCCCCCTTCCCTAGCAAGTTTCTTACTTTTCCTTTATTCCTGGTAGGACTCATTTCTCATACTGAGGATGTAGCTCTTTGGAGCTCAAGCTTTATGGTGGGGTCTCCTTTTAGTTTCCTCTCTTTGGGCACACACTGAGCCTTTATTTCTTGTCCATACCACACCAAGGAGCTATTACAGCAGAAAGTCAAGATCTTCAGGGTTGGGGGAAAATCCTCCGGGTAATGGACTGGAACAACACTATTTGAGTCTCAAGATCAGCTTTCCATTGGGAACAGGGGGACTCCATGTATTCTCTGATTTCATGCCACCTCAGATGCATTTAGAAAGACTTAAAAATACATCTGACTAAAATTACTTCTTTATAGGAAGATTAACTTGTCATACCACTTATATTCACTATGTCTTTCCTTTGTAGTGCTTCCCAGACTACAAAACACATTTGCATTTAATTTATAAGAAAATGGGGTATGAGGGGTGCCTGGGTCGCTCAGTTGGTTAAACATCTGACTTTGGTTCAGGTCATGATCTCTGGCTCCTGGGATCAAGCCCCAAGTTGTTCTCCCTCTGCTCCCCCCCCCCCCCCCCCCCCCCCCCCCCCCCCCCCCCCCACAGCAAACTCCCTCTCAAAAAAAAAATATTAAAAAAAAAAAAAAAAAAAAAGAAAAAGGGGTTTGAGATATACAAATGCCTATCATTTTATGTGCTCAAAAATAACTTCATGCTTTCATTCCAAGGAGACACATTCAATATATTCCTCTCCTTAAATGATTTCTTATAAATGGACATATTTAAAAAAAAAAATTTAATTATTCCCTTTATGCTTTACTGGGCTTCCCCCCCCCCCAATTTAGTATACGTAAGAGAAGTGAAAGAACTATCTTATTTCCACTTTATTTTCCTGGGTCTCCCTCTGCTTTATTTCAATACCCTAAAGAAGCAAGCATGCTGAGATGTACTGTACAGAAGAAAAGGGGGCCTACTAGGGTTCCAGTTTAATCTTGTGCACTTAATAAGTGATATTAGTCATGTAAGCTTTTTGAACTTCAGTTACCTCAATAGGCGCACTTCTGGGAGACAGATCCAATAAAATGAGATAATATATATTTAAACATGTTGGAATTAAAATACTCTCTATAATATGCTCCAACACTATATTAGAAAATACCACTGGAAACAAAAACCAAATGTATCCATTTTTGAGGACTGTTTGGCACAACGCTACTTTGAATATGCACAAATCTTTAATTTTTGGAACTATATGTATTCATTTGGACATGATAAAATGACATATATTCTTTGGGATAAAAGAAAAGTACACATGCAATTAAAAAACAGTAACACATGTAATTAGTAGATGAAAAAACCTGAAGTGAAGTTTCCAGATTGATGACAAAGTATACAATTAATATAGGCTATAAAAAGAAAAAATGAGAAAAATCTCCTTTTAGAAAAATATCTAAATGTATATTCCACCCAAACACTATCACCCAACCAGTAGCTAGAAAATAATTTGCTAAAGACAATTTGGAAAATTTACTTTTTAGAAGATTTCCAGATTTCCACTATTTCAGTGTTTTCTAAGCAGGGTTCAAAAGGTAGTTCAGAGGATAACTGCATTACAGTTACTTACAAACAAGGTTTGTTTAAAATTGCTGATCCCTGGGTCGCATCCAGATCCACTAAATCAGAACATGTGGCAGTGGGGCCGGAGAATCTGCATTTTTAACATGCTCACCAACACCGAAACCAAGTCTGCCCCCCCCCTTTTTTTTTTACCAAATCATTCATTTAAAAAAATATTTACACAAATAGGATATTCAGGCTTTCTGGGATTTAATGCACAACACTGTAACGCCATGAAAATTAGTATGTGAATAAAGTCAGAAAAACATGTTTACACGGTTACAATCATAGTTTCAGTTTTTCTCAGCAATGAGCATTAATTGCTTCAAATGACATCTCCCCTCATTATCGAGCCACCTGAGACACCTCTCTCTCTCTCTCTCTCTCAGCAGTTTTGCCACTTTGTAGCAGGTGCAGACAAGGCATAGCAGCACCTGGCAGGCTATTCAAATTCTTCGTAGAAAGAAGCAAACAGGGCTCGCAAAAGGCAAAGGCTCTGGTTTCCAAAACCCTCGATTTCCAGCGTAGTGAGAACACTTCGGTAATAAAGGTTTCACAAAGGCAGCCCCTAAATTCTAATTTTCTCTCCAGCCATCACCTCATTACTGATAGGCCTTGTAAGGCCAGACACAGCCCCCCCACCAGTTTCTTACTTGGGCTCACCTGGAGATGCCACCTAGCAGACATGGCACAAGTTGGGTAAAAAATACAGCAGTCCCAAGCAAGGAAAGATGCTAGAGCAAGGGTAGAAGCCGAGGGGCTCTCTAGTCCAAAAGTTCAAGGAAGTTAAGTCTTGTCCCCCTCCCTACCCACTCCACTTTTGCGGGGCGCGGGGATCCACCTCCCCTCCCTCCCCGTTGAAGGGGAGGGCTTCACACTTTCTACCGCGCGTTCTCTTCCCCAAACAGCTGATGACGTTTTCATTCCCATCTCATCTCCCGCCACACTCCCAGCCGCTTAAAAAATTAGAAAGAAAAGCGAAAACACCTCAGGGGACCGTCACCATCTTCCTCTTTTTACTGCCATCGCCCCACGAGCGTCGCCATCCCCGCACACACCGCAAGCGGTTCGCAGACATTTCCTGGACGTGACGGTTCGGGTTCCAGCCCCCAGCCCTTTCCGCTCGCCAGAAGCCCCTCGGGGTCCGGCCCCAGCCCTCCCAGCGCCCCAGCCGCGGCCCGTTCGCCGCTACCGCTGGCGTTCGGCCGGGCGTCCCCGCTCCGCCATCACTCGGGCTCACCTGGGCCTCGACGACGCTCGGAAGGAAGCTCAGGGTGACCAGCAGCTGCACTGCGGCCGCCGCCCCCTGCCCGGCGCCGGCCCGCCGGGCCCCCCGGCTCATGCTGACCTCTCCCCCCACCGCGGCCGGCCGGGCCCCTCGGGGCCGGGGAACGGCGGGAGGCCCGGGTGACGACCCAAGCGGACCGTTCCCGGCGGCTGAGAGACTCCAGGGTCAGAGGTCTGCACGCCCGTCCGGAGGCGGGGCCCACACTCCCCAACTCCCGGCAGCTGCGAGTGAGGCTGGAGAGCCGAGCGCCCCCACTTCATCCCCTAGGCGGCCCCGCCCCTGGCTTCCCCTTCGCCCCGGCCACGCCCCCTCCGAGCGCGGCGCCTTGTGGGAGTTGTGGTCCCCACGCGGCCGCGAGCCGGCCTCCTGCCGGAAGGCGGGGCCGGCGGCCGGGAGAACCCGGGAACTACAGCAGCGGAGGCCGCTCCGCCTCCCTCGGGGGCCTCGGGCTCCACGGCGGCCAATGAGGCAGGACCACGCGGGCCTCCAAAACAAGAGGAGGTGCGTGTGGGGCTCCCTCCCCTCAGCGGGCCGCCGAGCCGCGCCCCCTCCCCGGGCAGTTGCTCCTGGAAACCGGGCGGGGGGTTATCCCTGTGTGGTGGTTCCCTGACGCCGCACAGCCGGGAGGCTCCAGGATGCGCCCGGAACCTAGGCAAATTAGGAACGGGCGCTGCGGGATCTTCGGCTTCCGAGCCAGAGCGCTTTCTTTGTCTCATTCAGTGTTCTGTAGCCTCAGATCTACCGCAACTGCCTTATTAAGCCACCTGCGACCTGGACAGGTGGCTCGGGCTCCTCTTTTATTTCATACCCGCAACCGTGGATGTCATCCTCTTCCTCGTCGCATTCCCACTCCTCTGTTGAGGCAAACATGATGCACGTTGAAGAATGGGAACAAACCCAAAAGTTTATAATAATGTATAGGAATGGGGATAAACACACAGAAGCTCCTGGAGTGATACAGACTGGCTTCAGCTCCCACCTCTAAAACATCCTAAATTATTACGTGGCTTCAGACTTACTGAAGTTACTTAACCTCTGTGAGTCTCAATTTGTTCATCTGTAAGTGAATAACACCCACCTCAAACACTGTTTTAGGATTACATAAGATTATATACGTAAAAGGCTTAGTATGGTGCCTAGCACAAAGGAAGTGTTCAATCAATGATAGCTGTTATTTATAGTAATAGCCTTGATTTCTAGAAAACTAGCAATACATCAGCTTACATATATGCAGTGTGTATTAGATTCCCATTGCTTCTATAACAAATTACCATAAATTTAGTGGCTTTAAACAAAACAAATTTATTATCTTAGGGGTCTGAAGTTCTGAAGATCAGAAGTCCAAATTAGATCAGCAGGGCTGCATCTTCTAAGGACTTTAGGGGACAATATGTTTCCTTGCCTTTCCCAGCTTCTAGAAGCCACCTGCATTCCTTAGCTCATAACTGTGCACCACACTGTCACATCTTCACTCCCTCGGCTTCCATTGTCACATGCCTTCTCTTGCTGACCCTAACTCTACTGTCTCCCTCTCATAAAGACCCCTGTGATTACATAGGGCCCACCCAGATAATCCAGGATGATCTCCCCACCTCAAAATTCTTTCTTTAATAATTTTTCTGGAGACAGAGCTTGTTTATTGGGTACGTGGGTGGGTGCCAGTCCCCAAAATTCTTAATCACATGGTGTTGCCATATAGGGTAACACACTCACAGGTTTGGGGGATTAGGATGTACACATTTTGGGGGGACATTAATCAGCCAACACTAGTGTGTTATACCTTTCTGAGCATTTTCATAATTTGAGGTGACCATGCAAAATGAAAATGCGGGGTCCTGGTTCAAAAGATGGTAAGAATTTCAAGACAGTGACAGCAGAGCATTCAACCAGGTGCAGGGCCCTTCTGAACACAGAGGCCCGTGTGACTGCACAGGCGGCATGCCCAGAAGCCAGCCACATCAGTCCTCTTCCTCTTCAGCAGCTTAAAAACAGAACGAATTTTTGCTTGACTCTTTCAGCTACTTTTCTACGTTTCCTCTTCTTTTCTTTGCCAAACCTCTATTTTCTATTCTCCCATTCCCTTCTGTCCCTCATATAAATGTGCTCTGTCCCAATCCTTCTGCTAAAGCTTTTCTCTTATCAGATCCAGTGGAGTGGTTTTTCTTTTCAAGATTCCTCATCTCTGCACTGCGTTTGATTTTTATTGGTAACACATACTTTGTGGGATTACGTTATTTAAAAATCCTGGGAATTTTTGGTCATGTTTTTTTAAAGAAAGACTAGATTATAAATTTTCTTCTTATAAAATCTCAGGTCCTTTAGTGGACCTTTCATCTCGGGTCTTTTAGTGCTTGTGAAATCAAGGGCAGCAACCACGGTCTGTAGTTAGAGCCCTTCTAGATTTGTCCCTGCAGCACAATTTGAGTGGTCAGTCAACGGAAGGAGGAAAGGGGTCACTCCAGCGCAGAGGTCCAATAGCTATTGTCTTCCTGGTTACCTAACCCAGGAAGTAACAGCAACAACAATACCCCCATTCGTTTCCAGCTCAGATGTCTGACTCAAAACTTCTGGGGACAAATGGGTTTTTTCTTGGCAAGTGAAATTAGAAATTGTCGGCGTTTTGCCTGAGATGCATTCCTAATGACGTCTGCTGAGATCTGTCTTACTGTTAATTGTTATGGGTGTTAGGAGGGGCGTTGTTCCTTTGTGAACAGACTGCTCCTTTTGTTCTCTCCCCTGGCCTCTTTGTGGACCTTTGCTTTTCCAAAAATCAACTGCACTGAAACCAGCGTTGTGCAAAGTACCAGTGATGTCACCCCTGCTTCCTGCACAGTTCCACAATGATGCTCAGTTTGAACCTTTCCACCGCTAACGCTGTGGCTGGAAGTTATAACAGAGGAAAGAAAGTGCCGACGCTAATCCTCATTGGTTGAAAGCCACAAAACCCAGCTCCTGCTAAACTTTTTAAGAAAGAATAGCAAATGACAAAAATGTAGAAGCACTTACAGTACCAAGAAAGATTTCGCTGCTCACTCCTCCAGAAAGGCAAGTTCACCAGGACAGCGTTCAGAGACGCTAAGCAGAGTCTTTTCCAGGGCACTGCCATTGGACCCATCAATGCCAATTGCTTTTAGTCCTTTGTCCTTCCTACCAAAATTCAAATTCCTACTAGAATTTAGCTTGGAGGAAGGGAGCAAGCCCCTTGGCTGAGAACCCTACAAGTCTACAGGGAATGAGCAAGAGGTTACACAAATCAACAGTGAGTGCTACTACCTTCAATTCTTAATAGAAAGGGAAGCAGGGGGCACCTGGGTGGCTTGGCTCTTGATTTTGACTCAGATAGTGATCTCGGGGTCATGAGATGGTCATTCCACTAGGGCTCTATTTCCCGTGATTATTAATGGAGCCAAACAGTATCAGCCTATGTGTGTGGAGGACGACCTGTGTGCTTCAGGTTTTAGATGAATAGTGTCAAAATGTGCTTAAGGTTAATCTTACTCGTACTTGAAATGTACACACACTGACAACACGCACAAAACCAAATTTATATTTCTTGCAGAATCTCTCCGTTTAGCTCTCAAATACAAATGATTCCCCATCTCTCTCTATCCCTTTGTTTCCCCTCTCCTCCTTTGTCTGCGCCATACCTCTCTCTTCTCTGAGAGGGTGGACTAATTATCTCATCCCAGTAATCTAGAGTGAGTCTTCCAGAGTCCTATTGCTGTTCCTACCCATGACATTCATTTAGCACCAACAATCTGCTATTCTGTATGAGTTAGCTTTTGCTGTGTATATGCATATTCTACACATCTAGATAGTAAAGTTTCAGAAGACTCTGTCTTCTCATACTATATTCTCTTTAGTGGCTATCTCTGTTCCCATGAACAGTAGTTGATAAATATTTGTTGATTGGTTAATATTTCTTACAATCTCAATTTCTCTTAGAAGACATCTGTCTCAGAACCAATCCTGGATGGGGTACCCCTGAACGTTTCCAGGGGACAGCTGGGAAATAGCATCATTGGACTGGAACATTCCTGGAGAAGGCAGTAAGATGAAACCGACAGCCTTTCATTAAAGGCAAGGGATTCCAGTTCCTTAAACAGAGGTGTTTTGGGGGCACTATCAAAAAAACTGAGGACAGTAACAGACTTGTCAGAGGATCGTTTGAAACCAATTACTGGAAATTCATTACTTTAAGCATTGAAGGTTTATTCTCTCAAACACTATTTGAAATGTCTATACCCAAGTTTCTTGAAGCAATGGCATGAGAATGGTCTTGAGCAGATTACTATAATGCTTAAGAGGCTTTGCACTGACTCTTTAGGTTTCCAAGATAACATCAAATGTCTTGTGTTTCTTTGGTGATTTTTTGGCTTGGTGAACTTGCGACTTCTAGTGAAGGAAATCGTTGATGCATGGTTCCAAATAAAAGTCAAGGTAATGGGGTGGAAATTTAATAACATCAGTAATTTTCACTCCTGATAGCAAGCTGAATTGTGATTAATGAACCAGCTGAGTAGAGGCAATCTGTTGTGTTTAAACAAGTGTATTTGCAGATAGGCCTGGCGTGTTAACAACCTGCCATGGCAATTTTTTTAGAAGTGGATTTCCACCTGTAACTTAGTTATAGAGGGAATTTTGCCTTGGTGATAGGATTTCTTGAATTTTACTGAGAACATCTCTTCCCCTGTTCTTTTGACAAGGGATAGGGATTAAAAGTAATTAAAATGAAAGAACTTGGCTGGCCTCTGGCTTGCTATTAGTTACCTACCTAAAGCATTCACTGTTTTTCTTTAATATTTGCTCAGCTGTGACATGCTCAAGTATTTTCACTTAACAGCATTAAAGCTGATAAACTGGAGCAAGTTAGAATTATTTCCATTTCTAAAGGAGTTTACGCAGAGATGTATTCAGTTTGCATAAAACCTTCTTTTACATAACAAATATATAGCATTATGCTAGAAGTTAACATATAATGTGATCAGAGGGGAAATCTATTAAATGTGATAACTGGGAAAACTAGAATCATTATTTTGCCAATTTCACTCTCCCACCTAATGTTTATAATGCAAAAGACTTCACAAAATCCCAAGGTTCTGTGTCACTTGCCTGCACATTGGGACGGTCTGACTTTGGTCCAGCTCCCACTCCAGTCCACTCTGCATAGGATCCAGGGCACAACACATGAGGGCGAACACCGCGAATGTTCTTAGGATGTGAGGATGAACATTACAGGAAGTAGAGAGGGACAAGGTCATGGCGACGGTGAGGGCAGGTAGGGAAAGGCAGAGAAGGTCATAGGAGGTCATCAGTGGCTGCTGGAGGTGTTTCTGTGTTGGCCCTGACTGAGTTCTTCCCTCCTGTCAATGTGTTCCCATGCAGTCATTGGAACCTCAAGAAGTTTCATTTTTTTCCAAAGTCAGGTGCTTTTTCCTGAGTTCAGTCTCATGTGGATATTGAGTTGCTTCATCCTTGCTTTGTGCTGCTGGTTCTTTTCCAAGGCTCACATTCACACTTGCTCCCCCACCGCCGCCCTGCTGGCTCCTCGTCCCCATTCCCTATCGCCCTAGAGTCTGGTTTTGATTGTGTCTGCTCCCTACCTCCTGTGCCTCAGCCCCTCTCACTCGCTGACATCTTGATTCAGACTTGGATTCCATGTGGCCTTAACGGAGTCACATACTTGCTGGCTTCCATTTTGTATTATTTTCCTTCTTCTGTTTAGGGACTTCTGATGATCTCTCATAGATACACAGACTTCAAGGATCGTCTCCTTCTACTTGAGCAGGATGTCCATCTTGCATTTGGAATCTTACATAAAATCCTGTGCTCTTCTCTGAAAAAAAAAGAGGAACATAGCCTATACTCTGTAAGGCATGGTAAGTGCCTCTTACCTGATACATCTTAGGGTCGGAATCCCAGTGGGATTCTCATTGTTTGACACTGTCCACAATCACCCACAGGAGCAGGATGAGCCACCATACTAAACTACATCCTTGGGACTCCTCTAGTCCCCCAAGAATGAAATGGGTCATTTATGCCTCCCCTTTCTTCCATGATCCCAGGGATTCACTATTTTGCTATATAATGAAATCAACTGGGACACCTGGGTGGCTCACTCAGTTAAGCATCCGACTCTTGATTTCAGCTCAGGTCCTGATCTCAGGGTCCTGGAATGGAGCCCCACATTGGGCTCTGAGTTCAGCATGGAGTCTGCTTGGGATTCTCTCTCCCTCTCCCTCTGCCCCCACCCTAAATAAATAAATAAATAAATCTTTAAAAAAAATAAAATCAACTACAATTTCTTAGAAAATACTACCAATTTTTTACCAGGCTGCAATTGCCACTGGGTTATAAAACAATTAGAAAACACAAAGAAGATATTCAGTTATTTTAAAGATACCTTTACAATTACTTGAGACAATCTCTCCCCCAATTTTCAGGTTCTGTTTTTAAAATGTCTCAAAATATCATGCTCCTAGTCTGTGGTGCTTTTTTCAGACATCCCTGGGTTTATCATACCACTAAATTAGAGTGATTCTCACTGTACAAAATTATTTATCAAAGAAGTCCTCATATCAAAAGCCTTCATCATGCTATTTTAATTGTCATGTATAAAAATTTACTAATTTATCAAGAATGCTCTAAGATTTTTAATGACAAGAGAACACTTTGGAAATTAGAAGTCCCGCGTCTTCAAAAACCTATGTTTATATCTGAAAGCTTTGTGAAATTATTTTTTAATAGAGTAGTTTTAGGCTCACAGCACAATGGAGTGGAAAATACAGTTCCATATACCCCTCCCACCAACCTACACGCCCTCCCAAATTATCAACATCCCCCATCAGAATGGTACATTTGTTACAATCAGTGAACCAATACTGATTGGGTGATTAACACCCAATGCCCATAGTTTATATTAGGGTTTATTTTTTTGTGTGTTACACATTCTATGAGTTTTGACAAATGTGTAATGACATGCATCCACCCTTGTTGTATCAGATGGCATAGTTTCACTGCCTTAAAAATCCCACGCTCCACCTATTCGTTCCTCTCTCCTCAGTGAAATCATTTTTTTAATAAACTTTCCTGCCCCGAGGTTCATGTCACAAATGCAAAAATCCGTATCATTCGGAATAAATTCTAACCGTGTAGAAAAACAAAGCAAAACATCAAATTCATTAACATGAAATGATTTCTCTTCACTCTGTATGATGTGATTTCAAGAGGGAAAAAAAAAAAAAAGATGTGTAGTGGTGTCCAGTTATCTTACTAAACATTAATGATTATCAACTCAATCTTCTGACCAAAATTATGAAGCAGGAGGGTGGGATTTTGAATGTAGCAATACGGATATCTTGTGCTAAGGCAGAGACAAGAGAAATGTCTATAGCACTGTCAAGGTTATTGAAGCAAATGAAGATACAGGGCACCTGGGTGGTTCAGTTGGTTAAGCATCTGCCTTCGGTTCGGGTCATGATCCCAGGATCCTGGGATCCAGCCCTGCATCGGGCTCCCTGCTGGGTGGGGAGTCTGCTTCTCCCTCTGCCTCTGCCTGCCATTCCCTCTGCTTGTACTCTCTCTCTCTTTCTCTTTCTCTCTTGCTGTCAAATAAATAAATAAAATCTTAAAAAAAGAAAGAAAGAAAATGAAGATGCAGGACCTTCCTTTGGGATAGCACCCTATAGCTCAGACTCCCTATACCCTTCTATAGTCTCACCTATGAAAGGACTAGTGCTTCATACCAGGATTAGCTGAGGATTCTCTGCCCCTCAACCTACTGCGCAAGATATTTATGCCATCTGCTTGTTCCATTTTCTATCTATGTAAAAAAGCCTAGTTCCGATTTATATTTTTTGAGTAACAACTGGAAAATCTCTTGACTGTCCCAAAGAGTAATTTTGAATAGAAAACTACTAATGTGTTTTTGCTGATGAATTTCTATGACGTAGAGGAATAAAGTAGTCACTTCCTTGGCACTGGAGCTAAGGAAAGACCACGACTCAGCAGGGGCGGTTATAAGGGAGCATAAGCATCAAATGAATGATGAGACCAGGTGATTTTTGAGTTTTTCAATCCTGACTTTCAGTGATTCCACCTAAAAAACAGTGCTCTACGAAGCCTTTTTTTTCAACCAATGAACAAACAAAAAGCCTTTTCCTAACATCATTTAAACATTTTAGAATTATCCCTTCCAATTTGCAGCATGAGCATCAGTATCAGCAATTCAGTAAATGGCCCATTATCCCGTGTTCCCACATTTAATAGCTTGAACTGGAAAGTAGCTATAAATTGCAAATTGAATGAATGGAGCAATCAGCAGCCATATATTACCAACTTTTGAAATAGACTAGACTACACATACTAATGCCCAGGAAACAGGACTGTAGTACACTTTGAGAAAAAAAATAGCAAGAAAAACTTTCTGACTCAAAGATCTAAACTAACAACTAGCTGATGTTTAGATAAAAAGAACTAATTATTGTGGGGTTATTTTAATAGGGTTGATTGTTAAGGAAAACACTTTAAAATGTCCAGATAACAGTGTCAGAAAGAACTATTTGGGAGAAAACCACCAGGCTGTCTTGGAATATTAGTACACCATTGTGTCACTGTTCATGGCAACAGCATTAGCAACATGAGGACTTTTCATATTATAAAGATACCCTTTTCATCCCAGAGTCAGTATCTCCGCCATGACTATCTTTGTATTTAAAAAAGAAGTATGTTAACCAGAAATTTTATTTCATTTCCAAAAAGCATACAGAAACCAAAGTATAGCCATGTCTCCCACCCCCTCACCTACCCACCAACCTGCGTCTGCCTTTTCTCCTTTGCCTCCACCCGTTACACCCCAGCTCTGTTCCCTTCACTAACCGAAGGGCGTTGCTCTAACAATTCTCTCATTGTGTTCTGCATGATGGATTTCCCACTCTGCAGACGGATTCCATCAATATGTAAAAACATGTTGCAAGTACTCCCACCTTTTAAAAACACTTTCTTGACCCTATTTCTGCCATGTCTTTCTTCCTACAGAACACTCCTTAAAATAGTTAACTATATTTGCCGTGTCCAATTCTGCTCCTCCTGTTCTCTCATTAACCCACTTTAATTGCTTGTCCCCACTGCCCCCACCAAAACTGCTCTTATGGAAGCTCCCCACTGACTTCTTTATTGCTATATCCAAGATCAGTTCTCAGTTCTCATTGACCTGACCTAAAGCAGCATTGGGCACTGCTGAGCACCTTCTCCTTGAAACACTTTCTTCACTTGACTTCCCCTGGTTTTGCTCCTACCCCTTAGTTTCTTTCCTCTCAATATTTTTGCTGGTTTGTCCTCATTTCCATGGCCTCTAAATATGACCTTCTTGGGACACCTGGGGGGTGCAGTCAGTTAAGACTACAACTCTTGGGGCACCTGGGTGGCTCAGTTGGTCAAACGTCTGCCTTTGGCTCAGGTCATGATCCTGGGTCCTGGGATCAAGCCTCATGTCGGGCTCCCTGCTCAGCGGGAAGTCTGCTTCTCCCTCTCCCTCTGCTTGCTGCTCCCCCTGCTTGTGTTCTCTCTCTCTGTCTCTCCCTGTAAAATAAATAAATGAAATCTTAAAAACAAAAAAAGATTCTGATTCTTGATTTCGGCTCAGGTCATGAGCTCAGAGTTGTGAGATCAAGCCTTGCATCAGGCTCTGCACTCAGTGGGGAACCTGCTTGAGATTTTCTCTCTCCCTCTCCCATTGCCCCTCCCTCCCTCCCCCCACTCATGAGTGCTCTCTCTCTCTCTCTCAAATGAATAAATAAATCTTTAAGTATGGCCTTTTCTTTTGTTATTTACTCTCACTCCCTTGGCGATTTCTTCCCATCACTTTGAATGCTGTCCTATGTTAGTGGCTCCCAAATTTCTATCTCTAGTTTAGACCTCTGCATTCAGTTGCAGACATATGTCCATCTGCCCCCCTGATACATTTGCTTTGATGTCTAATAAGCATCCTGCTCCAACATACTCCTCTTGACATCTTTCCCTTGTCAGGAAATGGCAACTCCCTACTTCCGGTGAGTCAGCCCCAAATTCTTGATGTTTTATTGTCCTTTCTCTTTCTTTCTTTCTCACCCCAATCTGGTCCAATAGAAAATCCTGCTGCTCTTTCTTAGTTCAAGCCACCATTGTTTCTCATGCAGATCACTGCAAAAGCCTCCTAACTGGTCCTCCTGCTTCTTTCCACACTTGCCTTTAATTTTTTCTCAACCAAACACTATAGCACTCTTGTTAAAACATACATCAGATCATGTCATTCCTCTGCCTATAACCCTTCAAAGGCTCCCTCCTTGCTCCTCATAAAAAGCCTGAGTGTTTACAGTGACCTCATGTGATCTGACCCTCATTATTCTCCACTTGATCTTAGCCAAAAGGCCAAGAAGCGATGACCCTCATTATTCTCTAACCTCATCTCTATTTACTTTCTCCTCAGCATGTTCATCCTCAGCCAGATTTGCCTCTTTGCTGTTCTTCAAACATACTGAGCAAGCTTCCACCAACCTTTGCAACTCCTGTTCTCTGCCTGGCATACTCTCCTTCAACTACCAAATACCTATGTGGCCTGCTCCTCCACCTTCTTCAGATACTCACTCAAAATTCCATTTCTTGGAGCACCTTCCATGCCTAGAATTGTAATTCCCCCTGCCCTGATACTTCCTCTCTTTTCTCTGCTTTATTTTCTCCTTAGCACTATTTTTAAATACTACCTGTTTTCAACTAAAAAAGTAAGATTCCTCTGCATACAGAATAGCACCTGACACGTAGTAATCACTCAATAACTATTTGTTGAACAGATCAGTTAGCAGTGTAGACTTTATGCCAAGAGCTTTCTAACCCATAATACAGACATGTCCTACAATCCTCATTTACAAAAAATAAACTTGTGAGCAGTTAGGATAATACAATTGCCCTGGCCAAGGATGAGAGTAGGGTTCCTGTTTAGAATAGCTGAAACAATGCATGGGGACAAAGAGTGAAAGTAACCCCTGAAAGATTTTTCTGGTGCTCCAGGTCATGGGAGAGTACTAAGGGGAAGTACTGTCTAAGACAGTTATACTATTCTTGGTTCAGACTCATGAGGTAAGATGCAGTGTCATGACATAAGTATAAATAACCCAATGTTGTATAATTTGTTATTTGATACATGATGAATGATTCCCTACTGCACTTCTCCCAGTTCTCTCCGAATGGGACTCACATGGTGGGCACACAAATGGAGTCAGGCGGAAAAGGAGGAGTTGCAAAAGTTCAATTGATCCATGAAGCATAGTGCCTTTTGCCAAAGTCATCCAGTGGTTTTTCAGGTAGTGCGGAGTTGATCCAGATACAAATGTTTCCAGTGCTAATCTTCCTTTTCAGCCTTTAGCAAACAGGAAAACATTTTCTGTAAGCATACTTACCTTTCCCAGTGTTGTGTCTTAGTGCAAAATTCATAGAAATCTACCAGAACAGGTTTAAGCAAGGAAGAATGTATTACAAGGACACAGGAGGGACTCATGGACCACAAGAGCAAGGAAGCAGCTAGGCTACAGGAATAAACTGGAATTAGGGACCCCAAATTCCTGGGGGAATTTCAGTTTCTCATCTCTCTGCCCTTTCCTGGCTGTCAACTTCTCTTTTGCATCACACAGCAGGTTTCTCAGCTTCTCATTTGCATAGACACAAACCATGGCAGAAACCCTTTCTCTAAGATTTACTTCTCATCCTCTCTAGAATAAGGTTATAAGATTATAACCAGTTCCAAGTTTCCAGAAACTGCCCAAGCCCAGTACCCACCTCCGAATCACCATATTTGTATAAATATGGATACTTTTATTTGAAAGGGGTGGACGACAGTGGACAGTTGTCAGGACGTTTGGGCGCGGGCTGGGAGCAGACTGATGGAGACAACCCAGCAGACATCCACTCGATTCAGGCTTCGTGGACATTCATGATAAAAATGTTCTGTTTGTAATACTACCTTTTCTCCTACCTCTCAGTTCAGGGTCAGTCTGACTTCTCAAAGAAGGCAGTAAGTATTTTATAGTAAGATTGGGGCAACCCCTAGTGAGCTTAAATAAGGGAGAGAGTGGGATTGTCAAAAAGAAGGGGCAACTTTAAGCTCAGTGAGCATATGGAAGGACCATGCCTGATTTGTTTACCACTGGATCTGCACTCAAAGTATCAGCCTGGGATTAGGACTCTAAGGTTAGCTGTTACTATTACAATAAGGACGCAACAAAACTCATTGAATGCTGTGGATGTGGAGGGGGGGGAAAGAGTTACAAGAGTGTCCCCAATAAAAGCTTCTGATGGCACAGATATTTCCATTTCTCTGACCTCCTTATAGAACCAGAATATGTGGTGGTGGTAGCAACTGACAACAGCCAGGAGGATTTAACATCGTTAGGGCTCATTGCAACAGAACAAGAGAAATTAAACAAATGGTTAGCTAGATAAAGAGGATCCATAAGACATAAGCCAACAGTCCTAAATAGACTTGGCAACCACCAGTCCCTCACATCCATTAAATCAGTCCATCCAGAGATGGCCAGAGTGTCAGTGTCTCTAATTCTTTCAACCTGTGTTTGTAGTCTGGGGTAGGATTTTCATCCATGGTAATCTTGTATGCATCCTTATCACAACGAACAGACATCTAAAAGGAAGATCAGATATCACTAGTGGTTACTCTTGGCCTAATTTCCCTCTGCTGTTTGACACATTCACAGAAAGGGTAACAAAAACAACATACCCTTGTTTTACTTGGGGGAGAACAGGAGCTCCTACCAGGAATGAGCTCTCTACATGGATTGCTGCCCGGTCACCATGACTCCTTTCTTCCCTCCAGGGGAAAGGGAAAGTAGCCTCTCTTACCCCAAGGATGGAGAACAGCTCACGTCATCAAAAAAAAGACAAAACAAAACAAGGTCTTGCACTGCAAGCAAGAGGAAGTGGACCTGTACTTTATACTGTGAAGAAGTTATTCCAAACAATAGACTGGGAACCAAGGAAAATAAAGCTATTAAAAGGGCTAGTGAGCTGAAAGCTGATTGTTGAGTAGAAAACAAAGGAAATTTGTGCTTTCCCCTTAGGCAATTGTAGATAACATCACTCTGATTAGTAGGCTGCAGGATGAAGTAGTTCAACCTCAGGCTACCCATTTAACTAAGATCCTTAAATGAACTAAAGTGATTTTACCTGCTTCAGTAGATACAAACTCAAAAGCTCTCTTGAAGGAAAACAACTCCGATTTAGGCACTCAGGATTGCCACCTGTTCACTGCAGTCAACCGTGAACTCACCATTTTGGAAAAAAAAAAAAAATCAAATCATTGGCTATCAGTAAAAGTCAGCAGAAACAACAAATAACAGATTTATGCCTCGAGACTCCAAGTATGGGAATGATCAGATTCTGAATATAAAATAACTATGTAAGACATGGTTCCAGGATAATCAAATTAAATGAAGACCAAATTTAAACATAAATGAACAGCAAGGGATGATTGAAGTTGATATAAAAACAATAACAAAGAAAACATTTAAAAAATGCAAAATATGTGTTGCAGGATTACTTTTCCTTCAGTGCCCACGGTTCTTGATGAAGATGCTTCGAAGAATTAAGAGGTGGACCAGACAAAGAACGGCGAGCAGCAAAGCAAAGTTTATTGAGCGATAGTATAAAGTTCCCCAAGAAGGAGGGGACCCGAGAGGATTGCTGATTTGGTGGTTAATTCTAGGTGTTTTTATGGGCTCTTTGGCGTGGGGCCGTTTTACTGTGATAACCCTCCCGCACCTGTCACCCAATCAGGTTTTTGTCCATGCGCTCAGCTACCTATCAGATAATTAGTTGTTCACGTGGGAGAGGGTGGAGGCTCCTTCCAGGGTGCTGGTTCCTAGCTTCGGGGATGAAGAGCGCGGTGGCCGCCACTGCCCTTAACATAGGCCTGCTAGCCTCAGGCCACCAGATGAAGCTCTTTGTTTAAATATCCCATTGGCTGGGGCACCTGGGTGGCTCAGTCGGTTGGTCGTCTGCCTTCCGCTCAGGTCGTGATCCCGGAGTCCTGGGATCGAGCGCCACGTAGGGCTCACGCAGCCTGCTTCTCCCTCTGCCTCTGCCGATCCCCCTGCTTGAGCTTGCTCTTTCTCCCTCAAATAAATAAAATCTTAAATAAATAAATACATATAAAAAAATCTTTAAAAAAAAGGAAATGAGAAAAAGATCTTTTTTTTTTAAAGATTTTATTTATTTATTTGACATAAAGAGACACAGCGAGAAAGGGAACACAAGCAGGGGGAGTGGGAGAGGGAGAAGCAGGCTTCCCGCGGAGCAGGGAGCCCGATGCGGGGTTCGATCCCAGGAACCTAGGATCAGGACCTGCGCTGAAGGCAGATGCTTAACGACTGAGCCACCCAGGTGCCCCAGGAAATGAGAAAAAAATCTTAAAAGCAATCATGGAGACGAGGCAGATCACTTTTAAAGGAGTAACAGACAAATAGGCTTCTAGAAGCAGCAATGAACAGAGTACAATAAAAAACTTCAAAGTCTGAGAGAAAGTAAGTGGCAACCTAGAATTATGTATCATCAAGCCTATTTTCCAAAAATGAGGGCAAAGTAATGACATTTTTATATTAACTAAAGCCAGAGAGATTATCTCTAACAGATACTTGAAAAAAAAAAAAAACACCTCATAGACTGGGGGAGCCTGGGTGACTCAGTCAGTTAGGCGTCTGACTCTTGATTTTGCCTCTGGTCATGATCTCAGGGTCATGGGATTGAGCCCCATGTCAGGCTCTGTGCTCAGCGGGGAGCCTGCTTGAGATTCTCTCTCTTCCTCTCTCTCTGCCCCTCCCCCTGCTCGCTCGCTCTCTGTCTCTCTTCCTAAAAAATAAGTAAATCTTAAAAGAAATCATAGACAAAGGTCCCCCAAAACAAAAGTCTAACATGAAAGAATGGATAGGTAATCAGTAAAAACAAATTAATATAAATACACACTATCTAGTTTTTCTTTTTTAAATTGCATTAATACCTATCTAATGAGTTTAAAAAGACAATAATAGCAAGGAAATTGGGAAGGAATGATCAGGTAATGTTCTTTTTTTTTTTTTAAGATTTTATCGATTTATTTGAGAGAAAGAGAGTGAACATGAGCTGGGGAGGGGGAGGAGCAGAGGGAGAGGGAGAAGCAAACTCCTCGCTGAGCAGGGAGCCTGACACGGGCCTATCCCAGGACCCCCAGATCATGACCTGAGCAGAAGGCGCTCTTAAATTTACTTTGTGAAAATAAAGGTATATATTTATGTCTTTTGCACTCTCCTGGATGTTTGTTATACTTCTGTAAACACACACATATGTATGTATATGTACAAATACTTATCTATTTTCCTATTATGCATTTCTTTTTCTGAGAAAAGAAAAATGCTTGTATCTGGCCAATTTAAAAGCAAGTTTTACCAAAACTTGAAAGGAATCCATCATTCCAAATTTGTAAAACCTCTGGAAAATAAAGACAGAGGAAATAGTCTCTTATTTGTAAAACCAGACAAGGACAATACGAGAGGAAAAAGACAGGCTAGTTTCAGTCATGAGTGAGATGTCAAAATCTCGAAACTGTATCTGATACAAATAAGATAACAAAGTTTAGTTTATTACAGGAATATAAGAATGGAATAACATGAAACAATTAATACAATTCAATATACTAACAGACTGGAGGAGAAAACCTATATAATCATCAATGGATGCAGAAAAAAAACTCAGCTATTAGCTTTAAGAGGGAAAAAAACTCTAGCAAATTAAGAATAGAAGGGAACACCTTTTTATTTTTTATTTTAAGTAGACTTCATACCCAACATGGGGCTTGAACTCATGACCCCAAGATCAAGAGTTGCATGCTCCACCAACTAAGTCAGCCAGGCTCCCTGAAGGGAATATCTTTATTCAATAAATTGTCTATGCCAAAAATACTGCAAACATATACTTAATAGAAGGTCTTTAAGATAGTAAACAAGGTAAGTGATGCCCAACATCATTGCTACTGTCTAACATAGTATTTTGAGGTCCTGACCTACACTATGTTGTAAGAGGTTAAGAGATGTGTACTT
This sequence comes from Phoca vitulina, assembly GCF_004348235.1. Lineage (NCBI taxonomy): Eukaryota > Metazoa > Chordata > Mammalia > Carnivora > Phocidae > Phoca > Phoca vitulina. The sequence goes on from NW_022589746.1 coordinate 6,673,726, forward strand.
ACATAGAAGATGGTCTGAGGGGAAAAAGAAAGGAAAGCTATCCCATGATTTGGGATGGACTACATCCATATTACAAAAACATCAATTATCTCCAAATTACTCTCTAAATCTAGTGCCATTCCAAACAAAATTCCAGTTGGATTTTTCTTGAGAAACCAAATAAACTTATTCTAAACTTTATATAGATAGACATCCATAAATAATTAAGTCAGTTTTTAAAAAGAAAAGAAAGAACTTGCCTTTCTAGGTATTATGACATAATCCAAAGCCATTTAAATAAATTATAAAATGGTGATAGTAGCCCAAGTACAGATAAATAGCCCAATGGGACAGAAGAGAGAGCTTTGAGTTAGAATATATGTATATGGAACCTAACACACCCTAAAAGCAGTACCATAAATCAATGCCTGAGTGGCTCATTTGGTTAAGCGTCTGCCTTCGGCTCAGGTCATGATCCCAGGGTCCTGGGATGGAGTCCTGCATCGGGCTCCCTGTTCAGCGGGGAGCCTGCTTCTCCCTCTGCCTCTGCCTGTCACTCCCCCTGCTTGTGCTCTCTCTCTCGCTCTCTGACAAATAAATAAATAAATAAAATCTTTTTTAAAAAATGAAAGGCAAAACTATAAAGTGAATAGAAAATGATACATGATAGCATCTTTGGAACTAAAGAGGTGGCAAAGGAATTATGAAACAATTTCAAAAATACAAACCACATTGCTACATTTTATTTCAACAGAATTAAAGGATTTTTGTTCAATGAAGGATGCTGTCACCAAAGTTATGGAATGTAACAAAACCAGCCTGTTATCCTTAATGTCCCTCCAGAGTGTGAAAAGTAAGCTCAACCCGACAAGATTTATTACATGTAAGCATTACAATGGTCAGTTTGGTTTTATGTCTTGGGTCACTTGCCCTAAGTGTGTAGCCATTCGGAACCATGGTTACACGGTTACATGGCTAGGCCATTGTGGGTCCAGTTTACGAGCAACAGCCTGGGAGCCCTGGATCCTGTTCCCTGGAAATTCTATACAGATATTTCATAAAGCTAAGGAACAGTAGGTACCGCTCCACACAGCCACCCAGTGGGAGAAAGACCAAACAGAGGACCGAACACTTGGTCAGGGAATGATGGATATGATATAAGCAGAACAATTCACTTGTTTCACTTGCTAGTGCCCCTGTAAGGCTCACGGCGTACCTTCAGGCAGTTATCAAAGGCATTACCTTCTCAACTAAAAAGTATCTCAAAAGGATGTCCTTGGCTCAGAACTCCTGAGAAGCTGGAATGGTATCCCAAGGCCAATGTAATGAGGGAAAATGGGATTTAACTCAATTTGGAAACCTTCTCAATTAAAGTTACTGTTAAATGAAATAGCTTTTTTTTTTTAAAGACTTTATTTATTTATTTGAGAGAGAGAGCACAAGTAGGAGGAGGGACAGAGGGAAAGGGAGAGAGACAAGCAGACTCCCTGCTGAGCACAGAGCCCTACGCAGGGCTTGATCCCAGGACCCTGAGATCATGACCTGAGCCAAAGGCAGACACTGACTGAGCCACCCAGGCACCCCTAAATGAAATAGCTTTATACAAAGTCAATGTAAGATAGAAGAATACTAAAATAAAACTACCGGGAAAGGAATTTTATGCGTGCAGTTCTTTAACCCCCTATGAACTGCATGTAAGAATGGGCCTTGGGTCTGGAACATTTCTTACCAAGAGATAAAAAGTCACCACATCCTCTGTTGAACTTGTCACCTTGTGTGGGAATATCTTTCTCTGTTTCAGACTCAGTGTGTGATCCTTTGTCCTGCTTAAGCATCACATGGCACCTGGCCAACCTCACTGCTATATCTGACCCCTGTGGGGAGGGGATGGGGTCCTTCTGCTGCAGTTCCAGAGGGATGCAGGAGAGCCAACTGCCCTGCATCTGTTGGGGGAGGGGTCTGCTGGCCATGGGAGACCAACACCCACTACTGAAGCTGATCTTACTTGTCCCTTCTCCTCGTGAGTAAAGGGATATTCCATCCAGTGCTGGACTGCACTGTGTTCTCCTTGGTGACTCCAATAGCAAGACATAGTGGGCAGAAGTGTTCAGACTTTTCCTCCTGCCAATAAACAAGCAATGCTACTTGCTCAACAAAAACTTAAAGCAAAACCCTAAGGCAAATATATAAATTAGAGACAAATTTGGAATTGTGAATAGTGATCCCCAGGCTGTTGAACTAAAAATAAGTTTGCCTAGAAATTCTGAATTATGGTTATCACCAGATTAGGAGTTATTATTTTGTTATTTGTTATCATGTCAGATGAACATTAGCCCCCTATTTTTAATTTAATATAAACAAAGACCAATATAAGAATATACTATGCCTCAAGAAAGCCTTCCCTCATTTGTCTCCATTCAATAGGAAAAATCAAAGAAGAATCCTTCCATGGAGCCAAGGCTTCCATGGAGGCTTCCATAAAGTCGCCAGAGAGCGGAAGTGGGCGCCATAACTGACAAATCCTGACACTAGGATGCGCTTTAGTAGCAAGGTCCTAGTTCTTGGTTTATCTTAGAGTTCTTGGTTTTACCAGTTGTGGTTTCGAATGAGCTGTAGAGCTACAAAGAACCTCAGCATATAACATTCAGTCTTTCTGGGGTCCTGGGATGGAGCCCATGTTGAGCTTCCTGCTCAGCAGGGAGTCTGCTTCTCCTTTTCCTTTGCCCCTCCCCCCACTTGTTCTCTCTTTCTCTCAAATAAATAAATAAGATCTTTAAAAAAAATAAATAAAATCAAGCTAATTTAAGACTACAGTGAGGGGCTGAGTTATATATAATGAGTGAGCATAGAATCCACATCTCAAGGAGCCTCCATCCCCTCTGTTTGCTCACCATGCTAAATATTTTGCAGGGAAGGTTTTAGACTTTGAAGATTCAGGACCTATGCTCTGCCAGTGCCAAGCCAGCTGTATTTATTTCTTGCATTTACATCTTATCTAAGCTTCTGGAAGGAAAGAATGGCCAACTGAACGTAGAAAGTTCAGGTGAAGAAGACAGATTGTGAAGATATCATTAGCACTCTGTGTTTGGGTATCTTTTCATGGTAAACATGCCTTTTCCTGTTAAAATGCCTACTCTCTGTCATGGAGCTACACAGGTAATTCATTACAAGACCACAAATCTTCAAAAGCACATGTTCTGATGTAAATAATACTATGCTCTACTGTATTTGCCATTTTTATAAGATTGTTTTGTAAGAGAACATTTAAATCAATCTTTCCTCTTCTTTTAAACTTTAGAGTAGTTTTTAATGGGTCATTTATTTCTTCTCTTCCCCAAAGATTTTTATTTCTTATTCCACTTATACAAATAATCTCACCTCAAAGTACTTCCCATGCCTAAATGCTAAGCTGGTGCCCATCTCCCTTCTACTCCCTCTGACCCACAAAGGAAAGAATTTCTTGCAAAGACTTCATTCTTCGGTTGAGGGTTCAAGTATAGAGCAATGGTCTTTGATTTTTCTTCTTATAGATCAATCCTAAATCTTTTAAGTGAATAAAATGTGTGTTTAAGTGAGCTATGGTATTATTATTTACAGACTTTTTAAAAAGATTTTATTTATTTATTTGAGAGAGAGAAATAGCACAAGCGTGCGCAAGAGAGTGAGAGAGAGAGAGAGTGCACACAAGCAGGGGGAGGGCAGAGGGGCAGAAGGAGAGGGAGAAGCAGACACCCCACTAAGCAAGGAGCCCAACACGGGGCTTGATCCCAGGGCCCTGGGATCATGACCCGAGGAGAGGGCAGACACTTAACTGACTGAGCCACCCAGGCGCCCCAATTTACAGACATTTTTTAAAAATAAAATTGAGGGGCGCCTGGGTGGCTCAGTCGTTAAGCGGCTGCCTTCGGCTCAGGTCATGATCCCAGGGCCCTGGGATCGAGCCCCACATCGGGCTCCCCGCTCCGTGGGAAGCCTGCTTCTCCCTCTCCCACTCCCACTGCTTGTGTTCCCTCTCTCGTGTCTCTCTGTCAAATAAATAAAATCTTTAAAAAAAAAAAATAAATAAAAATAAAATTGAACCATGATTAAAAACTACATATGGCATTTGTACACGCACAGATAAGATCTGGACAGAAAATATGGACAAATGAAAGCTGTTAGATATATTTGCAAGAATGTAGGTACCTTTTAATTTTTTATTTAATGTTAATATAGTTACCTAATATGTGAAATAATTTTGTAAAAATATTATAGTGATGACACTAAAGACGTCATATTGGCTAGGGAGAAAGATAGGATGGGGGCCTGTAGGTATATGTGACCAAATCTTTTTCTGAAGATTGTGATCTTTAGTTTTTTTGTCTTTTTTTAAGATTTTATTTATTTATTTATTTATTTGAGAGAGTGAGAGCATGAGATAGGGGAGGAGCCGAAGGAAAGGGACAAGAAGACTCCATGCTGAGCACAGGGCTCTATCTCACGACCCTAAAATCATGACCTGAGCCAAAATCAAGAGCCTGATGCTCAACCAACTGAGCTACCCAGGCGCCCCTTGAACTAACAGGTTTTTTAATACTGTATTGCTATTTTAAATTATCGTGAATTTTGGATGAAGACAGTGTTGCAAGCTATTATAAAGTGCAGCCTACACTCAGGAAAGCAAGGAGGTACCTCAGTTCCCCATCTCTCTGCCCAGGCTCAGCTCAATACAACCAATGCCAGGGTCAGATTTTGCTCAAATTATAAAATGTGATCTTTCTCTTCCCTCATTCTCATTTCCCTTTTTTGTTTTCAGGGAAAGGAAATGTTTGCTCCAAAGGTCCAAAGTATGTTGTCTGGCTCCTGAGAGACAGAGAAAAACAGAGAGAGAGAAAGAGAACTTTTTACAAAATGACCCAGAAATCAAAAATTGTAAACCATTATAAGGCAGTTCATTTGGCTCATCTTTTATCATAAAACTATATAACGTAGTAAACAGAAAGGATAGTTACGAGGCCCTGTAACCAGAACTGAATGAACTGTGAACTGCAGCTCATCCAGCAAACACTCTGACTTGCACCAAACTACAGTCTGCTAATTACCTATAAGGTTTGAAGAGCCAAGGATCTCCTTAACGCTCTATAATACCTCAAGCAATATATTGCTATTCTGTATAATCTCCATCCACATTGTTCACGTCCACAATTACACAATATGTAGGGTTCAAAGCCAAACATAAAGTATTGCCTAAGCAAACAGCCCTTAGAATATATTTTCCAAATTTCTCCCTGTTTGGGCTACCTTTCATATCAGGTAGAATATTGAGCCCGGCATTCAGACCCTAATACGGGCAATGTTCTCGTCAGCTTCTCCATGTAGATAACCATGAAGACCACTCTTCATGTCCATGTGACAAATATCTGTTGCCTGCTCTTGTATTAACCTCTTAGCGTGGGGCTGAGCATTCAGTTGGGATCAGTACAGACCCTGTTCCTGCCTTCATGGAGGTTAAAGCTTGGTGTCATTTGGTGGAAAGTTTGTCATGAATCTTCCTTTCGTAATTTCATAATCCAAAATATGGTTCTAGTTTAGCTCTTGTCTTTATTATGCCATTGGATCTGCTGACAAAGCTTGGACAAACCACTGAAATTAAAGGAAAAGTACTTAGAAATAGCAGAGTCAGCACCAACAAATCCTGTTATTTCATTTTACTCTTGCAGCGACCTTATCAGGCTTGAGGAAGGCAGGGGTATTTGCCCTCACATTACATATGAGGCTACATGGAGAGGTGAGCTGACTTAGCAGAGGTCACTAAAAGTTACTTGGTAGTAGAAAAAGTACTGGAATTTTGGTTTCATGCCAGGTAGGTTACCAGTGAGTGACATCACTATTCTTTGCTCTTTTTGGGCCAAGTCTACTTTCTATTTCCCTCCAAAGTGCCCACCTTTGCCTGAAAAGAAAAATTCCCCAGTGGAAATCAAGCATGATCAGAATTAGCATTTCTTACAGCCTCTTTACTCAGTTGTCTTACCATATTCTCCCTTCAAGAAATCTTTTCCAGAGACTTCCCGTGTTCTGAAAGTCTGAACTTAGGGCTGTTTCCTAGAGTTGGTAGTGAAGCGTCAAGAACAGGAAAGGTCATGTGGATAGTTGAAAGTTTACCTTGGTTTAAAAGATCACAATCTTCAGGGGCGCCTGGGGGGCTCAGTCGGTTGAGCATCCCACTCTTGATTTTGGCTCAGGTCATGATCTCAGGGTCATGAAATCGAGCCCTGCCATGGGCTCCCCACTCAGCACAGAGTCTGCTTGAGATTCTCTTTCCCTCTCCCTCTGCCCCTTCCCCAGCTCACTCTCACTCTCTCTCCAATAAATAAATAAATCTTTTTTAAAATGTAATTTAGGGGCACCTAGGTGGCACAGTTGGTTAAGTTTCAGCTCTGGATGTGATCTCAAGGTTGTGAGATCCAGCCCCCTGATGGGCTCTGCGCTGGGCATGGAGTCTGCTTGAGATTCTCTCTCCCTCTGCCCCAACCCACAAAGCTCTCTCTCTTGCTTTCTCTCTAATAAATAAATCTTTAAAAAAAAACCCATAAATTAAAAACTGCAGTCCTTTTTTATATGCTATTACTTGCCTACCCCATAGGTAACAATACAATTTCTTTAAGAGAATTAATTATTTGCCCTTGATATTGCCAGACGAGATTCTCTCTAACGGAAATACTGAAGAAAAGAGGGTAAAATATGAAGTTAATCTATTAGAAGCATTCTTCCATTTTTCAGATATGGAGATGGAGGTGGGGGAAACCATCCCAGGGGGAGGACCAAGCAAAATAACCAAGCTGGTTGGGAGACTGAAGCCAGGGTAGCCCAGTCACCTGGGTCCCCCTCTGTCCTCTTCTGGCAAGGGGGCAGTAAAAGGGGAGGGGAATCAGCTTCTAGGCGGGAGTTGTGAGGGTGGGGAGCACATCCTGCCTCTCCCTCATTCTCACTAGAAATTGGCCAACATTTGTTCATGGTGCTTCCTGAGACTCTCACTCCCCGTCTGAAATGGATGTACAAACAGAGGCCACAGACATTATATAGAGTCTCAACTAGGAAGATAAGCCCATGATCTAAAATTACCAAATATTAGGGCTAGCTGACACTATGGAAGAGAGAAAGTAAAGGGACTTATTTACTTGGGAGAAAACACAGGTAACCGAGCAAATAAGGCAGAACTTTATATATTTTAGAAGTATCATTAATGTCTTCAAACACGGAAGAGATCACATACATGAAAGTTCATTATATATTACAAAATTTTTAGAGATCTTGGAAATGAAATACCTAGTTGCTTAAAAATCACTTTGGGCCATCAGCAGATAAACGAAATGTGATATATACGTATAATGGAATATTTTTCAGCCTGGACAAGGAAGGGAATTCTGACACATGCTACAACATACACAAACCTTGAAGACATGCGAAGTGAAATAAGCCACTCACAAAAGAACAAATATTGTATGAATCCTCCTGTATGAGGTACCGACAATAGGCAAATACATAAAGACAGAGAGTAGCATAGAGGTTCCAGGAGCTGGGGCGACCAGGGAATGGAGACTTAATGTTTAATGGATACCAAGTTTCAGTTTGGGATGATGAAAATGTTCTGGAAATGAAGAGTAATGAAGGTTGCAACAGCATTATGAATGCATTCATACCACTGAATTGTACCCTTAAAAATGGTTAAAATGGCAGGGTGCCTGGGTGGCTCAGTGGGTTAAGCATCTGACTCTTGATCTCAGCTCAGATCTTGATCTCAGGGTTGTGAGTTCAAGCCAGACATTGGGCTCAGAGCTTACTTAAAAAAAAAAAAAAAAGGTTAAAATGGTTTTTTAACCATTTTTTATGTTATGTACATTTTTTATGTTTTTATGCTATGTACATTTTACCACTCACATGCAAAATCACTTTGGGTTATGTAGGAGAACGAGTTTAGCAGCTCATGAAGAATTTCACCCACCAATAAGAGGCATGGCAGATACATTTGAAAGTTCTAATACTGAGGCACCTGCGTGGCTCAGTCGGTTAAGCATCTGACTCTTGATTTCAGCTCAGTTCGTGATCTCAGGGGTGTGAGATCGAGCCCTGCATCAGGCTCCATGCTCAGCGGGGAATCTGCTTGAGATTCTCTCTTTCCTTCTCCCTCTGCCCCTCCCCCTGCTTTCTCTCTCTCTAAAAATAAATGAAATCTTCAAAAAAAGAAAAAAACAGCTCTAGTGATGATTTGCATACATTTTATTGACTTTATTGTCATCATTCCTCATCAGCGTCTCTACCAGAGAAATCACCGTAAGGGCCCGGCCCAGTCCACCCATCTAATAAGCCCCAGTTCTGCAGGGGTGGATACCTCCATGGCCCGACCTCTTCTCTTCTGAAGCACAGGTGTCAGAAGATGAGAAACTGCAGAACCAGTGTTTCAATCACTCAAAAGTGCCAGAAAAATCTTCCTCTAGCTTCCAGTAATCCCAGGGGAAAAGCTGAAAAGTCCAGTGTCCTCACTTCGCCTTCTGCAGGCCCCTCTTTGCCCCCCCTTCTCCCTCAGCCAGACCCCTCCAGGGTCATCGTTTTGTGGCTGGAGTCCTGTCTCAGCACCTCCAGATCCCCAAGCAAGGTAGGGAGGAAGCAGTCATGTGGGTAGGAAGCAGGGGGAGCCCATGACCTGGGGCACACAGGGAAGGGAACCAAGGGGCCTGCCCATAGGAGGAAGAGGCAGGCTGAATGCTGCTTCTCTGGGCTGGGTTCTCCCCACTCAGCCTCCAAAAGAAGTGGCAGCACATTAGCTCAAATGTGCTCAGGTTTCCATCCAGGCTGACTACCTGCCGAGACCCTCTCTGGCCCCCGTAATTCATGGGCTTGGTGTCCCGGAGTGAACCTGCTCCAGGAGAAGCCTTGTCCCCGGCCTGGTGACACCAGCAGGTGCCTTTCTATATCAGCCCAAGAAAACAGTCCATCCTAATCATTTATTCATTAAATGACTGATATGTGACGGTGCAACTGAGAGTACCCTGCGCTGGTGGCCCATGATGTCAGCAGCAGACTCATTTGAGGGCTCACTGCATGTCAGGCTTGACGGGTGGTGCTGTTTATGGATCATGTCATCAGAACAACCATGTGAGGCAAGTGCTGCTTTCTCCTGTTTTTGACATGAGGAAATTGAAGCTCAGAAATAGTTCATAATTCCCCAAAGTCACAGAGGACACAAGAGGTGATGTCAGATGGGGCTCCGTGCAATCTGATTCCAGGGTCCGGGCATCGTGTTCCTGGAGTCTGGTTTTCATTCTGCTTTGACTCCCTGCGTGACTGTGCAAGTCATTCATCTGTCCCGGCTTCTCTTTCCTTATCTGCAAGGGATCATTAAGCTGCTTTTGACCTAAGGTTTTATGACTCTGATGCAAGCACTTGCTATGCAGAAGGCCTTCGCTGATAGACGTTGAGCTAATAAAAATGTTTTTGGTGTATATTAAGTTCCCAAGGCCATTTAGTTCAAGAGGCCTCTTTCGATTTCTAGACTTTGCTGCCTGGTTTGCCACTCAACCCCGAATTGTTCTAGTACATCCCCAAACACGTACCAAGTGATAAGCTTTTAGTTTTCTCTACGTTTGGACAAAGCTTTTTATATGGAGTCCGCTGTTTCTGGAGGAGCTTTTTTCTCCCCTGCGCTCTGGGTTATAAGACCTACACCAGCTCTGCCTTGTGAATCTCCCCTTATTGCCTTGAACCTGTTTTCCTCTTGGAAGAGCTCAAACGATTATTTATAAGGATGTTTACTGCAATCGATTCCTATAATATACCATATTCCAGTGCAGCCAGGATCCACAGCAAAACCTGGTTATGCACAAATCACATATATGAAGGAGTCAGACAAACCCAACATCATTATGAGAAAATTTGGAAGGTGGGGTAAATACACCAGAACACTGTATTTGGATTTACACTGGAGTTCAAATTTTGGCACCTACTTTTTTTTTTTTAAGCAATGTGACTTTGGACAAGTTATTTAGCTTCTCTGAGGTCCAAACTGGACCTCAAATTTCCAAAATAACATTTTTCCTATAATAGCAAACAACTGTATGGTGTGCTGAGTATTAACTTATTTCATCCTCACAACAACTTCACAAATAGGTATTTTACTATCCCCATTTTACAGATGGGGTAAGCTCAGACAGGTACTAAGGTGGGGGTGGAGTCAGAATTTGAATCAGGCAGTTGGTTCCAGAGCTCAGTCTCTAACACAGCAGAACGTTAACTGGCCTAAGTAGCGGGTATGTTATGACAACTCCCAACTCCCTGGCCTGCCTTTTTCCTTTCTATTAAAGTATAATTAACAAACAACATTATGTGAGTTTCAGGTGTACAACATATTGATTCGACAATTTTTTAAAATATTTTATTTATTTATTTAAGAGAGAGCGTGTGCACACAAGCAGGGGGAGGGGCAGAGGGAGAGGGCAAGCAGACTCTGCTGAGAGCAGAGCCTAATGTGGGGCTCGATCCCATGACCCTGAGATCATGACCTGAGCCGAAATCAAGAGTCCTGTGCTTAACCAACTAAGCCACCCAGGCACCCCATTCATTCAACAATTTTATACATTGCGAGATGCTCACCATGGTAGGTGTAGTCCCCATCTGTCACCATGCAACGTTATCACAACATTATTCCCTGTGCTGTACTTTTCATTTCCATGACTTACTTATTTTATAACTGTAAGTTTTACCTCTTCATCCCCTTTATCGATTTTGCCCTGTCCCCACCCCCCTCCCCTCTGGCAACCACCATATTTAAGAGTCTGTTTGGCTTGACTTTTATAACTCCAAGCTCTCAGTGATTTGTTATTGAAGAACCTAAGTACTAACCAGTATATAGGAGGAAAGTGGAGAAAGGGCAATACCTATAACTTTCATGCTCTTAAATCCCTGGCAAAAGTAGCTGCAGCATTTCCCATGATTTGATTCAACTCAGAAGATTTCCTCATGACTTCTGGGAAGGGATGGGGGCCTCTGCTGGTTCTGAAAATGGTGAGAGATTGAACATTGACTTTGAACTCCCTCTTCGGGGAAGGACCTGGCCTAGCCCATGGGGACACTGTGCAAAGCTTAATCATGGGTAGTCCACAAAAAGCAGAGGGGAGAACTTCTGATGTCATGAGCCCTAGGTTTAACTGAGAAGAGCCTAACATCTGTCCTCAGTATCTTTCAGCTTCTTTTGGGAAATGTTCTAGTGTGAAGGTTTCAAGTTGGTGGTGAATGGGCCCCATATGGCCCCCAGAACTAACTTGTTTGGCTTGCAAATTGTTGGACCTACAGATCATTTAAAAATGTAATTAGATGGCAACATTTAGCAATAAGAAGGGTTCACATTTACACCCAAGTTGCTGGCCTATTGAAAAATCTGAAGGTCTGGCAATAGTCCCACCCGTCAACCATCGGCTGGAACTTAGCAGATACTGATGCCATTAGAATGGGTCCATGCGCCACTTCCCTGGAGCTCCCCCCACCCCAGCAGCCCCCAGCAGCCCAGTTCACTAACGTCCACACCTCCTGGACTCTGAATAGCCACTGCAGTGGCCATCCTTATCCTAGCCTTTTACGGTTTTCCCCTGACATTTGCCCCTTTCACCAGATGTTGTCCACTTCATTTGCTCAATTAGGGACTATTTCCAGGTTAAAAAAAACCTCAGCTTTGCTAAAATGCAAACATCTCCTTAGAAGACATTAAGGTAATGGTGTTAATAATAAACATTCCAGGCATCCGGGAAATCCACTTTATCAAATGGCCTTTTGGCAAGGCTTGCTTAATAATAAATCATCCTCAAAGCATAAAATATATACATTTTAAGACTCTAGGTTTTTAAAAGTTTTTGTTTCACAAATGAACCTTTTGAAAGATGAGTAAGCCAAAATGCCAGAATTATATAGATAATATGCTCCAAATGTCACGCTTGCAGAAAACTATAATGATGATCAATGTATAGCTAACTTACAAATTGACTGCTTTTCTTTATCAAAGATTTTATTTATTTATTTGAGAGAGAGAGTGCGCAAGCAGAGGGGAGGGCCAGAGGGAGAGGAAGAAGCAGACTCCCTGCTGAGCAGGGAGCCCCACACGGGGCTCGATCCCAGGACCCAAAGATCATGACCTGAGCCCAAGGCAGATACTTAACTGACTGAGGCACCCAGGTGCCCCGAATTGACTGTTTCTTGAAAACCCCTGAAATAGTATGCACATAAGACAGACTTCTTCACAGAGAGAATTTTCTTCATGACAATTCTTCATGAGAAAATTTTCAAACCTCTAAATTGGTATATGTGGTCTTAGATTATATATATATATATATATATATATATATATATATATATGAATGAAAGACTAGGAAGGAAATCCTAGTCTGGGTTACTTTTAGATATACTTCACCACTTATTATTCTTGACAATAGTTAAACCGTACTAAATCAAGACCTCTGGAAAATCTAGAACTATAGTCCCACATATAATGAAAATCCATTCATTTGTGGATATGAACCAAGATAGCAATATCACCAAAACCACAGTTGAGAATATTGCTTCTCCCATTAGCAATCAGTAATTACAGATTTATGTTATATTTAGCAACTCTTAGAGCATGTACCATACAGTATAAGGAGCATAATAATTTTATCATTTCTCCACCAAGAATGAGAAAGCAGTGCTGACAGGCAGGTGTGCTATCCAGAAAGAATAAGAAGTGCTAAATAAAATCACAAATGAGAGTAGAAATAACAACGAACACCACAGAAATACAAACAATTATAAGAGAATATTATGAAAAACTATACGTCAACAAATTGGACAACACAGAAGAAATGGATAAATTCCTAGAAACATATAAACTACCAAAACTGAAACAGGAAGAAATAGAAAACTTGAACAGACCAATAACCAGCAAAGAAATTGAATCAGTAAGCAAAAAACTCCCAACAAACAAAAGTCCAGGACCAGATTGCTTCACATTTAAAGAAGAGTTAATACTTATTCTTCTCAAACTATTCCAAAATACAGAAGAGGAAGGAAAACTTCCAAATTCATTCTATGAGGCCAGCATTACCCTGATACCAAAACCAGATAAAGACACCACTAAAAAACAGAATTATAGGCCAATATATCTGATGAACACAGATGCAAAAATTCTCAATAAAATACTAGCAAACCAAATCGGACAATACATTAAAAAAAATCTTTCACCACGATGAAGTGGTATTTATTCTTGGTTTGCAAGGGTGGTTCAATATTCCCAAATCAATCATTGTGATACATCACATCAATAAGAGAATGGGAAAGAACTGTATGATCATCTCAATAGATGCAGAAAAAGCATTTGACAAAGTACAACATCCACTTATGATAAATAACCCTCAAAAAGGAGGTTTAAAGGGAACTTACCTCAACATAATAAAGGCCATGTATGAAAAACCCACAGCTAACATCATCCTCAATGGGGAAAACAGAGCTTTTCTTCTACAGTCAGGAACAAGACAGGGATGTCCACTCTCACCACTTCTATTCAACATGGTACTGGAAGTCCTAGCCACAGCAATCAGACAACAAAAAGGAATAAAAGGCATCCAAATTGGTAAGGAAGAAGTATTAAGTTTCACTATTTGCAGATGACATGATACTCTATATGTAAAACCTGGAAGACTCCATTAAAAAACTGCTAGAACTGGGGCGCCTGGGTGGCTCAGTCAGTTAAGCATCTGGCTTTGGCTCAGGTCATGATCCCAGGGTCCTGGGATGGAGCCCCACGTTGGGCTCCCTGCTCAACGGGGAGCCTGCTTCTCCTTCTCCCTCTGTCACTCCTCCTGCTTGGGATTGCTCTCTCTGTCTTTCTCTCTTGCTCTCTCTCTGTCAAGTAAATCAATAAAATCTTAAAAAAAAAACTGCTAGGAATGATAAGTGAATTCAGTAAAGTCACAGGATACAAAATCAATGTACAGAAATTGTTGCATTTCTATACGCTAATAAGGAAGCAGAAGAAAGAAATATTAAGGAGTCAGTCCTATTTACAATTGCACCAAAAACCATAAGATACCTAGGAGTAAACCCAACCAAAGAGGTGAAAGAACTGTATTCTGAAAACTATAAAATATTGATGAAAGAAATTGAAGATGACAAAAGGAAATGGAAAGACATTCCATTCTCATGGATTAGAAGAACAAATATTGTTAAAATGTCTATACTACCCAGGGGCGCCTGGGTGGCTCAGTCGTGAAGCATCTACCTTCGGCTCGGGTCATGATCCCAGGGTCCTGGGATCGAGCCCCGCATCGGGCTCCCTGCTCCGTGGGAAGCCTGCTTCTCCCTCTCCCACTCCCCCTGCTTGTGTTCCCTCTCTCGCTGTGTCTCTCTGTCAAACAAATAAATAAAATCTTAAAAAAAAAAATGTCTATACAACCCAAAGCAGTCTACATATTTAATGCAATTCCTATCAAAATACCAACAGTATTTTTCACAGAGCTAGAACAAATAATCCTAAAATTTGTACAGAACCACAAAAGACCCCAAATAGCCAAAGCAACCTTGAAAAAGAAAAACAAAGCTTGGGGCATTTGGGTGGCTCAGTCGGTTAAGCATCTGACTCTTGATTTTGGCTCAGGTCATGATCTCAGGGGCGTGAGATCAAGCCCCACATCTGGCTCCATGCTGGGCATGGAGCCTGCTTAAGATTTTCTCTCTCCCTCTTCCTCTGCACCCCCTCCCCCTGCTCATGATCTCTCTCTCTCTTAAAAAAAGAAAAAAAGAAAAAAAAGAAAAGAAAAAAGAGAAACAAAGCTGGAGGCATCACAATTCCAGACTTCAAGCTCTATTACAAAGCTGTAGTGATCAAGACAGTATAGTACTGGCACAAAAATAGACGCATAGACTGAATGAAATTAAAAACCCAGAAATGAACCCACAACTATATGGTCAATCTTCAACAAAGCAGGAAAGAACATCCAATGGGAAAAAAGACAGTCTCTTCAACAAATGGTGTTGGGAAAACTGGACAGCAATGTGCAAAAGAATGAAAGTGGACCAGTTTCTTGCACCATACACAAAAATAAATTCAAAATGGATTAAAAGACCTAAATGTGAGAACTGAAACCATAAAAATCCTAGAAAAGAACACAGGTAGTAACTTCTTTGACATCGGCGGTAGCAACTTCTTTCTAGCTATGTCTCTTGAGGCAAGGGAAACAAAATAATAAACTACTGGGACTACATCAAAATAAAAAGCTTCTGCACAGCAGAGGAAACAATCAACAAAACTAAAAGACAATCTACTGAATGGCAGGAGATATTTGCAAATGCCATATCCAATAAAGGGTTAGTATACAAAATATATAAAAACTTATAAAATTCAACACCTCAAAGATGAATAATCCAATTTAAAAATGGGCAGAAGACATGAATAGACATTTTTCCAAAGAAGACATGCAGATGGACAACAGACACATGAAAAGGTGCTCAACACCACTGATCATCAGGGAAAGGCAAGTCAAAACCACAATGAGATATCACCTCATGTCTGCTGGAATGGCTAAAATCAAACAACACAAGAAACAACAGGTGTTGGTGAGAAGGTGGAGAAAGGGGAAACCCCTTGCACTGTTGGTAGGAATGTAAACTGGTGCAGCCAGTGCGGGAAACAGTATGGAGGTTCCTCAAAAAGTTAAAAATAGAAGCAGCCTAAGATCCAGCAACTTCATTACTAGGTATTTACCCAAAGAATACAAAAACACTAATTCAAAGGGATACATGCACCCCGATGTTTATAGCAGAATTATCTACAATAGCCCAAGTGTCCATTGGTTGATGAATGGATAAAGAAGTGGTTATATATATGTATGTATATATATGGAGAGAGAGAGAGGGAAACCAAGAAACAGACTCTTGACTATAGAGAACACACTGATGGTTACCAGAGGGTAGGTGGGTGGGGGGTTAGGGGAAATAGGTGATGGGGATTAAGGAGCGCACCTGTCGTGATGAGCGTGGGGTGATGTATGGAAGTGTTGAATCACTACATTGAACATCTGAAACTCATATTACACTGAATGTTAACTAACTGGAATTTAAATAAAAACTTAAGAAAAAAAGAATAAGAAGCGCACATCGTAGTTTGAAGTCAATCCTAGTCCTCGATGTACCACATTTGACACAATTAAAATTATTTTCTGTCCTTTAAATATTTATAAAATAACTCATGGTTTTGGTTTACCTTTAATTTTCACAAAACACTTTAACCACAGCACATCAGAAAGAAAGAAGGCAGCCACCTACTTCTTCTATTGTATGGGACACCCAAAGCTATCTGCCACTCAGCATCACTAGGCTTTGACAGTCCCTGAAATCACAGCTGTTGGAGACACACGGTGCTGCCAACAAAATCTGCACCCGCTCTGACATTGGTATCATTTCAACTCATAAAACCACATTTCTGCCTATCTGCACTCTCTGTCATCTTTAATTTACCCCATCTCCAGTAAGCAATAAAAATCGGTATCTTTATTTCATTTTTCTCCATCAGTTACATTATTACTGTTGCTAGTATTTCCTACTCTATTTAGACCAGTAGTCTCCAAACATTTTTTTTTTTTTTTTTGGTAACAACCTTATTGGGATGTAATTTACATATCATATAATTCACCCATTTAAAGTGCCCAGTTCAATGCCTTTAGTATATTCACAAATTTTGAAAACACCACCACAATCAATTTTGGACCATTTCCCCCAAAAGCAACCCCGTACCTTTGGCATGCATCCCCCATTTCCCTCCAACCCCTCAGCCCCTCACTGTCTGTCTCTGTAGCTTTTTCCTATTCTGGACATTTTATATAAATGGAATCATACAATATGTAGTCTTCTGGGACTCACTTCTTTCACTTGGCAAAATATTTCCAAGGTTCACCTGTGTTCTAGCATGTATTAGTACTTCATTTCTTTTTACTATCAAATAATATTTCATTTTATAAATATGCCACATTATGAATCTAAAGATACTAAGTATTTCAATGATGTGGAATGATGAGAAATTTGCTGTATTCCTAAAGTAAAATTTTCGAACATTGTGAACTGGCAATACCACCATGGTTTAAAAAGTGGGTACCTAAGGACATAGCAATTACAGTCTTAGGTATGAATTCTATAGAAATGTTTGCACAGGTGTACAAGACACATACATGTGCTCTCAGCTTTGTAATTGCAAAAATTATAATCCTTCTTACTATTCATGAAGAAGAGAATGGGTATACCATTCTCATGAACAGTATATTCATTCAATGGACTATTTCATAATGAACTATAGACATGGATGAAATCTTAAACATATGCCAACAGAACAGCTTTCCAGAACACATATAATGTGACATCATGTATATAAGTCTTTAAGATTTTAAATAATACTATGTACCTACTTTTATATTTCTCTAAAAGTATTTATTTATTTTCAAAAGCTAGTCCCTTTACCCCTCCACAGCGAGGGTTCTTTGAAGTTTATAAGCAATAGAAAATAACTCTAAAATTTTTCAAATCAAGGGGATATACTAAGATATACTGAACAAGGATATATTAAGATTATACTGAACAGTCCATATAGTCAAAGAATGTGCTGAACCATAAAAATCTTGAAATGGAAATTATGGCAGCACCGAAGTCCTCAGCTGCAGGAACTTCTCTGTGGGCCCTGCCATTTTGACTCTGCTTCTGACCTTAAGTCTATTGTGGGTTTTCTCCCTGGAAATTGAAATTCCTGAAAGGGTATGTCATTGACCCACTTAGTCTCACTTCCCTTGTGGTAGGAGTGTGTAGGCTGACATGTTCCCTTCTCTTACTGATTGTACAGGCCAGGGGAATGAGCCTTTCAGATCTCTGACTGCAGGCTTCTGATGCTGTGAATCCATGGCCAGGCTGGCTCAGAGCCCATGATCCCCCCAGGCTGCTCCCAGCTAACCTGTGAGCTCAGCTGGGATGTGAGGCAAGCCTGGGAGTATCCAGGTCTGACAGCTCTCCCACCCTTTCCCAGCTCCCTCCCTATTTTCTCTCATAGGCATTTCCCCCAAAGAAATCTCTTTTAATCCCATTTTGCCATCTGATCTCAAAGGAACTGAGCTAACATATCAACTACCATGTGGAGTGGGTGAAGACAGCTCTCCAAAGATGGGTGCTGGGCAGAAAAGACACACCTATATTCCAATACCACCATATTCCAGTACTTAACTTCTCAGCACACACACATTTATACACTCTAAATCCTTCCTCTGAGGCTTTCCCAAAATGTTCCTGAGATCCTGCAAGTTTCCACATACAACTGTAAACACTCTCATTCTCTTACCAGTGAAAGGCAGCCCAAAGTCATGCCTACCTCTTGCATCTAGAAATAAAGACTTGAATGTTTTCTGAGTTTACAAGCTCCCAATAATGTCCATTCCATTTCTGATTCCATCCCAATATTTCCTTAATATTCTGAAGTCCGTGGTGAATTTAACCATTGCCCAAACTCCTGCTAATAATGCGAGAGGTAAGCATAAAGAGGACAATTTTTCAAATAAATAGAAGACAAAGAAAATAAGGAAATACAGATTGAAGTAAAGCATAGTCAGAAGATACAGCTGGTGCTCATTTCTTCCCTCCTCCCTGTCACATCTGGCCAGCAGCTCTACTGGTCAGGGGTCTATGCTCAGCAGAGTACCTGAATGCTTTATTCCTGAGGGCTCTGAGACCATGATCCTTCTGCCACTGTAGGGTACTAGTAGTCCTCATGCACCTTTGCTATTAGGACTAGTGATTAAAGAAGATCCCAGAGTGGACCTCTGACTCTCACCATTCTCTTCATGACCTCGTTGTATTACAATATATCAATATATCAATTTAGAAAATCTCCATTTAAAACTGAATAAGAAACAATGAACTTTATTTTCTCAAGAACAGGAAGTCAGAAAGTAGATTAAGTTTCAGGCGCATTTTGGTCAGAGCTCCTGCTCAATTTCTGGAATCTTCTCCTTGGTCTTCCCTCCTTTGTGGGTCAGCTTTATCTGTGCTACCAAGGGTGACATGATGGGGGATTGGCTCCTGCCTTTCAGATACCTTGAATTAGTGACACATACAGAGTTTTTCTTCCCGTATAAGAATGCACAGATGCAGGAACCCAAGAGGAGAGCTGGGTGAGGGAGAGAAGAGGACATTATTGGGAGCTTGTAAACTCAGAAAACATTCAAGTCTTTATTTCTAGATGCAAGAGGTAGGCATGACTTTGGGCTGCCTTTCACTGGTAAGAGAATGAGAGTGTTTACAGTTGTATGTGGAGTCCTTCCCCCAGGACTCTTGGTCCTATGGGTCTAAATGTTTAACTGATGTGTTCTCCCTCTTTCTGTACCCCCTCCCAGGACATAGTAATTTTTTTGCGGAGAAACAGAAGTTGCAGTTGCCACCTGGCTGTTTTTGTTTGTTTGTTTTGCTTTTTTTTTTTTTGCTCAACCAGGAAAACAGACAACAAGGAGGGAGCTAGAGTTACAATGTTGGCAAGTATGTGGCCCTGACTCTGGACAAGGGAAAGAGAATTTGCTCCTTATGGACACTCTTCCCTCAGCATTTGTCCCTCCCTTCCACCTTTGCAACAGATCTCCAATATTCATCAATCATTTATTTGTACCCCTTATGACTTACGTGATTCCAGAGACGATAATCTCATTCCTAGCCACAAGGGTGGGTCTTGATTTGTCTAAGCCAAATATGGTGATTCCATTGACCTTACGATAATAGAACCAGAAACCAAAATTAGAACCAATCATGACACCCCCAGACAATTATCATTGGTTCAAGGTGGGGGAAGTGACCAAAGTTGGTCCAGTCAGACCTCTGGAAAGAGCTTTTAGTCTATGACCAGGATAGAGGTAAGTGAAGAAGTGTCTTGTCCTACAAGCTACTAGCAGCTATCTTGTGATCTTGAGGGAAGGTAGTCTGCAATCTTGTCTGCAACATTGCTTAAATACTTAATAAAGGTTATTGGATTCATGTTTACACAATTCATTTCTAATTAATTTTAAAAGCACACTGCTCAAAACAGAATTCTGTTTTTCCAAATTTATCAAAAGAAAGTCAGAACTTTCTTCATTCCTTAACATTTCAACTACTAATTGAATGTCTGTTACATAATGCAACTGATCTCTTGCAATTTAATATTTCTTTTCCATAAGTAACAAAGTTTTAGCCACAATAAAATGATTTTTAATCAGATTTATAATCTTAAAAAAATATTTTGATTATTCTTTCTAACATATTCCACTGTGTTTTATAGTCCAAAATGGCTTGTCCCATTACTTGATTCTCAATCATTTCCTGTTGCAAAAGAGAATCCACACATAACGATGCTGGGGGAGGCAGGGCAGACAGAAAAGGCAAATCCAAATGCAGAATGTGTCTGTACTGGTGAAGGAAAAATTCCTGCCTTTTCCAAGAAGAATGAAGTCTAAGGTCACTGGCATACCACTAGGTAGCTGGCTGGTCATCTCAGGCCAGGGTGCCAGATCGGGGGTTCAGGGTGAATGATGGTGGCCAGCAAATTAGGCATTGCACAGTGACAGGTTTGGTGATTGGAAGTCCACGTAACTGAACTTTCACATAACTTGAATTCCTGCCATTGAGCATGATGGATTCATGAGCATGTTGGGTTGGCAAGGGAACCAGGAGACTAACATCCAAAACTTAGGTTGTCTTATGTCCTTAATTAAAAAGTTCCTCTGCAAGGGATAAAAATAATTTTCTTGTCTTTTTGGGAACATAGCAAGGGCATGAATGAGAATAACATTCATGTGGCTCAAAGCCAGTATTCTCAACATGCCAAGTCTTGGCATTCCTTCCTCTACATCAGGGTTTCTCAACCTTGGAACTACAGTCTTTTGGAGCCAGATAATTCTTCATTGTGGTCACTGTGCTGCTCATTGTAGGATGTTTAACAGCACCTCTGACCTCTATCCTGGAGTGCTCTCAGTTGTAACCATCAAAAATATCTGTAGACAGCTAATTGTCTGAGAACCACTGTTCTATTGTGACAACGGATTACTTATCTATTTATATAATTTAACATGGGCACCATGAGGTCCAAGCTTGCAATAGGTAACCAAGAAAATTGTTGAAATGTAACCATGTATTAAGGTTAGCATATTGAATGCACACCGTGGTGATCATACCAATAGCAATACTTTTATCTGGATTCAAAATTATAATCCTCTCGGTCTGTGGTCGACTAGGTGGCTCAGTTGGCTAAAGGTCTGCCTTCAACTCAGGTTATGATCTCAGGGTCCTTGGATCAAGCCCCACGTTGGGCTCCCTGCTCAGTAGGGAGCCTGCTTCTCCCTCTGCCTGCCATTCCCCCTGCTTGTACTCTCTCTCTGTCAAATGAATAAATAAAATCTTTTTAAAAAATTATAATCCTCTCGGTCAAACACCTTTAAAATTCAAGTCCCACAAATAGTCTCCCAATTTCTAAGAAATAAAATGGTGAATTCTTACAGTTTATTTTTTTAATTCCTGTTCTGCAATCGGGCAGACCCCAACCACACCAGGGCTACACTGAGCCTGAAACTGGATTACTCGGTAAGCAAGTATTACTATTACTACAGTAGCTGCCTCTAGGACTGTTCCATGGCAGGCTTTGTGCTTTTCCCTTTACAAGTATTAACTTTTTTTTTTTTTTAAAGATTTTATTTATTTATTTGAGACAGAGAGAATGAGAGAGAGAGAGCACATGAGAGGGGAGAGGGTCAGAGGGAGAAGCAGGCTCCTTGCTGAGCGGAGCCCGATGCGGGACTCGATCCAGGGACTCCAGGATCATGACCTGAGCCGAAGGCAGTCGCTTAACCAACTGAGCCACCCAGGCGCCCCTACAAGTATTAACTTATTTAATTCTCCCAACAACCCCAGTGGGTTACTACTGAAATATCAAGAAGTTGCCTGAAATCACACCACAAATTAGTGGCAATGCCGTGGGTGGAGGATCATTTGCTTTTCCCAGCTAGGAAGGCAACTCTGGTTAACAAAGAGGGAAGAGATGAGAGGGACTGTGTTCTCTTTCTCCTGAGTTTTCAACAAGGGAGGGACCGTGAAGAGTGTTGTGTATAGGTGGACACTTGTGTAATTCTTTCCTAATTCTTTAATTGGGTTACTTTATTTCTGGAGCCCTTATATATTCTTTCTTCTGATCCTGACTAATAAAATGATGGCTCAAGTCTGAGACTGCAAATGTCTAACTAGCAAATCTCTAATTCATGAGATTTTCTGAAGTAAAATGATCAGTGACCCAGGTAGCGTTAGAAGGCAACATCTGCTCAGTGCTACAATTTTAAAGATCGTTAAATATATGAAGGCTGAGAATTTTCTTTAAGGCTTCGCGATGGTAAGATTATAAATCCTCATCCACACTGAAGCAAAGTATTGGATATGGGACGGGGTTGGCTTGAAAGTCTAGGATACAAGAGATTAAGGGTGAGGGAAGTCCTGGTATAGGGTCATTTCCTTATTTTTTTTAAAGATTTTATTTACTTATTTATTTCTTTATCGTGCGTGCATGCGAGCAGGGGTGGGGGCAGAGGGTAGGAGAGAATCTTAAGCCGACTCCTGGCTGAGTGTGGAGCCGGACTCCGGGCTCGATCCCAGGACCCTGAGATCTTGACCTGACCCGAAACCAAGAGTTGGATACAACCACCTGAGCCACCCAGGCGCCCCTAAATTTAATTTTTTTTAAAAAACTAGTATGCTTCCTTGAGAGGATAAAATCAATGATGCAAGCCCTTTTGAGACATCAACACTGAACTTGTCGTTACTCTTGGACAGAGAAAAAGAAGGAGGAAAAATATTTACTTCATCAGTCATCATAATGACACAAAGAGAAAAGAACACTACCCAAGTGGGGTTAAGGAAGGGCTGAATGTACTCTGAATTTTAGCATTATGAAGTTGAGTTTCTGGCTAATTCTTTTTCTATGAAGGGTGAAACAATGTCCTATAGTAATCTATTTTTAAGTACAAAAATTTTTTCCCTCTCCTATGGAATTTTATTCATAATCCTGAGTTTAGGGTTACAAGTGTGTTGTAAGAGGCTGCATTTATTATGTGTTTATTACAGGGAAATAAAATTTTTTAATTCATGTGTTGTAGAAATTGAATTTACTCACCCAAGCTTTAATGTCTATGCCATCACTATGATGATTAGCTTATCTTTGTTCTATAACTTCACCAGTATACATGTGGCATGAATTCACTTTCTAGGCAGAAAGCACTAAGACACGTTGTCTTGACATTCCTTCTTAAGGTTTGTTTCAGAAAAGCACATTTTATGATATTAACAGACTTGCCTAAGTAAAACGTGAATCTTGTTTCTCCAATAGCCTCAATACTCCTCTTAGATGGCTTGCGTATGGCATTTCTTGAAAAGGCAGTAAGATGAAAAGTGATCTTTCATTAGCAAAGGATATACCTTCTTCCAAAAAGTTCATCAGAGAATCAAAATGTCTACATGATTATCCTACGTGTTGGTACTGTAACCAAACCCAAGTATGCCAGCCTGGTGTGCAGCAAAGACCATCACCGAGACATCAAGTATTCAGCAGGGAAAGGGTTTATCTGAGAGGCAGCCAGAGGAGAGATGGGAGGGAGAGCCTCAGATCTGCCTCACCCAAGGAAAAGAGTCAGGGAAACCTAAAGGCGGATGGATGAACAAGGCCTGAGGAAAAAGTTGTAGTTCTGCTTATTAGTCTGCAGCTGTGTTTATTAGTCCCTTAACCTTATGGTTACCCGTTTCAGGACCAATACAAGAAATCCCACCTGCTCAAGGTTTTCTCTGAAGCACTCTGTTAAATGGCTAACAATGAAAAAATAATAATAATAACAAAGGCTTCAGGGCGCCTGGGTGGCTCAGTTGGTTAAGCATCTGCCTTCAGCTCAGTGGGGAGCCTGCTTCTCCCTCTGCCTCTGCCTCTGCACCACCCCCCCACTCCCCCCACTCGTGTGCACACGCACGTGCGCGCTCTCTCAAATAAAAAAATGTTTAAAAAAAATAACAAAGGCTTCAGAGCTCCTTGTTAGATTACCACAGTGTTAAGAGATTGTGTGAATTAAATTGCACTATTTGCATTTCCATGACGCTAGCAAATGTATTGCCATTCTACCGTGACTGTGTTTCGGTTGACTTGTTTTTTTACTGAACGAGGAAACAGTTGACTAAACAGTTCTACTTCAACCTGAAGGTGTTGGGATGAAGATGTAATAACACACTTTGTATTTTTAATGGCAAGATGAATTTGTAAGAGTGAACCAGCTGGATACTGGTGCTCACAAATAACGTACTATAAAAGGGATAGTGGTGACTTGTTTCTTGGATTTTTATTGTGACTTATATGAGTGACTTTTTGCTTGATATTAGGTTTTCTGGCCTTTTCTCAAGACACTTCTCTTTCTTTTAAAAAATAATAGGAATGAAAAGTAACCAAAGTGACTGATTTCTCACCCCATAGCATTTCTTGAGTATAAAACTTTCTTCTATCAGACAACAGAGGAAAACGTGAAATAATTCAGAATCATTAATAACTCTGAGTTTATATAAAGAGAAATGTCACATGAAGAAAGATCTTTTTATTTTATTTTTTTTAAGATTTTATTTATTTATTTGTCAGAGAGAGAGAGCACAAGCAGGGGGAGTGGCAGGCAAAGGGAGAGGGAGAAGCGGGCTTTCCGCTGAGCAGGGAGCCCCATGTGGGGTTCCATCCCAGGACCCTGGGATCACGATCTGAGCCGAAGACAGACACTTAACCAACTAAGCCACCCAGGGGTCCCAAGAAAGATCTTTTAAAAATCACCAACATATTGAGCTTGGCTGGCGTTCAATGTGCTAGACATGTTTGGGAGACTCTAAGATTTAAAAAACATAAAACTCATGCCATAAGTCTCCATTTTTTCACACATTAACTTCTATAAGGCAACTCTTAATAAGATTAAAACAGATCAGAGAGTAATGTAACAGAACCAGCACATTAGGACCCTTTCCTCCTTTTCTCTCTCCCACCCCCCCCTTTTTTTTTTAGATTTTATCTATTTGAGAGAAAGCATAAGTGGGGGGAGGAGCAGTGGGGGAGGGAGAGGGACAAGCAGACTCTGTGCTGAGTTCAGAGTCCCAGGCAGAGCTCCATCCCAGGACCTGGAGATCATGACCTGAGCCGAAACCAAGAGTCAGATGCACTCAACCTCAACCTCAACCGACTGAGCCACCCAGGCGCCCTTGAAACTTTTCTTAACTCTTCCCACTTGCCTGCTCTCTCCCGCTCCACCCAGGACCCAGGGGAAATCACAGTGAGGACTAGCACCACCGCTGTTTAGACAGTGGGAAATAAACCTCACCTGGTGGAGCCCGGGACAAGGTCATGGAGATACTGACTGCAGACAGGGAAGGGCTGATTGCACAGCCCTGCTGGTCATAGATGGCTGGTGAAGCTAAGTTTGTGTTGGCACTGAGTTTCTCCCTTCTGTCAGTCTGTACCCCAAGGCATTGAGAACCTCACAACACGGGGCTTCAGCACTCGTGTGGGAACTCCTCAAGGTCAATGCCTCCCCACCCCCTTCATTCAAAACCACATTGATTGGTTCCATGTGGTTCCTCCCTTTTGCTTCGTGCTGCTTCTTCTCAAAGGATCGATCCATCACCTCCCTGAAGAGCCTGGCGCTTCCTGTGCAGGCTCCGTGGAGCAGGTCTCTGCTCCCAACCATCTGATCCTCCATCTCCACTCAGGAGTAGAGTCCCTTCTGTCTTGTCACTTTTCTCCATCACTGGTGTCCATTCTCTGACTCCCTTCAAGGACTTCACCTTCTCCTTAAGAAGACTGTAGCTTGGGGCACCTGGATGGCTCAGTTGTTAAGCGTCTGCCTTTGGCTCAGGTCATGATCCCAGGGTCCTGGGATCGAGCCCCACGTCGGGCTCCCTGCTCCATGGAAAGCCTGCTTCCCCCTCTCCCACTCCCCCTGCTTGTGTTCCCTCTCTCGCTGTGTCTCTCTCTGTTAAATAAATAAATCTTAAAAAAAAAAAAAAAGAAGATTGTAGCTTGTATTTCCAATGCTGTTCTCTTGTTTGGAAAAAAGACAACAGAGTATGTGTTCTGCAAGTTTTCAAATCAGTCCTTTGAACTTGGTCCTTATGTGAGTACTTAAGAGGATTTTCATTTTGGGGTATCACTAATGGGAGCGACTGCCAGGCTGACCCACATTCCTGGGATACACATGTCCCCCAGTGTGAAAGAAGTCACTTATGCCACCCCTTTCCTTCCAGACCCTCCCCAAACATCAGCTCTCCAGCATAATCTATGGATTTCTAATCTTACTATCTGGCTTTTTAGCATAGTCAAAGTACAGATTTTTGAAATGAAAAATTTGAGTTATTTTATAAAAGTTGCACAGAAAGCCAAGTATCATAAAATACAGGTTATACCCATTATAATTATATATAGTTATATATAATTATATATGGTTATGTGAATTATATAGTTATATGAATTATACATATATAAAGTGAATGCTCTGTATTGCTTGGTGACAAACAACCTCCTGGAAAGTAAGTGCAGGGTGAAGGAGCTATGAGAAGTTGTTTTTGAGTTATTGCTAACATTTCTGGTTCTGATTCAAATAGCGCTCCCACCCATCCCTGACCAGCTCTAGTGTGCGGAGCATCTCTTGCGGGTGGGGAGGGGGTATAAATGGCCCCTCGATCTCTGCTCCAGCACCGTGAGAACAGAGCATCCCCTGCACAATTTTAGCTCCCATTTATTCAGCATTTGCTGTGTGCCAGGCACGGTTCCTAGTGGCTTACAGGTACTGAACATTTTTAATCCTCCTGGCAACATTTCAGAGCTCTCTTTCTTTGGAAAAGCGTCATAACTCACCCAAGGTCGCATTCCTATAGAGTTGTGGACCCAGGATTTATACCAGTGAGTCTCTCTCCAGCGTCTGTGCTTTTACTTTTAGGCAGTCCTACCTCAATCATTACACCTTATGCTGGTTTTTACCTTTCTTCTAAGGGACCAGTGTAGAAGGAGGAGAAGTCACCTCATTCCAAAATATTAATGACTCCTGGAATATACTAGCATTGGCTTTGAAACAAGTGCTTCTAATTTTTGTTTTCTCTTCAGCCCTTAGCAAACGGGAAGTATTTTCTTTGAAATGCGTGCATTTCCAGAGGTCTTACCGCTTTCGTGTTCTGGTGGCTGGTGGCTGAAGTTGGCTTATGCCAATGGGGGTTGCAGGGCATCTAATCCCAGAAACAAACTGGAAGTGGGCAACCAAACACTGCCGAGATCCACTCCCTCGTACCCTTGTTCCTCTCTGAACAGCTGTCTTCCCTTCAGCTCGCCCTGCAGACCAGCTTTCTCTGCTCCCCAGTTTATACAGAAGGACACGGACGGCCCCAGCGCCAGGCTTCCCCTACCTCCCTCCTCCAACCCGTGTGGTCTTGGTAATCAGGCCAAATTCTCAGCAAACGCACTTTGATTGGCTAAGTGTGGTCAGGTGTGAACTCTCATGCCGGGTCCTGGGCCTCAGGCAGGGCTGTTTTATCCAAATGGCCACTCCCTCAGCCAACCCATTAGGGATCTGTTGGTATGGATGAGCAGTTTTCAAAGGGATGAAGGTTAGGGGTGGCAGTGAGAAGGATAAACAGGCCATGTAATAGGTACCTACTACACTTCAATTTCACTGAAACTCAACTGGGAAATAGTTGTTAGACCCCCATCTCTTCCTGAACCCCTTGGCTTAGGCTTAGTTTTGTGAGTTGGTAGAATAAGCTGTGGTCATTTGAAAGTGGGATCTGAAGCCATTTCCCTCTGTGGCATTTTAAGTAATGCCTTTGAAAAGCAAAAAAAGGATAGTCCGCGAGAATAGCAAGCTTTATTAGGTCTCCTTAAATGGAAGATTTGCTCCTACAGCCTGCCCTGACACAGAGCAGACATTTGGTAAATAATAGCTGCTATTTTAATTTTTGGAGAAGGCACAAAATGAATAGTATTAGATGTTGTCAAAGTGGGGTTATGGAGACGGGTGCTCGCACCTGAACTTCCTTAACTTCTCTAGAACAAGGCCTATCACAGAGCTATCAGCGGACAATACTCAGTAAAACTTAATATTTATAGGGGCACCTGGGTGGTTCAGTCAGTTACACTTCTGAGTCTTGGTTTCGGCTCAGGTCATGATCTCAGGGTCCTGAGATTGAGCCCTGCATTGGGCTCCTCGCTCAGCAGGGAGTCTGCTTGAGATTCTCTCCCTCTGCCTCTCCCCACCCCTACGCATTCATGTGTATGCAGGTGCTTTCTCCCTTTCTCTAAAATAAATAAATAAATCTTTTTTAAAAAACCTTAATATTATAAAGGACCATGTTATCAGGATAAGAAAATTTAAAACAAAGAGACAAGTATTTAAAAGACCAAGATTACATAAACTATGTTGTATGTTTAGATTAGATTTTCAACAGGGTTCTTTACTGGATGTTTCCTTCCAATAATTTGACATTTCCTTTGCTGTCCAGCCTGTCAACCTTTCTTTATCTTACAATCTGTATATATGAATTCCATAACATGCTGATTAGTTGCTATGATCTTGAAGCATTAATGTCACAAAAAATTGCTATCTTAAATTAAAAAGCTAGCTTAAAATATTAAATCACTCAGGGCGCCTGGGTGGCTCAGTTGGTTAAGCGACTGCCTTCAGCTCAGGTCATGATCCTGGAGTCCTGGGATCGAGTCCCACATCGGGCTCCCTGCTCGGCAGGGAGTCTGCTTCTCCCTCTGACCCTCTCATGCTCTCTCTGTCTCATTCTCTCTCTCAAATAAATAAATAAAATCTTTAAAAAAAAAATTAAATCACTCATATTAGTTATGTATTTACTAATACATTAGGTTAAATAGTACTAATATTAGTTTTAAATAGTTTGTGTCTTTTTGCACCTGAACTCAACTAAGTTACAGACATTTCCCAGTAAAGTGTCATTACGTCAAGCAGGATAATGGTCACCCCAGGAGAAGTTTGTTCTTCAAGCCTACGACTGTCATAACCTCAGCCTCTCTCCTCTCGGCTCTGTGGTTGGTATGGATGCTAGTCAAAGCCGGGGTTGGCCCCGGACCGCTCGGGAATAATGGTCTTATCCTTCTTAGAACCAGGCATTCCACTACTCTCTAGTCCAGGTGAAAGGAAATGCAGTGAACCCTGCTGAGGTGAAAAGACTTCTGGATGGGGCACCTGGGTGGCTCAGTGGTTAAACGTCTGCCTTCGGCTCAGGTCATGATCCCAGGGTCCTGGGATCCAGCCCTGCATCAGGCTCCCTGCTTAGCAGGGAGCCTGCTTCTCCCTCTGCCTGCCACTCCCCCTGCTTGTGTTCCCTCTCTCTCTCCCTCAAATAAATAAATAAAATCTTTAAAAAAAATTTAAAATCTTGGTAAGTCTGATCCTACCCTTGGCATAAGCCCACTACAATTCAGGGGATACTATAAAGGAAACCATTAATGCATTCGAAAGATAGTAATATAAAATAGAAATATTACATTCTAATCTTGTTAGTTCAAGCTTTTCCATAATACTAAACTTGAGCTATTGGAGAGCAATAGTTGCCCTTGGTGATCTACCTGAAGACTGCTGAGAAGCCCTCCCCAAGAAGCATGGATAGACTGAAGCACCCTGAGCTCAACTCAAAACATATTTCAATTTTTTTTTTTTTAGAGAGAGTGTGCAGGAGCAGGGGGTGGGGATGGACGGGGTTGGGGGGTATGGGGTGGGGGCAGAGGGAGAGACAGAATCTTAAGCAGGCTTCATGCCCTGATTGAGCCACCCAGGCGCCCCAAGCGTCTGACTCTTGATTTCAGCTCAGGTCATGATCTCAGGGTCCTGGGATCTAGCCCTGCATCAGACTCCCTGCTCAGCAGCGGTGGGGGGGGGGTCTGCTTCTCCCTCTCCCTTTGCTGCTCTCCCTGCTGTGCCCTCTCTCTCTGTCTCTGTCAAAAAATAAAAAATAAAGAATAAAAAAATCTAAAAAAAAAAAATCAGGCGCTTAACTGACTGAGTCACCCAGGCACCTCAAAACATATTTCAATTTTATGTAGCTTCAGAGATTCATGGTCAATACCATTGGTAAGCTCTAAACTCATAAATCATTTCATCAGCATTCAGAGATTTTCTATTTGAAGGGTTGTTACAAAAGCTTTGAGGAAAGATAGATGATCCTTCTGTTGCTAGTTTAAGTATCAGTTGGGAACTAGAAAAGAATATTCTCTATGATTATCTGAAGCCTACTTTTGTATCTACAAGATGACTTAAAAGAAATCAATCTTTATATATTTTACAGCACAAAGTATCTTTTTTGCATAGAAGTTTCTGTAAAAAAAAAGTAATGTTTAATATGTTGTACGTTTTTATTTGACATTCCCATAATATATGCCCATTTACTTCTCAGTTATGAAGAGACAATAAAAATACAAAATTTTTTGATACCTCAGGTCACCCTATCATCACCATGACATAAAGATGGGGAAAGTGACCCACAAAGGCTTCATGTCTCACTTTGAGCCAGGCAGCAACACGAGGAGGGTCTGCCTTCAGGCTTGAGTTCCTCCCAGACCACCCTCCATGGTGTGGAAAGACCCCAAGTTATCAGGGTCTCTCAAGTCAGATTTGTTAATAACCAACACTCACACATCTCTGAGGAAAAACCAGCATCATTAAAGAGAGATGACAATCTCTATAAATGGATAACCTTTTTGAAAGGGCTGAATGGGGCTCTAAACTAACTACAGTTAATTTTTTTGTTTTGTTTTGTTTTGTTTATTTGAGAGAGAGAGAATGAGAGAGAGAGAGCATGAGAGGGAGGAGGGTCAGAGGGAGAAGCAGACTCCCTGCTGAGCAGGGAGCCCGATGCGGGACTCGATCCCGGGACTCCAGGATCATGACCTGAGCCGAAGGCAGTTGCTTAACCAACTGAGCCACCCAGGCGCCCTACAGTTAATATTTTTAGTGGCTCAGAGACAATGGCACGTGCAGAAAATAGACGAGATATGGAGACAAGATCTTGCAAGGGGAAGATAGTTTTTACAGCAAAAGAATTCACATTCAGATGGGCTGAATGTCAGAAAAGACACAGCTGAAGAGTAAATCAATGAACAGGAATATCAAGCCAAAAACTTCTTTGAGAACACAATACAGAGCGAGGGAAGACAGGAGAGAAAGTTGAGATATAAAGGATGAACCCTCAAGTTCCAACATCACTCCCTAGTTGGTCTATTTACGTTGCCATCAGCTCCTTCCTAGCCAAAAATAAGTCACCTGAACCAGCCTATTCTCCTCCCGAGTTTGGGGCACAGCAAAGCCCACCATAGGGGCCAAGGGCACCACTGCACCTGATGAGCTGAGCCCATTTGTACTTCCACACAAAGCAGGTGCCAGAGAGTCCGCACTCCGCCCTCTTGTGCCCCATGGTCTGTGGCAGCCCCTCCTTCTGGACCCTGCTATGCTGCTCTTCCTTCCCAAACCCTGGTCTCAAGTAAGGGATTGCTCCTGGAGAAGGAGCACAAGTAGATGAGGCTCAGGAGGGCTTCCTTGCATGGAATCTCCGTCTGGTGAATGCACAGCCCCAGCATTTTGCCCAGGGCCTTTCAAAACGCAGGGAGGCAGATTTCTTTTCTCTCATTCTCTCTCTCTCTCTAGCCTCATACCAACCGGGAGTTCTTAGAACTTTCTTCAGTGACTTCTAGGTGTAGCTTGGCCACCGTTTTCACTGAAAGCCCAGTTCAGCGTGATCACCACCATTCAAACACACACATAAGCAATTACATTTTTTAAAAAACAACAAGCCAATGTACACAAACCTTTGGCAGCAGCACAGGGTGCATGAGTGATTGGAGTCCCTACCTTGGGAAATGGCAACAGAGGCTCGGTTCGGCGACCCAGGACTCTGGACCTTTGGCAGTTTCCGTGGTTGCAAATCCCAACGGGCCAAATCCTGAGGGACAACCTACCAACTGTAAAAGAGCAAAAATTCATCAGGATTCAAAGAGTGGAAATCAATTTGTACTGAAAAAGAAAGAAGCAGGCTTGCTGTGAATCGGCTGGGAGGACAGGCACAGATGAAGGCCGCTGTATGGGTCATGAGAACCATTGTTTCTCTAGGGTCATGCTGTCTCTGTAAAATGCTATGAGGACTCCCTCTTGGGGAATTCCTGCTTTCCTACCAATGACACCCCCCGATCCGCTTTGCTAGTCCCATGGATTCCTGGGGATACCTAATTGCTAAGCTACCCTGTCCTCATGACAACACCGGTTAATGGACTGAATGTTTGTGTCTTCCCCAAATTCAGATGTCAAAATCCTAACCCTTAATGTGGTGCCATTGGGAGGCATGGCCTTTGGGAGGTGATTAGGTCAGGAGATTGGAGCCCTCATGAATGAGATTAATGCCCTTCTGAGAGAAAACCTGAGAGCCTGTTCTGCCTGCTGTCGGCCATGTGAGGATACAACAGGAAGATGGAGGTCTGCAAACAATGAAGCAGGCTCTTGCCGGATATCAGATCTGCCAGGACCTTGATCTTGGACTTCCCAGCCTCTAGAACTGCAAGGAATAGTAAATGTCTGTTGTTTAAGCCACCCAGTCTATGGTCATTTGTTATAGCAGCCTGAACTGACTCAGGCAGGGCCCAAGTCCTGGTTAATCCCTGCTTCTCTACTAATTTCCCCTCAGAAAGAGCATCCGATCTGGAACTGACCTCTGCTTCCCATATACCTGCTTCAGACTCCTTCAGTGGGAGCCCAAACTTTGTAAAAGATGCTTTCCTCGTGGCAACCAGCACTCTATGCTTCCTGAGGAATGTCCTCCCTCACTGTATTGCGTCAATAAATCTGATTTTAACAGACCACGGGCTTGTTCTTGGTGGTCTTCGGAAGATTAGGCATTAGCCCTTCTGAGAAAGTTCCTGAATGGCTGCTTCATGAAGGGGCAAACTGTGTCCCCAAAGCCTGTTTTGCCACCTTCTAATCACAGATGCATAGCTGAGACAAGACCACCCAGGTGCTGGTTTCTCACAGCACTTAATGCTTGGGCTTAGAAGTTCCTCATATGACGGTTCTGCTTTCATCAGTTTTTGACAAAACAGCCAATTGGTGGTGGGTACAAAGTGCACTGATAAGCAATGTTAATATTAGGGAACAATTTTTTGAGTGCCAAGCGTGTGTGCACACACGCACACATCCACATGCTGAGCATTGTGGTAAATGTCTGACAAGGACTAAAACATTGAAAAGTCAGAATAACCCATTTGCTGATATTGTTATTATCCCTACTTCCTAAACTATGCAACAGGGTCAGAGAAAAAGAAGTGACAGAAAGGACCAAGATTTGAGGCAGCTAGACTTCACAGGCAGCCGTGGACCAATAAGCACGTACACCTGCATCCAGTTTCAGCTCTGTGTACCCTTGCCATGACCTTGGATAAGCCCTTCATCTCTAAGGTTCAGGCTCTTCATCTGCAAATTAGGAATGTTTCAGGACCTATAACTTCTAGACAATTCCTGTGAACTCCATACTTAAAAATTCAGCTGCCTACTTTGCTTTTTATCAGGAACTGTGAAGGGTCTGAAATTTTTATTGTGACTAGCCTGCTACAATGTCATGGACACTGGCAGGAAACGCAAGGTATTTGAGTCAAAAACAAAGGACTTTATTGCTAATGGCACAGCAAGTAGCATGAACTTCATGTTCACATTGGTTCGCTCATTCCCCGGGTACCATGGAGGAAACATGGGGCAGCCCAGGTGGATACTGTGCATGCTGAGGAATCCTGAATATAGGGACCCCAAATCTTTTATAATGGGCACTAAGCCTGGCTGAAGTTTACTTTTTTTTTTAAGATTTTATTTATTTATTTTAGCACACAAGCATGCACAAGAGAAAGAGAGAGAGAGAGTGTGTGTGTGCATGTGCGCTGGCACGCAAGCGCGTGCAGGAGCAGGGGGGAGGGGCAGAGGGAGAAGCAGACTCCCTGCCAAGCAGGGAGCCCGATGTGGGACTCGATCCCGGGACCCCGGGATCATGACCCAAGCCAAAGGCAGATACTTAACGGAATGAGCCACTCAGGCACTCCCCTGGCTGAACTTCCCTTAGAGGGAGACATTATCATTATTACACAGGACAAGAAGCAAACCCGCCTTCTGCTCTGGAAAGAGATACTCTTTCCATATTTCAAAGATATTCACTATATAAACATCCTTAAAAAGATAGTCTGGAACCAAGGCTTTCAATGCCTCTGCCCACAAGATGTGCAGACATAAATCTGTGGAGAACCGTCTCCCACAATATCCACTCCTTATTTCTATACTCTGTTGGCTTCTTGTGAATTTTCCCTCAAGTGAGACATTCTGATGACTCTGGCCAGTAGAGGCTAGGCCAAATCCCCTCATTTGGTCTCATAGAGCATTTAAAGTTACTATCAATAGGACAGGATGAAGGATGAAGCTAACCTGTGATATTGACCTCAGCCATGCCCTCCAGGCTCCTGGACCCAACCAGCCAAACAAATCTCATAAACCATCATTGTCATTAAGGTTCCGTACTGACCTTTCCACATGGTGCAAGGCTTTAACCCAGGTGTAGCAGGATGCATTAGTGATTGCACCGTCTCTGCCTTGGCCCTTCAGGAAGAAGTCTAGGGCAATTCTAAGCAGTGAGTTGAGGCTGGCCTGACTGCTTCCCATAGCCAAACTGGTGGTCACTTCACTGAAGTCAGAAACAAATTTTGTACCACCTTTTCTAACTGGATGACTCCCATTGTAGGGAAAACCATCTGCAACATGTGCATAAGTAATAAGTCAGTCATCGCTATGAAAGATTCCCCTGAGCAACCAAAAGTAGCCTCATTTTAGGTGGAGCTCTGTCATCATCTTAGGGCTATATGACCTCCTGGTGGTCTTTCCTTAGGCCCACCCTTAAAGTACAAGTCCATGTCTTTTGGGAAGGAGGCAAAATAATGCCTGAATTCCACACAAGAGGTGCAGTCCTGGAGGTCCACATGGGGCCTCTAGAAAGAAAGTGCTGTTGACAACTGTCGGAAACCCCCAAGGGAGGCCCACATTTGTGGAGGGGCACAGGTTGAGTACCTCCAATGTGACTTCCTAGCAGGCTGGTAGTTTCCCAGTTTTGGTTTGAGTAATTGAATCTAGTCCTTGTCTTACTGAAGGCCAAGCTTGTCCAGTGTGTCCACGCCACCGACCAGAAGCATTTGTCCGCCCCATGTAATGACGGAGCAACATTTATAAGAATGGGGGTGTGAAAGATGTCCGTAGGTGTTGACAGATGTTCTGCCTGGGAGGGGCAGGAGCTGGGGCCATCACCTGCTGTTTCCAGTGCCCTTCTCTGTCTCTGAGTTAACATAAATGGCAATTATTTGCAATGACCTGGATGGAACTAGAGGGTATTATGCTAAGTGAAATAAGTCAGTCAGAGAAAGACAATTATCATATGATCTCACTCATACGTGGAATTTAAGAAACAAAACAGAGAATCATAGGGGAAGAGAGGAAAAAATAAAACAAGATGAAATCAAA
Organism: Phoca vitulina; assembly: GCF_004348235.1. NCBI lineage: Eukaryota > Metazoa > Chordata > Mammalia > Carnivora > Phocidae > Phoca > Phoca vitulina. The sequence goes on from NW_022589746.1 coordinate 6,709,344, forward strand.
GAGGGAGACAAACCATAAGAGACTCTTAATCATAGGAAACAAACTGAGGGTTCCTTGAGGGGAGGGGGGCGGGTAGATAGGGTAACTGGTTGATGGACATCAAGGAAGGCTTGTAATGTAATGAGCACTGGGTGTTATATAAGACTGATGAATCACTGACCTCTACATCTGAAACTAATAATACATTATATGTTAATTGGATTTAAAATAATTTAAAAAATAATTAAAAAATAAAATAAGTAGCAATCAAATCATGATCAGAGCTATCTAGCAGGGAGCATCAGACCCAGCAGTCAGTTACATTTAAGGGGCTTACCAAAGTTTAGGAGAGCCATACTAGGGCATTTTCCTTTGTGAGGAAGGCTTCAGGGACAGTTTTAAAGAAAAAGGTTATTAACATCTCTCCTTCCCCCATACCTCCTAGAGCCAAGGATGTTCCTCCAGCCATGCACCCCACTGGTCCTGTATGTGGGTGTTGCTTTCTCTCCACCAACCACAAAATCAGTGAGTAGCTATAACTTCACCTTTTCCAATATCCCCTTTCCCACCCAAACCTTTGTCTTTAATGGCCACGGGCAACGGGGACAAAGGCATCTTTTAAAAACTTACAGAGATCTATTATGCTCCACCACCTTGGCCCACACGGGCCATGTAAAGGGACTCTGTGAACTGTGTACTCAGATGAGTGGTCATTATCTTCAGAAAAGCAGGGACTATGATAGAGACAGGAACCAAAAAAGCAAGAATTAATGGGCCATCAGAATAATGGAGCACCAACTCTTTTTCATCCTTGGTTTGAATCCTCAAGGTCCAATTTCTCAACAGAATTTTAATTTTGGCCTCATCTGGCTCACTTGCCCACCCCTGGGCCAGTTGGCAGTTCTACTAAGAACTGGAACTGAGGAGGGTAGTACCTTAGAGGAAGAGGAAAAGAATATTTGACAGGTAAACCCAGGAAATGTCTGTTATAGGAAGTTATGCTTTTTGTCATGGTTCTCCATTAGCACCCTCTTGACTGCTAAGGAAAAAAATTATTTGTGACACATGCTAAAGACAGTAGGGAATATTTTATTCAAGGTATGCTACTATGATGGGATTTTATTTTATAGTATGAGAGAGAGATCTGGCTCAGCTCTGAATACAGCAAGGACAAATGGAGATTTATAGCTAAAGAGCATGGTGGGTTGTCATTGACTGGAAAATTAAGAAGGAACATCAGGATTCTGGCTGAATCACCTGGACAGGAATATTGCTGAAGGAAGGCCAGGGTCATAAAATATTGAGAGTGGGGAATAAGGAATTTTTTTTAAAGATTTATTTATTTTAGAGAGAAGGAGCAGGGGTAGGGGTAGAGGGAGAAGGAAAGAGAATTTTAAGCAGACTCTACGCTGAGCATAGAGCCTGATGTGAGGCTTGCTCTCACGACCCTGAGATCACGACCGGCGCGGAAACCAAGAGTCAAACGTTCAACCAACTGCACCACCCAGGCACCCCGGGAATAAGGAATTTGATCAGGTACTAAGAGTGGTAAGATATCAGGGTTCCTGGGTGGCTCAGTTGGTTAATTGTCTGCCTTTGGCTCAGGTCATGATCTGATCCCAGGTCCTGGGATCAAACCTGGCATTGGGCTCCCTGCTCAGCGGGGAGTCTGCTTCTCCCTCTCCCTCTCCCTCTCGCCCTCACTCATGCGCATGTACTCTCTCAAAATAAATAAACAAAATCTCAAAAAAAAAAAAAAAAAGAGTGATAAGATACCAAGGGTGAGAGAGAAGGAATTTGATCATATATCAAGGGTAGGATAAGAGATTTCTGAAAAATTGACTCAGCAGGATTCTTGCTAAAACTGGACTAAATGGGCAGAGCCTGAGTTCAGAGCCTAGGCAGAAAGAGGACTCAGAGGAACCTGACTCAAGTTTGGTCAAGAAGAAAGTCTCCATCATGCATGACTCATTGTATTTTTTGCAGTCACACATTTCACTAATTCTTTTATCAGACATTCAGCAAACAAGAAACATTAAAACAACAGCAATAATAATAACAAATGTAAGCACTCTAGCAGAGACAAAGGCAGTGCAGGAATCTGCCTCATCAGGTTTAGAACATATATACATGATTGAGTTACTACACCCACTTGACTTAATCGTTGAGATTAAGATGTAGCACAGAGAATCATAGGGGAAGGGAGGGAAAACTGAATGGGAAGTCATCAGGGAGGGAGACAAACCATGAGACACTCTTAACTATACGAAACAAACAAGGTTGCTGGAGGGGAGATGGGTGGGGGGATGGGGTAACTGGGTGATGGGCATTAAGGAGGGCACGTGATGTGATGAGCACTGGGTGTTATACACAACTGATGAATTATTGAACACTATATCTGAAACTAATGATGTATTATATGTTGGCTAATTGAATTTAAATATTTTTAAAAGACACTAAAAAAAAGATGTAGAATAACTCACAAGATCCTTTGAGTGGAAGAATGTGTGGACTTTCTACACCTGTGCTGTACAGATACCATGGCTAGCAGCCACCTGTGGCTCTTGACCACTTGAAAGGTGGCCAGTTCAAATGGAGAAATGCCGTAAATGTAAAATACACACTGGCTTTCAAAGACATATTATGACCAAAGGTCAGATAGTATTGCAACCCTCACATTGCAAACATTGCATGACATCTACAACTAATGGGAGTGGGACCCAAGATGGGAGAGGTCAACCTGAAAGTCCATGATGTCAGAAAGAACATGGAGGAGAAATACTTATAATCCTGGAGTGAATGAGCTAAGGCCGGTCAGGATGACTTTTTTTTGTGCGATTCTGTATATGGACAAGGAGAATTCACTGGAGATGACATCTGTGTGCCTCACATTTTCAAAGGAATATTATCAAAATGCATAGAGACCCACAGCCATTGGTTAATCATGCTTGAAATGTATTCAGACCTACCCCAGTCCAGTAAAGTGTATCCTTTCACGTTTAGCTTCTCAATTTTGCTCTTCGGCTCCTCCCATTCTTGAAATCCCAACACAAATCCCATCTCTTGCCTAAGGACCATGAACTACCTCACTATCAAAGGCCATAGTGATTCATTCAAAACAATGTAATCTTGAGAGATGTGTCAGGTGCTGTTCTAGGGATTGGTGACACAGGGTGAACAGAACAGGTAAAGATCTCGCTCTCATGGAGCCTATTTGGTATTAAGGGGGAAATCCTTTACTTATCAACATGAATAGACTTACTATGGATGCTTAGAATTTCAGTTTTTTCTCGGAGATATCTCAGGTGATCATTTTGGAGGTGGTTCTCCTGAAAATCCCCTTGGAGGACTGATTCGACCTTCAGAGTCAGGAACTTTCCTAAAGACAGTGGCAACAGGAAAGGTGACAACTGGCACTCTTGCATTAAGAAAAAGGATCACAATGCTTGAAACACAGATATGCTGCTCAACTGTCAAAAAGTCCACAAGGCTCCAAATGTGTGTGGCCAACTAACGGAACCTGTCGCTCAGAGGTTATCATCCTGAAGAGCAATGGGAAATCCCTCTAGTTAATGACTCTCCTTGACAGAGTCTTGACAATGGCCTTGATTCATTTACTATGATGTTTAAGTAATTGTCCACATTAAGAAAAGTGCACTGGGCACTTACGTTTCCATGATACCATCAAGGATATTGTTGTTCTATTAAAATTTTGCATCTAGAGCTTTAACCTATAGAGTGGTTAAATCACTATGTGGTACAGGTGAAACTAATGTAACATTGTGTGTCAGCTATAATTCCATAAAAAAAATTTTTTTGTGGTTTCTGATCTAGGAATCAGCCAGTGAATAATTCTATATCAGTGTCCAGTAACCAGGATAAACATGGAATTTATTTGTACTTCTGCGAGTAAGCTGAATTGTGATCAATGAGCCAGCTGGGCTCTGGTCACTACTCATTTACCCGGCATAATAGAGATACAAGAAGGTAAAAGGCACCTGAGGAGACTGATGATTTATATATTGAATAACATCTCGACAGGTACAAATTGCAATTTGTGCTTGGTGATAAGATTTTTGGTATTTACTTTCTCCTTCCCTCAGCAAGTCAAGAGGGTTAAAAAGTAACTAGAGTTGAGTCCATTGTTTTTCTTAAATGTTTACAGAGCTATGGAACTCTCCAGTTTTCTTTACTAGACAGGATTAAATATATTAGTCATAAAGTTTAGAATGATTTATGTTGCTAAAATGAGAACTGTCAGGTTGGAGAAAGCTCATTTTTATAACCAACAGATTGACCGGGCTAGAGATTAATGAGTGCTGTGCTTGGGGTATCGAGAGTGATAAATTCAATGACTGTTCAACCTTGTTCTGTAATCCCTCCATCCCTCTGTTCCGCAGACCATCTTCTTCAGTACTGCACTTCCCATAATTGCATTCAGAAAATCAGTTAACAGGACTGGGCTATTTGTTTTGCTTTTAAATCCAAGCCCCTCCGCACTCCTTGCCAGCCATCCTCCGGTAACTGACCACCTTCTTGGAATCTGCTTGTCACCCTAGAGTGGGAAGGAAGGACAGACCGCTCAGGACCTGCTCTTCCTCCATGATCTCGGGATCCCTTTCTCCACTCTTCTCTCACGCTTAACAACTTGGCCATGCCAGATAACAGCACCAACTTTCAGCAATCAGAAACCATCCCCAGATGATAAAATCACCAGCAAATGGAAAGAAGAAATGCCCTGCTTCTTTTTCTACCAACTTGATGAGCCCACAGAGGACAACGAAGTCCTTTTACAGAGCAGACACATCCAACCCTGTAGGCACTCGGTGGGGTTGCACAGTGGCTGGAGGAGACAGAAAGGGAATGGGACAAGGAGAACAGTGGGTTTCAGCTTCTTGGAAACAGAGCCCACATCTAGTTCTATGTTTATCTCACCACTATAAACCCAGGTCAAAGCGTGGAGCCTGGAGCAGAGTAGCGGAAGCGCTCCAGAACTGATAGCTATTGCTATTTATACTACTAAAATTCCTTCCACAAAGGGCCAAGTGTCATAGCTTCCCCTGGCTTCCCACACTGGGCTGCAGCCAGGCCCATGGACTTAATGCAATGAAGAATCAAACTATTAGATTAAAGATGGCAAGAGGCATTTAACAGGACCCAGATCACAGGAGCTATATTGTATTGCAGGACCCAGGGTCTTACCAGTGACGAGGTGTTCACTTCTCTTAAGAGGCTAGCTCCTTGGATCTCCCTCTTCAACCCTTTGCACCTATGTCTGGAGTCCAGCACCAGCACCCCATTTACAATCATATTGAATTTCTTAATATCACAGGAGAAATCTCATCAGAAATAAAAGTAAACATTACTTATTGCCCTTGTTTATTTTATATTATTTATTTATTTATTACAGAGAAAGAGAGACAGAGCACAAGCAAGGGGAGCGGCAGAGGCAGAGGGAGAAGCAGGTTCCCCAGGCAGGGAGCCTGATGCGGTACTCGATCCCAGCACCCTGGCATCGTGACCTGAGCCGAAGGGAGACGCTTAACCGACTGAGCCACCCAGGCATCCCTTATTGCCCTTGTTTAAAATTTAATGCGGTCTCTCTCTCTCTCTCTCTCTGTCCCCACTCTGTCACTCATAAACACACATTCACAGAGTCAAAAACAATAGCAAGGTATTTCCCATTCTAATTCGCTAAGGCACTATGAGCTTAAGCTCAACCAAATCACTTTGTCTGCTGTCGCTCTATCACTCCTTGCCCCTCTTTCTGTCCCCAGAAGTGTCCGAAGTGTCACGGTGATGGCACCTTCTGCCCTCCCTCCACAAGGCTGTCATCAGCACACTCTACTCCCGTCCCTCCACTCCCAGGCACTGGCTCTGCGTTTGGCCCTGTGGTCTGCCCTCTCCCAGAGCCTTTCCACTCCCCCCAAGGGGAAGACAACCCTTACTTCTCACCAGTGGCTGTCACGTGCCCTATATATATTGTGATGGTCAGCCCAATTAAGAGTTTGGGAACCAAAGGACCTGCCTGTGGTTATGGATAAAACTGACTCTGGGGCTTGGGATGCATGACACCAGCACATGGTGGTAGATTGTAGATGGGTTAAGGAATTAACCTGAGTTTTCACATTGGTTTGTTCACACAGAACAAAGAAGATGCCCCAGATTTCCTATCTCCCCGAACAATACTCTTTAAGTAACTTACAGCACCATCCTTCTCAGGCTTTGGGGGTGGTACCTTTCCAACCCCAAAGTCTTGATTCAATGCAGCACTCTGGGCTCTGAGACCTGTTCATGCCAGAATCACCCCTGGCTGGAGGCGATGGTTGGCAGAGGCCTCCCAAATGTCTTCCCTTCAGAGTTATCCTTGCGTCCAACTCAAAACTGTGGAACATATGGGACTTCCCTGTTGGCCTCTAGCACTAACGCCCCATTGGACTTCAGAGGTGCTTTTTTATACCCACCTTTCTTAGAACATCACAGTGTGACTACTCTAGAATTCACTCCGTGGTTTTTCTCCTGCAGTGACTGTTTTTTTTAATTTTATTATGTTATGTTAGTCACCATACAATACATCATTAGTTTTTGATGTGGTGATCCACGATCCATTGTTTTCGTATAACACCCAGTGTTCCATGCAGTACATGCCCTCCTTAATACCCATCACCAGGCTAACCCATCCCCCCACCCCCCTCCACTCTAGAACCCTCTGTTTGTTTCTCAGAGTCCATAGTCTCTCATGGTTCATCTCTCCCTCCAATTCCCCCCCCCCCCATTTTTCCCTTCCTTCTCCTAATGTCCTCCATGTTATTCCTTATGTTCCACAAATAAGTGAAACCATATGATAATTGACTTTCTCTGCTTGACTTATTTCACTTAGCATAATCTCCTCCAGTCCCATCCATGTTGATGTAAAAGTTGGGTATTCATCTGATGGCTGAGTAATTTTCCATTGTATATATGGACCACATCTTCTTTATCCATTCATCTGTTGAAGGGCATCTCGGCTCTTTCCACAGTTTGGCTATTGCGGACATTGCTGCTATGAACATTGGGGTGCATATGGCCCTTCTTTTCACTACATCTGTGTCTTTGGGGTAAATACCCAGTAGTGCAATTGCTGGGTCATAGCGTAGCTCTATTTTTAAATTTTTGAGGAACCTCCACACTGTTTTCCAAAGTGGCTGTACCAACTTGCATTCCCACCAACAGTGTAAGAGGGTTCCCCTTTCTCCACAACCTCTCCAACATTTGTTGTTTCTTTCCCCGTCCATTTTTGCCATTCTAACTGGTGTAAGGTGGTATCTCAGTGTGGTTTTGATTTGGATTTCCCTGATGGCTAATGATGATGAACATTTTTTCATGTGTCTGTTAGCCATTTGTATGTCTTCTTCAGAGAAGTGTCTTTTCATATCTTCTGCCCACTTTTTGACTTGATTATTTGTTTTCTGGGTGTTGAGTTTGAGAAGTTCTTTATAGATTTTGGATACCAGCCCTTTATCTGTAGTGTCATTTGCAAATATCTTCTCCCATGCTGTGGGTTGACTCTTTGTTTTGTTGACTGTTTCCTTTGCTGTGCAGAAGCTTTTTATCTTGATGAAGTCCCAAAAGTTCATTTTTGCTTTTGTTTCACTAGCTTTTGGAGATGTATCTTGAAAGAAGTTGCTGTGGCCGATGTCAAAGAGGTTACTGCCTATGTTCTCCTCTAGGATTTTGATGGATTCCTGTCTCACATTGAGGTCTTTCATCCCCTTTGAGTTTATCTTTGTGAATGGTGTTAGAGAATGGTCGAGTTTCATTCTTCTGCATGTGGCTGTCCAATTTTCCCAGCACCATTTATTGAAGAGACTGTCTTTTTTCCATTGCATGTTTTTTCCTGCTTTGTCAAAGATTATTTGACCATAGAGCTGAGGGTCCATATCTGGGCTCTCTATTCTGTTCCATTGGTCTGTATGTCTGTTTCTGTGCCAGTACCATGCTGTCTTGGTGATCACAGCTTTGTAATATAGCTTGAAATCGGGCAATGTGATGCCCCCAGCTTTGTTTTTCTTTTTCAACATCTCCTTGGCGATTCGGGGTCTTTTCTGATTCCATACAAATTTTAGGATTGTTTGTTCCAGCACTTTGAAAAATGTCATTGGAATTTTGATCGAGATGGCATTGAAGGTATAGACTGCTCTGGGTAGCATAGACATTTTAACAATGTTTATTCTTCCGATCCATGAGCGTGGAATATTTTTCCATCTTTTTGTGTCTTCTTCAATTTCTTTCATGAGTGTTTTGTAGTTCCTAGAGTATAATTTGGTTAGGTTTATTCCGAGGTATCTTATGGTTTTTGGTGCTAATGTAAATGGAATCGTTTCTTTAATTTCTCTTTCTACAGTTGCGTTGTTAGTGTATAAGAAAGCAACTGATTTCTGTGCATTGATTTTGTATCCTGCCACATTACTGAATTGCTGGATGAGTTCTAGTAATTTAGGGGTGGAGTCTTTTGGGTTTTCCACATAAAGTATCATGTCGTCTGCGAAAAGAGAGAGTTTGACTTCTTCTTTGCCAATTTGAATACCTTTTATTTCTTTTTGTTGTCTGATTGCTGTTGCTAGGACTTCTAGTACTATGATGAACAATAGTGGTGAGAGTGGGCACCCTTGACGTGTTCCTGATCTTAAGGGAAAGGCTCTCAGCTTTTCCCCATTGAGGATGATATTCGCTGTGGGTTTTTCATAGATGGATTTTATGAACTTGAGGAATGTTCCCTCTATCCCTATACTCTGGAGAGTTTTAATCAGGAAAGGATGTTGTATTTTGTCAAATGCTTTTTCTGCATCAATTGAGAGGACCATATGGTTCTTCTCCCTCCTCTTATTAATGTGTTCTATCACATTGATTGACTTGTGAATGTTGAACCACCCTTGCATCCCAGGGATAAATCCCACTTGGTCGAGGTGGATGATCCTTTTAATGTATTGTTGGATCCTATTAGCTAGGATTTTGTTGAGGATTTTGGAATCCATATTCATCAGGGATATCGGTCTGAAATTCTCCTTTTTGATGGGGTCTTTGCCTGGTTTGGGGATTAAGGTAATGCTGGCCTCATAGAATGAGTTTGGAAGTTTTCCTTCTGTTTCTATTTTTTGAAACAGCTTCAGTAGAATAGGTATTATTTCTTCTTTGAATGTTTGGTAGAATTCCCCAGGGAATCCATCAGGCCCTGGACTCTTGTTTTTTGGGAGGTTTTTGATCACTGCTTCAATCTCGTTACTGGTTATTGACCTATTCAGGTTGTCAATGTCTTCCTGTTTCAGTCTTGGCAGCTTATAGGTTTCCAGGAAGACCTCCATTTCATCCAGATTGCTCAGTTTATTGGCATGTAGTTGTTGATAATAATTTCTAATAATTGTTTCTATTTCCTTGGTGTTAGTCGTGATCTCTCCCCTTTCATTCATAATTTTATTAATTTGGGTCCTTTCTCTTTTCTTTTGGATAAGTCTGGCCAGTGGTTTATCAATCTTATTAATTCTTTCAAAGAACCAACTTCTAGTTTCATTGATCTGATCTACCGTGTTTTTGGTTTCTAATTCATTGATTTCTGCTCTAATTTTATTTCTCTTCTAATGCGTGGCTTAGGCGTCATTTGTTGCTTTTTCTCTAGTTCTTTAAGGTGTAGAGTTAGTTGGTGAATTCGGGATTTTTCTATTTTTTTGAGTGAGGCTTGGATGGCTATGTATTTCCCCCTTAGGACCACCTTTGCAGTATCCCATAGGTTTTGGACCGATGTGTTTTCGTTCTCATTGATTTCCATGAATTGTTTAAGTTCTTTGATTTCTTGGTTGACCCAAACATTCTTGAGCAGAGTGGTCTTTAGCTTCCAAGTGTTTGAATTTCTGCCAAATTTTTTCTTGTGATTGAGTTCCAGTTTTAGAGCATTGTGGTCTGAGAATATGCAGGGAATAATCTCAATCTTTTGGTATCAGTTGAGACCTGATTTGTGACCCAGTATATGGTCTATTCTGGAGAAAGTTCCATGTGCGCTCGAGAAGAATAAGTATTCTGTTGTTTTAGGGTGGAATGTTCTGTAAATATCTATGAGGTCCATCTGGTCCAATGTATCATTCAAAGCTCTTGTTTCCTTGTTGATTTTCTGCTTAGATGATCTGTCCATTGCTGAGAGTGGAGTATTGAGGTCTCCTACAATTAATGTATTGTTATCAATGTGACTCTTTATTTTGCTTAACAGTTGGCTTATGTATATGGCTGCTTCCATGTTGGGGGCATAGATATTTACAATTGTTAGATCTTCTTGTTGGATAGACCCTTTAAGAATGATATAGTGTCCTTCTGTGTCTCTTATTACAGACTTTAGTTTAAAATCTCATTTCTCTGATATAAGAATTGCTACCCCAGCTTTCTTTTGAGGTCCGCTGGCAGGGAAGATGGATCTCCATCCCTTCACTTTCAGTCTGGATGTATCTTTAGGTTCAGAATGAGTCTCTTGCAGACAGCATATGGATGGGTCCTGTCTTTTTATCCAATCTGCAACCCTGTGCCGTTTTATGGGAGCGTTTAGGCCATTCACGTTGAGAGTGATTATTGAAAGATATGAATTGTCATCATGTTGCCTGTGAAGACGTTGTTTTTATAGATTGTCCCTGTAAATTTCTGTTGTATATCACTCTTGGGGGCTTTCTCCTTTTAGAGAACCCCCCCTTAATATTTCTTGCAGGGCTAGCTTAGTGGTCACATATTCTTTCAGCTTCTGCCAGTCGTGGAAGCTCTGCATCTCTCCATCCATTCTAAATGAAAGCCTTGCCAGATAAAGTATTCTTGGCTGCATGTTCTTCTCATTTAGTACCCTGAATATGTCTTGCCAGGCCCTTCTGGCTTGCCAGGTCTCTGTGGATAGGTCTGACGTTATTCTGATGTTCCTCCCTCTGTACGTAAGGAATCTCTTCCCCCTAACTGCCCTTAAGATGGTTTCCTTGGTTCTAAGATTTGCAAGTTTTACTATTACATGCCGGGGTGTTGGCCTGTTTTCCTTGATCTTGGGAGGGGTCCTCTCTGCCTCTAGGACTCGAATGTTTGTTTCATTCCCCAGATTAGGGAAGTTCTCAGCTACGATTTGCTCAAATACATCTTCTGGTCCTTTCTCTCTCTCCACTCCCTCCGGGATTCCAATTATTCTGACATTGGAACGCTTCATGGTGTCACTTATTTCTCTGATTCTATTTTCATGGATTCTGAGTTGTTTTTCCCTGGCCTCCTCTTTTCCCTTTTTATCTATTATATTGTCTTCCAGGTCGCTTCTTCTTTCTTCTGCCTCAGTTACCCTAGCTGTTAGATTATCTAGATTGGATTGGATCTCATTGATAGCATTTTTAAGTTCTGTCAATTCACCTTTTATTTCTGCCCTTAGAGACTCTATGTTGCCATTAATTGATTTCTCCATTCTAGCCATTGTCTTCACAATTGCTAGCCTGAATTCCACCTCCGACATCTTGGTTATATCTGCCTCCATTTGTAAATCTGCAGCATAAGTCATAATCTCTGAGTCTTTTCTGTTTTGGGGGCTCCTCCTCCTAGTCATTCTGTTGATGGGTGTTTGAGGGAATGTATAGAGTCCAAATTATTGACCAGAACCCAAGCAAGATGCACCTGTTTTCTTGGGACCTTAGGGTTGCTGGCCTCTTGTTTTCCCAGCCTGTCTTCTGTGGGAGGGGCCTGCCGCGCTGTTACTCAGGCAACCCTGTTTGGGCGGATTTGCCCTGTGCCCCTGTGGCGGGGGATGGGCTCAGTGGGAATCAGTTTTAGGGGCTTTTGTTCTCTGGCGCCTTTCCCTGGTGGCTTTCCACGTCTCTTCCGTGAGTCAGAGCAGAAGAGACCGTTTCCAACCCTCTGCCTCAGAGCAGAGAGACCTCAGTCTGTTCTTCAGTGAGCTCTCCAGGCCACACTGTCTCCGTTTCTGTCCGTGCTGCTATAAACTGCAGTGGCCTGGGTTGTGCGCCCCTCCGCAGCGCTCCCAGTCCTGCCTCCAGGTCGGGACACGTCTCTGCCCTTTGCGCTTCTAAAACCGCCAGCCGCTCCCAGTTCGCGGGCCCGACCCCGCCGCTCCGGGTTTCCGCCCTGAGGGCTGCAGTTCGCAGGCGCGACCCCGCCGCTCCGGGTTTCCACTGCGGGGGCTGCCCTAGAGTCCTTTCCCCGCCGCTACCGGTCTGCGAGTCTGTGCCCGTCCCCAGCGTGCGAGGCTGTCACTCACCGGCGGTGTAGGATCCCCACGGCCAGGCACCCTCCCGCTGCCGTTTATCCTCCGATATCTGCCTGCAGAATCACGGCTCCCCGCTTCGTACCTCAAAACCAACTGCCTGCGATGTTCTGTTTATAGAGATCCAGATCTTCTTACATCTCAGGCTGGTTTCGTGGGTGCTCAGAGTGGTCTGGTAGATATCCAGCTCAATTCCGGGGACCAGATGAAATAGGGTCCCCTACTCCTCTGCCATCTTTCCCCCTGCAGTGACTGTTATGGACTGAATTGTGTCCCCCAAAAGTCATATGTAGAATTTCTAATCTCTAGTGTGACTGCATTTGGAGATAGGGCCTATAAGGAGGTAATAAAAGTTAAATGAGGTCACGAGGGTCCTAATCTGCTAGGACTGGTGTCCTCATAAGGGGGAGAGACACGACAGCTCTCTCCCTGCCTCCCCTCTGAGTGCCCACAGAGAAGAGGCGCAGTTGAAAAGATAGCTATCTACAGGCCAACAAGAAAAGGCTCGCTGGAAACCAACCCTGCTGGCACCTTGATCTGGAACTTCCAGCCTCCAGATCTGTGAGAAAATAAATTTCTGTCATTTAAGCCACCCAGTCTGGTTGTTATGGCAGCCTGAGCAGACAAAAATACACTGATAAAGCCTTCTTTCAAGCTTTGGAGAAATTTTCTATACACTGTGCTCCATGCTTTTGGGTCTAACCCTTCTCTCCATAGCTGTTGCTAATACTTGAGCCAGAGAAGTCATAAATACTAGGAATGTTGGAATTGGATAGGATATCAATAACCATCCAACTCAGTATCCTCAGCTATGAAGAATTCACACACACACACACACACAGTACAAACGTGGTTATCCCGCTTAATTACATCAGTGATTTCTTGATACCCAAACCCAAATGCCAGCTCCCCTTTAGAGTACTAACCTCATTGCTTCCCTGTGACCTACCCACCTCCATGCAGACCCAGGACCTTATACCTCAATTCCTGCCAAGCCAACAATAAAAGTTCACGATTCAGTTCTTACCTCTCGTGCTTTATTCATTACCTCCTAAGGTCTAGTAACCCCACCCTCCTCTTCTTTCCAAAAAAAAAAAAAAAAAAAATCCAGTTTCCTGGGAACCTTCCAGATGTTTTTTACCCCTACAATCTAGTGGACAACAATGTACCAGAACCTCTGAGTGACTATTAATGCCTATTGGTCACACCGTGTATGCTACGTATTTGGTACCCTATTCTGTGTTCTTAACCATCAGGGCTTTGACTTCTTGCAAAGGCCTCTGAAGGCCCATCACCTGCAGTAGATTGTACGTAGCTGAAGGTGGACTTTAACTAGAGTCTATTATGCAAATACCTGAAGCAGTAATTCCCTTGAGCAGTGAATGAGGCATGCCCACCTCCAGAGGTCTTGAGGTCCTCTCTTCAAATATACACATTCACTCTGAACAGTCATGCCCTCCCTGAGGGAAAGGATGACCATCCAAAATCAGCATGTGACCTCAGAGAGTTGCTGCTAGACTGTGCAGGCAGTGTTAAAGTCCCCCCAGTTCCTTGGCCTCTCTCAGTGCTAAAAATCTCCCTTTCTGTACACGAGCTTCCTCTCAAAATTCTAACCAATCAATAGAGGCAACTGGGTAATTTTCTATCTACATAACAAAAGTTCAAGGCTATGTATTTTGAAGCAAATAATTTTGTACTCTATTGGGTTTGCTATTTTAGTAGACATATGTGTAAGAGAGGCAGTTAGAGAGAACTTTTGATGTACCAATTTAAATCTGAACTTATTCTAAGTTAGTCATTTATTCCCTCCCCTCTCTCCAGTGAATTTCTTTCATGTCCTTAAGAGAACTGAGAGTTCTTACATAGAATATGGATGATCAGCATGACTCTTCGGTGCCTTGCTTGACCAAGATATAAAAGTATACAAACATCAACTTTCAAAGGATTACCTCCAGCAAAGTCTTATGCTTACCATAATGTTAATTTTAAAAATTAACAGTTAAAAAATTAACTGTTTAGATGCAGTACAAAGAATCGATGTTTGTCATTTCTGTAGCAAATTATTACTGGTTTTTCATTCATCTTTGAGAATCCTGGTGAAGATGTTTGGTTCCCTTTCAAGTACTGAAAAGAAGATACTAAAAAATATTTGGAAGGGCTCCTCTGTCACTCTTTCCTACCATCCCCATTTGTACATGAGGAAAGGGGGTGAAAACCTGGAGTGAGGAGGCCAGCAGAAAATGAAAGGGGAACTGGCTGAGAGACTAGAACCGAAGCTTCACCAAAATATAGCCTTTCAGGAAGTAGAAAATGGGATATTTGCTTCCAGCTTGGAGCAGAGAGTATGGGAACTTTACCCAAGAAACAAACAAAATCCTGATGACTATCAAGCTCAGGAGGAATGGGGTGGGGTACCCAGGTGACCAGTAGGTTACAAACCTTGACTCTTCCCATTTTCCTTAAAAAAAAAAAAATTAAAACCCTGCAGTTCCCTCCTCCTCATCCCCCTCCCTCCTGCAAAGAGAGTAAAAAACAGTGACTCTCGGTACAGAAAAATGAGTGAGACATAAACCAACAATCATAAACGTTGCCGAAAAACCAAACCATGAAAAAAAAGAACAACTTTAATATGTTTTATCCTTTTTTTCAAGAGAGAATTTGCACCTGAGTGGGGGAAAAAGTGATTAAGACATTAACATCAGTACAATTAAATTAATCATAGGGATAAGCCAGAATATCATATCATGAAATGAGAGCAGGCAGCTATGAAAAGAATTAACCGAGATCTTGGAAATACAAACAGCTACTGAAATAAAAAGAAACCTTTCAAGAGATGAGCTGAATAGCAGAATGGGCACTGCTCAAAATCAAACCAGAAAGCTGGACTATCAAGCTAAGGAATTCTCCCAGAAGGCAACACAAGGAATAAAAAGATAAAAGCTATGAATGACAGGTAAGGAATTATAGAAGACAGATCTAAAAGTTTCAGCAGAGGTCTACAGACATCCCATTGGTTTGGCTGTCATCTTTCTTGCTTATCTTCTCAGGCAAAAGTAAAGCACCTCAGCGGTTGGGCTTTTTCCCAGTTATTGTTGGCTTCCAGCTTGGAGTCTCAAAGTGCTGGTTTGGGCCCCAGTTTTCCCCCCCCACGGGATTCCCCTACCAGCACCTGTAACTTCTTCAGACAGGCTCCCCAGGAAGCCTAGGACTACCAGCGGCTTCAACGCTAGCTACCCAGTCGCCAGCCCTGCGCCTCCCCAGCTAACACTTTGGCACACTCTGCCCATCGAGCGCCCGGCCGAAGCGACGCCCCGGGACTTGAATGACTCCAGCCGTCAGATGCCAATCCAGCGAGGAGAAAGCTCCTGAGCTCCAGAAGCCGCGTGCGGAGGCGGAGATGCTGGGCACCAAGACACCGGCATCACGGTCCCGCCCCTCCACGCAGACCCCGCCCCTTTATCGGCCACGCCCCGTCCGAGCGCGGCGCCTTGTGGGAGTTGTGGTCCCGCGCGGCCGGGAGTCTGCCTCCTGCTGGAAGGCGGGGCCGGCGGCCGGGAGAGCCCGGGAACTACAGCTGCGGAGGCCGCTCCGCTTCCCCGGGGGCCTCGGGCTCCACGGCGGCCAATGAGGCAGGACCACGCGGGCCTCCAAAACAAGAGGAGGTGCGGGCGGGCGCCTTCCCCTCGGCCAGCAGCCTCCCCACCGCCCTCCCGCACTCCCGCGAGCCTCCTCGCGGGCTCGGAATTCAGCCCTTCTGCCCTGCACCTGCACCTGCACCTGCACAGCCCCGAGGCCAGGATTCGGCCCGGACCGCCCAAAAGTAGGGCTCTCCTCCTCTCGGTCGCCTTTCTGTGACCTCCTACCTCCAGGCACTTAGCAGCCACGCCTCCCCTGGCCTGAGAACTTCCTCCAGGTAGTGCGGTGAACAGTCGAGGACTCACCAGCTTTGGTTTTTGTCTCAGAGATCATCGTTCTTTGATGTAGAGTTACTTGAAAACCATTGTTTCATCTATCTTGTCCGTTCTGGGGCTTGTTTCAGGCTGGACAAGGAATCGAGTCCATATCACTGTATCTTTGCTGGAAGCAGAAAACTAAGGGTGGCTTTTTTTCTTTTTTGATACTGTCTTAAACATTTTATGAAATCAACAGATCAGGATTCCAGAAAAACAGTGCACCAGAATTCATGCCTAGTGCTTGCTGATGAAATGATCCGTTTGTTCGCTATATTCTTGAGATTGGAGCTGATAACATCTAACTTTGTAAGTAGTACCGAATTCTACATACACGCGATAGCAGTATTTTTCAAACCCCACACTGGGACGTTTGGACTGCGATTTTTAGGCTTAATAATTAATAATTCATAGGAAGAGACAGTACTGTAACTACACGTTTACTGACTGATTCTGGTAGAAAAATGTAGAAAACAAAAAAGTTAAAGACTCCTTCCATAAAAATTGATGGTCCATTTGGTTTTAAAATTAAATACACTCAGATGGTATTTTCTTTTTAGAATCCTGTCCTTCACATCAATAATCTTTCATTACAGATTCAGGTTACTTTTGTATTACTGAAGCACATATTCTTAAAAACAAAAAAAAAAGTTTAGCATGTAAAACCAGATTATACTACGAGTAAAGAAATAATGCTGAATAGTAGATGTGCCCTTCAGAAAGAACAAGATGAAACAGGCATGTTTCTAGTCCTTAATTTCCAATCCCAGTACCTACTATAAAACATTCATAGTGCAAGTAAAATTAATTTATGTAATTCTAAAATTTCATCCTAAAAAATGTCATCATGTAACCCATAATATTTATCACTTTCAACAGCACAAACAAATTGCTGGCTGGCATTTAGGGTCTTCTTCAGTTGAGCCCTTCCACTTCTTTCCAACCTTATCTCCCATAAGAATCTTTAGGAAAATGTTCTCTTATTATTGTTTGATTTCTCACTGAATGACTATCTACACTGGCCCCTTGTCTGCATGATCTTTGTTCCCATTTCTCCTCACCCCAGCTCCCATCCAATCATTCAAAGGCTAATGATAGTTTTTAGCTCTTGTTAGTTTTGTGAACTTTACAACTCAAAAGGACCTCTTTCTCTCCTATTTCTATCTCTTCTGAACTTTGTAACACTTACTCTGTCTCAATCATTTGACTCTCCATTATCCAGCTATAGACATTATTATTTCACTATATATGTCTTACCAAGAATATGTAAGCTTTTTGAAGGGATATACCTTTTTAATGAAATGATAATTAAATTACAAAATTATCATTCATGTTATAGACAAAAAGATTTGCTAATTACTTTCGGCATAAAGGGTCCTAATTTAAAATACTGTATTCTCAGAGAAGGCCAACACATTACCACCACTGACACGGTAGCATATGGCCTTCCATCATTAACTAAGGTTTTGATAACAAGAAGCATCACTAGTAAATTTTGGTTATGGGAAGTGAGGTTTGGGAAACCACAACGGAGTGCCCTGGGCAGTCAGAAGGGGCTTGAGGGCTCATGGGGGAAGAGCAACATCCCAAAGAGGAGCTGGGAGCCTTGGGAGTGATGGAGAAGGCCTGGAATGTGTTTTGCAGAAAGCTGTCTCCCACTGGGTGTGAGCTGATGACTCTTCCAGCTATTCAAGTGATACCAAAAATCCATCATGGCTCCCATTCCCCGAGAAGATTCAACTGCCTTTGATGGGAACAACAGCAAACTCGTTTGGGAGGTGCGGTGCCTGGTGGTGGTTCCTCACTACTCTGTCAAGTTTCAAACAGGCGAAGAACTCGTTACTGTAAGATGCCAGGTTTCACCAACCCTTGTAGCTCCTACACAAGTTTTGGATCTTCCTCCTTCACCGACCTCTCCCTCCAACCCAATTCTCAAGAGTTAAAGGTTGCTCAGCTCCCTTGCAACTCACTGGTTCCAGCGTCAGGCAGGGGTCCCTCAAGCAAAGGCCTGAGTGCCTCTCAGCACCCGCTGCTCTCCCAGTGGTCTCTCCAGGAGGGGTCTTCTCCAGATCTTCTAGCAGGAGATGGGCACTTCCCATCTGCCCCTATTGCCAGACCAACACTTACCTAGCCTGCAGGGTCAGACCAGTCTGGCTTTTTATCTGTTCTCTTCCCAGTGGATACTTTGTCCTAAACGCTGTGCCTTGCTTCTGTCAGGACTCACCCTGGACTATCAAAACCCTTTTTCTTGTGCCAGTGAAGCCTAAGAAACACTCCTGATGAGTGAACCAGGAACTCGGATAAATCATATTTATCCTGAATGTTCTGTCCAAAATGAAAAATATTGACATTTTTGAGGTGCCTCAAGATCTCTGAGAAGGGAAATTTCATAGACTCTATCCTGTAGTGATGTCATCTCTGATTCTGTGTCAATTTTCCTACTTTCCCAGCTAGTAATTCTCTATCTCAGAAAGCCAACTCTCAACGCTTTCCTCTCTGAAAGGCCATTGCTCTTAGAGTCTGCACATGGTACATGGTGATTGATGGTATTTGGCTGCCCTCTGTACTTTGGGTCTAACTGCTGTGGGGTGTTAGGAAGGGAAGGATACCCAGCACGTCTCTTGTTCTAAGATTTAAGATAGTTTGGGGCACATAGCAAACAATAATCACTTTTTTGTTGATCCAAATGTTCACACTTTCTTAATTATTCTATTACCATAATTTACTGGTTCTAAGATTTGTCCTCCCCCCCCCATTTTAAAATCTCTTAAGGTGGCAAGCAACTTGCACTTGACATGTCATAGTTTAACAACATTTCTCTTTCTTAGCAGAACATAAAATATAGTGCATCTTACCCTTGATAAAAGCTAAGATGCAATTAAGTACTCTATTACAATTATGATTCCACTACTTTAAATCCTCCGGTGGCTCCCTGTGCCCCCACAGTGTAGTATCTCAGCTCCTCAGCATAGTATGCTAACCATCTCACCCCCAGTGTCAAGTTCTGGGCTCATCCTCCATCCCCAGCCTCCCCCTCCCACCCGATGCTGCCAGATTGGTTGTCCTGAACTTACTGTAGTTTCCCAAATGCACAGTGCAGCCTCCTGCCACTTGGAAACCTGGCACATTCATACTCATTCTTTGGCGTTGCATTCACGCCTCACCTCCCCTGAAAATCTGTTGCTAAGTGGCTCCTTCCCAGCTCCAACCGACCGTTGGCAACCTTTTATCTCCCTCTAGTAAAGAGCCTGTCACATTGTACTGTGGATGTGCCTGTCATCCCCCTGAGAAGAGGAAGGAGCGGTGAGGGCACCGAGCATTTTCAGCTCCAGTGCGGAACCCCATGCCTGGCTCGCAGGAAATGCCAGATCCTGAAGACAAATGGAGGTCATCCTCTGGCTTCAATGGGCTCTTCTTTGCCCACCACAGGGTCTGGATCAATAAATAGTAGCTGGTTATTATTGCTGTTGTTCTAGGGATTTTCCCCCATATATTTCCCAGATCTTTACTTTTTTTTACATCACTTTAATTCAGGCCTCAACCATTTCCTGATCGGAGTAGATGAAGCATTTTCCTTTCTGTACCCTCGATGTATTCCATACCTAGTAATTTATAATCTACATGGATTTGCTGCATCAAATAGTTCCATCTTCTCCAAATATAATTTTGATCAAGTCACTCGCCCTTCTTAAAAGCATGTCATACCTTGAGTAGCAAACTTGAAATCTTGGCCATTGGTTTTGATTTTTGTTTTGTTTTGTTTTGGTTTGGTTTTTGTAACTTTAAAAATCCCTCCAGCACTTGGCTCTGTCTGACCTGAATTGCTTTCATCTGTTTCTGCAACAAAATGGTCCTGGCTGCAAAAACTCTCATTGTTGTCAGTGGCGCCCCCTTCTGAACGCCCCCTTTAGTAGAAAGCTTTTTTTTTCTCCCCCTATGGTAAATATGTAACAACAATGAGACATTTCAAAGAGGTGATTCACAGATAAATTTCTCTAAGGGTGGGGTGAGGGTTACTCAAAAAGGAATTTTACAAGGTTTTTAAAGACACTGATAACTATTACAACTTAACATAACTCATAGTTATTATGCTCTTAACTGGCCAAACACTTGGTGGCATGCAAGAAAAAGTAACATCATTCTAGATGGTTCTAGCCGGCATTCCAGCACAGGGTCTCTTGAGGCATGGATTTTAGCCACTCGCTGGGCAAGGTATGAGGCCTGTTAGTGATTCTATTTCTTCCTCTGCAAAATGGGCCCCCAGGTCCTTTCCACCCAAATAAATAATGTGGTGATTCTCTCAGTGAGTTATACTTTGGGTTTAAACAGCCAACTGTCTTTTAAAAAGGACTTCAATAATTTTTTTTTAATCCCATATTTACTCCGATCCTGGAACTTTGTCATTTTGACCCTCTCTGCTGATTAAAATATTCTCTCCAAAACTTCAGTTATTTGCAGGTACTTGCAGTGTAGACATTCTTTACATATTAAAAAAAATCCATTCACAAGCTTCATTTACAATGACAATACCAAGGCTTCTTAGTGAAAATCTCAGGAATCTAAAAGACTACCATTTGCTATTCATCAAATAGTTATTGAGTCTGTACTAAGTGCCAGGGCTTCAGAGAATGTGAGCTGAGAGGGATGTAGCATTTTTTCCACCTTCTGCTACCATATTCATTTCTTTGTTACTCAGGGGGGGCCTTCTTTGTAGAACATATTATCTGATCTTTTAAAAATCATAAAGCTGAATTTAAATTCTGTCCCTTCATTCCCCACAACCCTTACAAAGCCAAGAAGTATTGGATGGAAAATAATTTTGTTCCATTTCTTAAGAGCCCATAGATGGCATTTTTTAACGTTATGTTTTTGAGTTTTCGTCACTATTTATTTATGTTACTTCTGCTTTGGACAGATAAACAATTGCTAACAACAATGTGAACTTCCTACAAATGTACAACCAAAAATCCCTAGGTACACATTACTCAAGCTTTTTGTCCCCTTTAAACATTATTTCTCTCTTGATATGCATTCTTGTTTTGTATTGTCTTACATTACAAATTTTTTTTTAAATAGATTTCATGTTTTAGAGCAGTTTGGGGATCACAGTAAAATTCTCTTCCCCCACATACACACAGCCTTCCCCATTATCAACATCCTGTACCACAGTGATAATTTGTCACATGCACTGACCCTACACTGACACATCATTATCGCCCAAAGTCCACAGTTTACATTAGAGTTCACTATTGGTATTGTACATTCTATGTGTTTTGACAACTGTGTAGTGATATGTATCTACTATTAAAGTATCATACAGAATGATTTCACTGTCCTAAAAATCCTCTGTGCTCTGCCTTTTCATCCTTCTCCTCCTTAACTGCTACAAACCACTGACCTTTTTACCGTCTGCATAGTTCTGCCTTTTCCAGGATGTCATATAGTTGGAGTCATATAGCATGTAGTTTTTTCAGATTGACTTCTTTCACTTATTAATATGAATTTTAAGTTTCTTCCATGTCTTTTCATTGCTTGATAGCCATTTCTTTTTATTGCTGAATCATATCACGTTGTCTAGATGTACCACAGTTTATTTACCCATTCTCCTACTGAAGGACATCTTGGTTGCTTCCAACTTTTGGCAATTATGAGTAAAGCTGTTATAAACATCTGTATGCAGCGTTTTGTGTGCACAGTTTTCAACTCTTTTGGATAAGTACCAAGGAGCACAGTTGCTGGATCATGTGGTAAGAGTATGTTTAGTTTTGTAAGAAACTGCCCAACTGTCTTCCAAAGTGGTTGCACCATTTTGGTGTTCTCACCAGCAATGAATGAAGAGTTTCTCTTGTTCCACATCATCAAAAGCCTTTTATGTTGTCAGTGTTTTGGATTTTAGCCATTCTAATAGATGTGTAGTGATATATCATTGTTGTTTTAATTTACAATTCCCTAATGATACATGATATAGAGCATCGGAGCATCTTTTCACATGCTTATTGCCATCTCTATATCTTCTTCAGTGAGGTATCTGTTCAAGTCCTTTGCCAATTTTTAAATCGGGTTGTTCATCTTCTTATGTTAGAGTTTTAATAGCTCTTTGTATATTTTTAATAACAGTCCTCTATTAGATATGTCTTTTGCAAATATTTTTCTCCCAGTTTGTGGCTTCTCTTCTTTCTCTTGACAATGTCTTTTGCAGAACAGAAGATTTCAGTTTTAATGAAGTCCAGCTTATCGATTATTTCTTTCATGGATCATGCCTTTGGTGTGTATCTAAAAAATCATTGCCATATCCAAGGTCATTTAGGTTTTCTCCAATGTTGTCATCTGTTTTATAACTTTGCAATTATATTTAGGTCTATGATCCATTTTGAGTTAATTTTGAAGGGTGTAAGGTCTCTGTCTAGATTCTTTTTTTTTTTTTTTTGTATGTGGATGTCCAGTTGTTCCAGTACCATTTGTTGAAAATAATATTTTTGCTCCTTTGTCAAAGATCAATTGACTATGTGACGATATTTATGTGGGTCTATTTATGGGCTCTTTATTCTGTTTCATTGATCTGTTTGTCTATTTTTTGCCAATCATACTATCTTGATTGCTGTAGCTTTATAGTAAGTCTTGAAGTTTGTAGCTTTATAGTAAGTCTTGAAGTTGATTTTTATCAGTCTGACTTTGTTTATCTCCTTATGTTGGCTATTCTGAGTCTTTGACCTCTCCATATAAAATATAGAATAAGTTTGTTGATATCCACAAAATAACTTTCTGGAACTTTTGTTGGGATTCTGTTGAATCTATAGATCAAGTTGAGAATAACTGACATCCTATCCATGAATATGGAATATCTCTCCATTTATTTAGTTGTTCTGATTTCTTTCCTTTGGGTTTTATAATTTCCCTCATATAGATGTTATACATATTTTGTTAGACTTATAACTAAGTATTTCATTTTGGAGGGTGCTAATGTAAATGGTATTGTGTTTTTAATTTCAAATTCCACTTGTTCATTGCTAGTATACAGGAAAGCGATTGACTTTTTTATATTAACCTTGTATCCTGCAACCTTGCAATAATTGCTTATTAGTTCCAGGAATTTTTTAACAATTCTTTGACAATTTTTTTTTAAATGTTTTATTTATTTATTCATCAGAGTCAGAGAGAGAGAGGCAGAGGCAGAGGGAGAAGCAGGCTCCCCGCCTAGCAAGGAGCCCAATGCGGGACTTGATCCCAGGACCCTGGGGTCATGACCTGAGCCGAAGGCAGACGCTTAACCATCTGAGCCACCCAGGCGCCCTCTTTGACAATTTTTTTACATAAATGCTCATGTCATCTGCAAACAATGACAGTTTTATTTCGTCCTTCCCAATCAGTATACTTTTATTTCCTTTTCTTGTCTTATTGCATTACCTAAGACTTCCAGTGTTAAAAAGGAGTGTTGAGAATGGAGATCCTTATCTTGTTCCTAATCTAGTAGGAAAACTTACAGTTTCTCACCATTAAGTGTAATGTTAATTGTATTTTTTGGTACATGTTCTTTATCAAGAATGTGTATTCTGCTGTAGTTGAATGAAATAGTTGATAGATGTTGATTATGTCCACTTGATTAATCATGCTGTTGTGTTCAACTATGTCCTTACTGGTTTTCTACTAGATCTGCCCATTTCTGACAGAGGGTGCTGAATTCTCCAACTGTAATAATGAATTCATCTATTTCTCCTTGTAGTTCTAGAAGTTTTTGCCTCATGCATTTGATGCTCTGTTGTTAGACACATATTAAGAGTTGGTAAGTCTTCTTGGAAAATTGACTGCTTTATTATTATGTAATGCCTCTCTTCATCTCTGATAACTTTCTTTGCTCTGGAGTCTGCTCTGTCAGAAATTAATATAGCTACTCCTGCTTTCTTTTTATTAGCATTAACATGGTGTATGTATCTCCATCCCTTTACTTTTAATCTATATATGTGTCTTTATATTTAAAATAAGTTTCTTTTTTTAAGATTTTATTTATTTATTTGAGAGAGAGAGAGAGTGAGAGAGAGAGCATGAACGATGGGAGGGGCAGAGGGAGAGGGAGAAGAAGACCCCCTGCTGAGCAGGGAACTTGACGCAGGGCTCGATCCCATGACCCGGAGGTCATGACCTGAGCCAAAGGCAGATGCTTAACCGACTGAGCCACCCAGGCACCCCTAAAATAAGTTTCTTATAGACAACATATAGTTGGATCTTGTTTTTTGATCCACTTCAATAATCTCTGTCTTTTAGTTGGTGTATTTAGACCATTAACATTTAAAGCAATTATTGATATTGTTGGATTGACACCTACCATAGTTGTTACTATTTTCCATTTGGTGCCTTTGTTCTTTGTTCCTGTTTTTATCTTCCTCTGCCTTTTGTAGTTTTAATTGAGCATTTTATGTGATTCCATTTTCTCTTCTTTTGTAGCATATCAGTTATATTACTTTTTTTTTAACTTTTTTTTAGTGGCTGTCCTAGACTTTGCAATATAATAACTAATACAAGCCACTTTCAAATAGTGTAGGTAGTATAAGATATTTTCTCTTCCTAAAGAACTTCTTTTAACATTTCTTGTAAGGCAGGTCCACTGGCAATTAATTCCCTCATTTTTGTTTACTTGAGAAAATCTTTACTTTTCTTTCACTTTTGAAGGATAAGTTTGCAGGGTGCAGAATTCTAGGTTGGCATTTTTTTTCTCTCAACACTTTAAATATTTCACTCCACTGTCTTCTTGTTTGCATGGTTTCTGAGCAGAAGTTGGATGTAATTCTTACCTTTATTCCTCTGTAGGTAATGTGTTTTTATTCTTTGGCTTAGTTTTTCTTTATCATTGCTTGGGTTTTTTTTTTCTTTTCTTTTCTTAATTTATTTGACAGAGAGAGAGAGCAGAAGCAGGGGGGAGTGGCAGAGGGAGAAGCAGGGGGGAGTGGCAGAGGGAGAAGTAGGCTCCCTACTGAGCCGGGAGCCCGACGTGGTGCTCAACCTGGGATCATGACCTGAGCCAAAGGCAGCCGCTTAACTGACTGAGCCACCCAGGCGCCCCTATCATTGCTTTTCTAAAGTTTGAATATAATACACTTAGGTATAGTTTTTGTTTGTTTGTTTGTTTGGTTTGGTTTGATTTTCTTTTTTTGTCATTTATCCTGCTTGGTGTTCTCTGAGATTCCTGGATCTGTGGGTTGGTCTCTGATATTAATTTAGATAAATTCTCAGTCATTATCCCTTCAAATATTTCTTTTGTTCCTTTCTCTCTTTCTTCTCCTTCTGATATTCCCATTACATGGATGTTAAAACCTTTGTAGCTACCTCTCAGTTCCTGAATATTTTGTTCTAGTTTCTTTTTCTGTCTTCTTTCCCGTTTCTTTTCCATTTTGGAATTTTCTACCGTCTTATCCTGAAGCTCTGAGTTTTTCTCCTCAGCCATATCCCATCTGCTAATGAGCCCATCAAAGGCATTCTTTATTTCTGTTACAGTTTTTTTTTTTTTAATTTCTAGCATTTAAAAAAAAATTCTTCTGAGAATTTACATCTCCCTGCTTAAGTTGCCAATCTGTCTACTTTATCCATTAGAGCCCATAACATATTGATCATAGTTTTCAATTCTCTGGCTGATAATTCCAACATCCTTGCCATGTCTGGAGCTGGTTCTAGTGCTGTTTCTTCAAACTCTGTTGTTTGCCTTTTTAGTATGCCTTGTAATTTTTTTCCTGATAGCCAGACATGATGTACTAGGTAAAAGGAACTGCCGTATATAGGCCTTCAGTAATGTGGTGGTGAGTGTCGGGGAGAGGAAGCATTCTGTAGTCCTATTATTTGCTTTCAGTCTTCTAGTGAGTCTGTGACTCTGGACTGCAAGCTTCACAAATGCTTCTCAGTCCACTCTCGCCCCGAGATGAGACAAAATTGCTAGAGTGGGTTGGAGTTGGGTCGTTCCTTTCCCCCACGTGGAAGGTTAGAGACAGCTGAAGTTGGACACTTCCTTCCTCCAGGTTGGTTAGGCTGTGGTAAAACCCCAATAGTTTCGACTATGGTAGAATAGTTCCTCTGAAGGGGAGGCCTTTTTAAGAACAGAATGCTGTGGCTTTTCAAAATTATTCCGTTTCTCCTCTTGCTGCTGATATTCACTGTGAGAACCTGGTCAAACTTATGAGGTAAAATTCATAAAAATGTGTGGTCACACATGGAGTTTTTATTTCTCAGAAATCCACACTGAGCCTTCAGCAATTGATCAATTACAGTGCAGGTTTTCCTGCCTTAATACTAATTCCAATGAAGGTTTCTGTTTATGAGTTTCTGTTCTGGTAGATTGTAATCCTCTATACTGGCCTGTTGGATTCTCCAATTTTGAAAGCAGTGGTTTGCCCTGTGACCCCACTTCTCTGATGGATCTAAGGAGGGCTGTTGACTTTCCAGTTTGTTGAGCTTTTTACTTGTTGTCAGAGAGGAGTGGTGATGACTTTCTGGCTCCATGCTGGCCATTATAAGGTTTTAAGTATTTGAAAGGAAAATAGTGATTTTATTGTTGTATCAATATACTTTTGTGATTATCATTAAGATATCATAATTCAACCACTCTACTATTATTGAACATTTAAGTGCTCCTCCTCTTCTTTTATTTCTTAGTTATACTTCAGCTGAAATTTTATTATCTTTGTGCACTTAAAATTATTCTTCTTTGGATTATTTTCTTCTTATATCCAAGTTCACATCCATAACCCTCAATCCCAAACTCTATTAAGAAAATGACTGTGATATTCATAATTGATTGGATCTTTTGGTTGGGAGATGAGGATTAGTCCTCATCTAAAGTTATACCTCAAATCTTTCACTTTCAAATCTTTGCACTGATTGAAATGGAAAATGTCTGAGTATCATAAGGAGTTGCCTGTTGAAACAAGTTAAGTGACAATCCACCCTCTCAACTAAAGAAATAAGTAGTCCTGAAACTGAGAAAGCTTTTATTGAAATGCTGGTGATGGGCATTTCTAAAATGCAAGTTCTCAATGATTATAAGAGAAAGGTCAATTAAATTCTGTTAACCTATGAGAAATTATATTCTACAATGTGCAACTTAAACTTCCCCTTCTGTTTCAACTGAATTAAATTTCTCTCCATGCTAATTGTGTCAACTGTAACTTACTGATAAAAAAGTACATGTTTCTTCCACTGAAACTGCTAGTACAGATGTTTGTTTGAGATTGTTCATGCACAGGTCCTCTGTACTTGTGTTTGCCTTTAGTGCCCTCTACCTTCCCTCTCAGTGCACTTCCTTGCTCCTCTTCATTATTTCCTCTCTTCCTAATGCTCCCCTGTTCCCCAGAGAAAAACTGATTGGATAAAAATAATTGATAATAGCATGACACTATTTGCACTTTAAAAGACATCAAAATAGTGTGACATAGAGGAATGAAATGCTAATTGGTATATAATCTCAGATAGGAGAAGTCTCAAACCATTTCAAATATGCCAACCACCACTTTTTGTGTAAAATGGATAAAAAGTCAATTATTACTTTCATATTTATGTCATAGTCTGCAATATTGAACATTTCATAGTCTGGGAAATGAGGAGAATGAAGGAAAATTTTTCAAGTGACTAAATCTTTGCAAACAGGTCAGCCTGAAACAGTGTTTATGGGGGTAGGGGGCAAGGCAGGTCAAGACTGATTTTGTTAAGCAGGCACCCTTCTGACAATTATTCCCAAATTTTCTATTTAAAATTTTAATTAAATAATATATACATAAATATTTATGCATAAAATTAGAAAATTACAGAAAAAGCTAAAGCCTCTTTAAGCATTAATCTCTTCCAATCCTGGTTATCTTCCCCTGTTGCCCAGAGATAGCCATTATTATAGGTTTGGCATGTATCCCTCCTTAAAAAAAAAAAAAAAAAGCTTTATTGGGGTATAATTATCATACGGTCAACTACACATATTTAGAGTGTACATTTTGATAAGTTCTGACATACATATACATCTGTGAAACTATTACCCCAAGCTCTATGTGGTGAACCTATCCATCCCCCAAGTTTACTCATTTCCCTTTGTAATCATATTTCCCTGCCATCCTCCATCCTAGGCACCAATTGATCAGCTTTCTATCACTACAGATGAGTTTGCATTTCAATAGGTTTATATAAATGGAGTCACATATTACGTACTCTTCCTTTTTTCTGGCCTCTCTCACTCAGCATAACTATTTTAAGATTCACCCATGCTGTTATGTGTACAATAGTTCATTCCTTTTATTACTTTGTAGTATTCCACTCTAAAGTTATACCTCAATATTTTTACCCATTTACCTGTTGATGGACATCTGGGTTGTTTCCAGTTTAGAGTTATTACAAATGAAGCTGCACTGAACTGTGCACGAGTCTTTGTCTGGACATGCAATTTTTAAAAACTTGGATAAATATGTAGAATAGCAAGAGCATGTTGTAGGTGTATATTTAAATTTTCAAGAAACTACCAAATGGTTTTCCAAACAGGTTGTACTCAACACTGCAACCACTGGGGCAGGAGAATTCCTGTTCCTCCATATCCTTGTCAACATTTGGCATGATCAGTCTTAAATTTTAGTCATCCTAACAGGTGTTAAGTAGTATCTCATTATGGTTTTACTTAGAAATTCCTAAAATACTAGTGATGTATCTATTCTTGTGTTTATTTGCCATCTTCCTTGGTGAAGTGTTTCTTTGAATGTTTTGTCCATTTTTCATTGGGTTGTTTGTTTCTTTATGTGTTGAGGGTTCTTTTCATATTTGGGGGGAAAGTCCTTTTTCAAACACATGATTTGCAAATATTTTCTCCCAGCAGTGGCTGGTCTTTCCATTATTCTAAATTTCTTTAGAAAAGGAAAAGTTTAAAAATTTGATGAAGTCCAGGGCACCTGGATGGCTCAGTTGGTTTAAGCATCTGTCTTCAGCTCAGGTCATGATCCCAGGGTCCTGGGATAGAGCCCCAAGTCGGGCTCGCTGCTCAGCTGGGAGCCTGCTTCTCTCTCTCCCTCTGCCCCTCTGCCCTGCTCATGCTCTCTCTCTCTCTCTCAAATAAATAAAATATTTTTAAAAATTTGATGAAGTCCAATATTTCAATTTTTAAATCGGTATGTATTTTTGGTGTTGTACCTAAGAAATCCTAGCTTAACCCAAAGTCACAAAAATTTCTCCTCTGTTTTCTTCTCTAGAAGGCTTATAGTTTTAGGTTTTATATTCATGCACAATTCTTTTAGACCTGTTTTAATTGCTCTTGAATGAATAATGATGGAATGGTTGGACCATATGGTAGGTATATATTTAATTTTTTTTAAAGAAACTGCCAAGTTGTATTATTTCTGACTTCATATTGTCTCCTTTCTTGGCTTACTAAACCATAACTCTTATTTGTTATTTTTGTGGTTGTTTTAGAGTTTATTTATACATCTTTAACATACCACAGTACAGCTTTAAGTGATATTTTAACAATTCCTGCATTAGAGCCTTAGAAGTGTATACTTCCTTTTCTCTCCTCCAGGTTTTTGAGTCATTGTTGACATTAATTTCACTTCTACATAGATTATAAACCCCACAAACATTGTTACTATTTTGTTTTAAAAATCTATTAGCTTTCAAAGACACTGACCGAGGGGGGGAAAAATCCTTTTCTATGTAACCGTATATTCATCATTTGTTCTTCATTCCTTTGTGTAGATCCAAATTTCTATCTGGTGTCATATTCTTGTCTGCCTGAAGGACTTCCCTTAACAATTCCTTTAGTGCAAGTCTGCCAGAGATGAACTTGTTCAACTTCTCTATGTCTGAAAAAATACTTCATCTTCGTTTTTGCAATACATTTCTACTTGGTGTACAATTCTCAGTTGACAGGTGTTTTTTTCTTTCAGTTCTTTAAAGACATTGCTCCCACTGTCTCCTAGCTTGCATGGTTTCTGATGAGAAATCTGTTGTCATTCTTAATTTTGGCCCTCTGTAACGGATCTTTTGTTCCTGTGGCTGGCTTACGACTTTGTCTTTGTCTATGGCTTTGAGCAAATTGATTATGTGGGGCTTGGTGAAGTTGTTTTCGTGTTTCTAGTGCTTGGGGTTCACTGAGCTTTTTGGATCTGTGGGTTTAAGGTTTCCATCCAATTTGGAAACCTTTCAGCCATTATTTCTTCGAACAATTCTCAGTCACCCTTCATCTTTCCATTTCAGGGGTTTCAGGCACATGTATATTAGGTGGCTTGAAGTTGTCCCACAGGTCATTTTCGTAAAACTATTTTTTCTCTCTGAGGCTCATTTTCAATGCTTTCAATTGCTGTGTCTTAAAGTCACTAATCTTTTCTTTTGCAATATCTTATCTGCTGTTAATCCCATCCAACGTATTTTTTTTTTCCTTTGGGTGTTACAGTTTTAATCTCTAAAAGTTTTATTTTGGGTTTTTTAATAGTTTCTGTGTCTCTACTTAGCTCGTTGAACTTACGGAATACAGTTACAATAAAAGTTGTAATGTCCTTCTCTGTTAATTCTAACATTTGTGTCAGTTCTGGATTATTTTCAATTACCTAATTTTTCTCCTCCTTATGAGCCTACGTTTTCCTACTTCTTGCAAGCCTAGTAATCTTTGTATCCCAGACACTGCATGTACCTTATTGGGTATTGGATATTTCTTTATTTCTATATTTTGTATTTGTATTTATTGAGCGTTTCAGGATGCAGCTAAATTACGAGAAAAGTGTTTGATCCTTTTGAGTCTTGATTTTAAGATTTGTTGGGTGGAACTGGGGCAGTGCTTGATCAGTCCTGGGATAATTATTCTCCTCGTTATTCTCCACTACTGAGGCAAGATCTTCTGTGCACTCTACCAAATTCCCATGAAATATAAGGTTTTTCTCCATTCCAGTTGGTAGGAATAAGCACTATTCGTGGCTCTGAGTAAGCACCAGGTACTGTCCCCTCTAATCCTCTGACATAGTCCCTCTAATCATCCTTTCTCCAACTGTGGGTCATTTCCAACATGAATGCATCCATCAGTAAATGTTATGCTGAGTAGTCAAGAGGGACATTCCATGGATCTCTGAGGAACTTTCTGTGAAGTCTCTACAGCATTCTGTCCTGTGACTTCTAGCTACATCTCTTCACATTAGGGAGTCATAGGGCTTTGCTGTGTTCCCTTTCTCTGCACTGCAACCTGGAAATTCCCTTAAGGCAGTAAGCTGGGGCAATCATAAGAATCACCTTCCTTATATCCCAGCTCTTAGGAATCACTGACCTTTTTTGTCTGATGTGTAGTGCTTTAAAAACTGTTGTTTCATATATTTTACTTGGGTTTTTTATTGTTCTTATTTCAGGCAGGAGGGTAAATCTGGTTCCAAAGTTGACATGTATCCATTTTTTTAAAATTTTACATGTAGTTATAGAAAACATAGATTGGCTTGTGTCTACCCCTCATATCACATTGCAACTTGTTTTTTTTTTTTTTTTCACTTAAAATGTTTTTTAAGCTTATTTTTGGTAACTTCTGTAAAATATTGCATTGCATGATTATATTATATATTTATTCCTTCTCCTATTGGTTGACATTTAGGTTGTGTCTAATATTTGCTACTACCAACAATGCTGCAACCAACATTCTTATGCATGCCTCCTTGTATCACATGTAAGTGTTCCTTTAGGGAAATTTTAGATCAATTTTAGCCAAGTTAGCAATTTTAGGTCAAATTGCTCTCCAGTGTGACCATATCACTTTACATTCCTACAGTGTATAAAGACCTGTTTCTTTGCAATCTTGCCAGTATTTGATATTGGCAAGCTTTTAAGTTTTTGCCAGTCTGCTAGCTCACTATTGCTTTAATTTGTATTTCTCTTATTTTTATAAGGTTGAGCACCTTATCATATTTTTATTGATCATTTTGGTTTCTTCTAGGAATTTTCTACTTAGCCTTTATCTGACTTTATATTATCTTTTAACATACTTTATTTAAAAGAATGCTGAAAACTTTGGATGCTGATCTTTTATTTTATATATATAAATTATATATTATATACTGTTCTATTTTATAATTTGAAATACAAATATTTTATAATTAAATTTTATTTTATCTTTTATTATAGTTATAAAATAGATTATATATCATTAATTTCTCTAAGTTTACCCCCATTTTATAATTTTCTATTGTCTTATGGTGCAGAATTTGAATTTTTATCCAGTTAGGTTTATCAGATTTTTCTTTCATGTCTGTTTATTTTTTTGCCTTAAAAAGCCTTTTCTGGGGCACCTGGGTGGCACATTCAATTAAGCAACTGACTCTTGTTTTCGGCTCAGCTTGTGATCTCAGGGTCAAGAGATCCAGCCCCACGTTGGGCTCAGCGCTCAGCACAGAGTCTGATTAAGACTCTCTCTCCCTCTCCCCCTCCCCACCCACCCACTCACATGCACGCAGGTGCTCTCTTTCTCTCTCTCAAATAAATAAATATTAAAAAAAAGAAAGCCTTTCCTGCTTACTGAAGTTATTAAGACATTCTCTCTTACAGTCTTTCTTAGTAATCTTGCTATCTTTTTTTTTTTTTTTAAAGATTTTATTTATTTATTTATTTGACAGAGAGAGAGAGAGCGCGAGAGAGGGAACACAAGCAAGGGGAGTGGGAGAAGGAGAAGCAGGCTTCCCACGGAGCAGGGAGCCCGATGCGGGGCTCAATCCCAGCACCCTGGGATCATGACCTGAGCTGAAGGCAGACGCTTAACGACTGAGCCACCCAGGCGCCCCAGTAATCTTGCTATCTTGTAGGACAAATCCCCCCTTTTCATTATTCTTTCCCAAAATTCTCTTATTTACCCTTTCATATACATTTGCAACTTTTCATGTTCTAAGAAAATCTTATTAGCTTGACTGGGTTTTATTAACTCCATAGATTAGTTAGGGAATCATGAGTGCCTTTATAATAATGAGGCCTTTTTTTTTAAGATTTTTATTTATTTATTTGAGAGAGAGAGAGAGAGAGCACAAGCTGGGGGATGCGGTGGCAGAGGGAGAGGGAGAAGCAGACTCCCCGCTGAGCAGGGAGCCCACCCCAGGCCTCAATCCCAGGACAGTGGGATCATGACCTGAGCCAAAGGCAGATGCTTAACAGACTGAGCCATCCAGGTGCCCCAATATTGACGCTTCTTGTCTATTAACCTGGTATAGTTCTCTATTTAGTCAGATTTACTTTTTGTGTCTTTCAGGAAAGCTCTGTGGTTCTTGCAATTTTTTTTTTTTAAGATTTACTTATAAATTTTAGAGGCGGGGCAGAGGGAGAAAGAGTCCCAAGCAGACACCATGCTGAGCGCAGAGCCCCATGCGGGGCTCAGTCTCACGACTCCAAGATCACAACTGGAGCCAAAAACCAAGAGTCAGGCACTTACCAACTGCACCACCCAAGCGCCTCAGTTCTTGCAATTTTTAAATAATTTTATTGAATTTATCCCCAGTAACTTTATAGCTTTATTTGCTACTGTAAATGGGATCGTTCCCCACAACCCCACCATTGGTTATTGTTGGTCCATAAGAAAGCTGTTGGGATTCCATATGTTGAGTTTTATCTCTCCTCCAAGTTAAACTCACTTACGTTCTAATAGTTTCTCAGTTGACTCACTTAGATCTAAGCCCACCTACTTGTCTTAGCTCAGAATAAATTCTAAATGACAAGTTGTTAAAATAATTTGTTTAACGATGGATGATTTTGTAGATTTCCAAGCACCAACTTGAGCCTGTGTTCCACGTTCTGGGAGTACACGACACAGGAAACTAAGCTCTGGGGTGCTTACTATACCAGTTTTAGCTGGTCACTGATAACACCAGGTTTTCTTCTCATCTGTCCTCTTCTAACAGCAGAAACAATAAAATCTCTTCTAGCTGACTTTAGTTAGTTGGGTTTCAGGTTTTAATATATAAAGTTCATCCCTCTGAACAGATTTTTCTCTCAAAATCTGGAGCAAGAAATAAATTGTTACATATATATTCACTAAGAAAGCAGCTAGGAGATGCTGAGCATGATGGCCCGTAAGATCAAGGCACCAGCACACACTTGTGAGTGGTGAGATCCCGAGGCTGGAGGAAGATTCTAGAATAAAGTGCTCATTAGAGAGCCATACCTTTTCTCCTGTCTCCTTACCTCTCTACACCTCCCCCTTCCTATCCATTCGAAATGTTTTTAGCAACACACCATACTGAGAATCATCCACACTGTGCGATTCTCTTTGTGGAAAACTAAACACAGCACAAAAACTGGTTTTCTAGCTCATGCTTCTGGATGGTAAATAATTCAAAGTAAGTTGGTAGGAGTAGGCAAGGGAGATTCAATCTTCTGTATGAAAAAGGGCTTTTATATGAGTAGAGGAACCTTTAAGAATTATTCATGTTTAAATATATGCACCAGAATGCTATGCCCCTTGTCAAATAGGCTTCAAATCAGCAAAAATGATAATATTTTACTTACATAAGTTTTTTAGTCCCTCTGTTAACATTTTGGAATACATCATTTTAACGCCCATCTGCAAATTTGTAAAGCAATCACTTCGTGTGAGACAATGAATGCTTCAAAAGGCAACAAAAGAACATTTACAATTTTCCAACATGAGTTTCCTTCATGTTCGGATAAGGATGCAAATTCAACTCTGTATAATAAATTACAGTGAATTGTAAAGATTAAATGCACTCAAGGATTGTGTTCTCTCCTTCCTCCACCCTACCCTACACACAGCTGCCCGACTAATCCTCCAAAAACACCAATTTTCACATGCTGCTTTTCAAAGCTAGCTTCCTGGCTTCCTGTTGCCTGAAAAAATAGTCTCAAATGCTTTCGTCTGGCATTCTCTCTATGATGTGCACCCTGGCAAACATGTCGCTCTGCTCATTTCTTCCACCATGCACAAGTGGGCTAGTTATTTAGAGACCCATCTCCCCACTGACCCAGCAAAGGTCTCGAGCGTCTCCTAGACTCACGGGCTCACCCAGTGATGTTCTGAAAGACCGTTACTGGGTCACATGCCAACTGCTGGAGTCAGGAGTCAGGGTGAAGTTGCCACCACCTACCACATGGACTGAAAGTGGGAATGGTGATTCTCCGGAAGAAAACTGGGGCATTATTATGAGAAGTCAGATGGCAAAACCGCCGAGGTCCCCTACTCTGGACACAACTGAGACAAGCGAACGTATTAACTCCCATTTAGGCCTCTTCCACCACATGCAATTCGACAAGGCTGTACCAAGCAAATGCAACTGAGGGAGGCAGTGTTTCATTCTGGAACAAAAGGAGCCTCCGATAGCCCCCAATCCATGCACTATCATTACAGCTCTAGCCACTTTTATATAGATCAGACCCTGTCCGGGAGCCCAGTTTGCTGGGTTCATTTATATACAATGCACATACCCTCAAGAATATAACATTTTATCTCAGATTGCATAAATTTAAATAACACTTACTGAAAATGGTGTAAAATGAACAAAAACAACATATTCTGTGACGAATCAAATGAAATACATTTTGAGCTGCTGTTTTCCCCATTTAAAGATAACATTTTTGGTAACTGTCATTATCTGTGAAAAGAC
Source organism: Phoca vitulina (assembly GCF_004348235.1). Taxonomy (NCBI): domain Eukaryota; kingdom Metazoa; phylum Chordata; class Mammalia; order Carnivora; family Phocidae; genus Phoca; species Phoca vitulina. The sequence continues at coordinate 6,745,109 of NW_022589746.1, forward strand.
ACAAGACCAACAGTTTTTTTGTGTTGTTGTTGTTGTTGTTGTTTTTTCCACTTAAGGCTGTAGCCATATTGTCATGAATAAAGATCTCAAATTTGCCTGGAAGCTCTCCTGGCAAATTGTCATTTTGAGGGTAGACACCACCCAGCCAAATGGCTTCCTACATCATCAGTGCCTTTCTTCCACACACACTCTCTTCCTGGTTTAAACATTCGTTACCCTGGTTCTACAGTGAAACAGTTTTTGCAAATCTCTTCTGTCCCTAAACTCCTAAAAGTTGGGGACTTCTCACTTTGGTTTCCCCAGGGCTTGACATTTTGTTTGGTGCTTGGGGGGCAATGGGCCGTTCAAAAAGTATGTTAATGCTATCACTCAATGCGTTGATCCATGCTATGCACCAACGCTGTAATAAATATCGGTTCATTTCTTGTAACAAAGGCAGTAGGAACTTCTCCCAACGGATGAAATTCCAAGGACAGAATGAAGGCGGGAAGGGAGCTGGTATATTTGTACCTACTATGTGAGAGACACTGGTTTAGGTATTTTTATATACACATTATTCCACTGAACTGTCACAATCCTGCAAATTCTTACACACTTGGGTTTATATGTAGCAAGTTTAGCAAGCAACCCAAACTCACAGTGACAGGCCCATGAGTCAAATCCAGCATGCTTGACTCCATGATTACCAAGCCCACTATCGCCATTGATCATGATTCTGAGATTCATGAGTATGTAGGTGCTATCAGGAAATGTCAAAAATGCCCACTTTAGGGACGCCTGGGTGGCTCAGTCGGTTAATCGTCTACCTTCGGGTCAGGTCATGATTCCAGGGTCTTGGGATCGAGTCCCGCATCAGGCTCCCTGCTCAGTGGGGAGTCTGCTTCCCACTCTGCCTGCCACTCCCCCTGCTTGTGCTCTCTGTGTCTGACAAATGAATAAATAAAATCTTTAAAAAAAAACTTCTAAAAAATGCCCATTTTAAAGAGTGTTTTAAAACACTATTTAGACAGCAATAGAAGCAAAAGCAGAATGACATAATGTAACAGGAAATAGTTTGTATGGGAACCCTTTGGGAACTCTGGTGGATGAGTGTGTTTAAATTAGTTTTTCGTAAACTGCAAAAAAAAAAGCTCCCATTTGTAGTGTACACTTTATAGTTCACAAAGCACGTGGCAACAATAAAGATAATGATGGGTTACGGTTGCAATTCATAGAAAAGGAGGTACAGGGAAACTGAATGAAAGGGAATAATAACCTAGGTCCATAGTCAATCTTCCTTGTAAAAAATTAACCCGAAAGTGCATTTCTGCCACCTCTCTTCTGTTTGATATAATAAAGAATGGCCATGATACATGAATTATAGTTCAGGGTTTTGAAAAGCAAAACAGCTTTATAGCAACGCTTGAGCTTCTGTTGCTAACAAGATAGCTCAATTTGATATGCAGTTCCTGACATATCCTGATGGAAATAATTCCATCGTCATGAGAAGTCAGAAAGAACCCCAAACCAAACCTCAGAATAGATTCGAAGAGAAAATACTCTTAAAAAAAATTTCCCTTCCTATCAGAAGCAGACCAAAGGGAAGTTTATCCTCCCACTAACAAATTCCCCAGAAAGCTTCATTTAAGGTTGTACGCTCTTCAGACACCCAGCAGGACCCTCTTCTTTGAGCCTGGTATTTCTTCCATGGCATATTCCAGAGAATAAGACATAAACTAGAGAGCACTACGGGCCTCAGGACTACAAAACAGATGATGAAAGGCACAAAGCAAGCCTCTGGTGACCAAGAGGGTATGTAGACATTTGCTGCTTTTCGGCATTTTTCAAAGCTGAGTATTTAGCTGCAGGCCTCTCCTTTACGATAAATTGCTGCTACCGTATACTAAAAGCTATTATCTCTTACATACCATTTCCCATCTTTCCATTCTCGTGTGCCAAGGCAGACATGGATTATTTAAAATCCTTAAGACACTGCTATTCAATTTAAATTGCCTGTAACCTTTGTGTAATAGATTTATGATTGATGATAGGTTTAGTTAAAATAGAACTATTTTAAATATATTCTTGGTAAACGATCCCAATCTGTGCTCACTTAAGTAACGGGTGCATAATCCTTTTTCAATTAAACCGTAGTGCTTTGCTTTTAAGGACCAATTCCGCATTTCCGAGAGAACCCCGAGCTACTTTTCTAGAATGGCCGTACTGGTGTGTATCTTTTCACTCCCTTTGTGCAGCACCTACCCTGGAGATCATATAATAACCAACGACAAAGAAAAATCCAGATCGAAGTTATTCGGGTGTGCCACCCTGCCTGAAGACGAGGAGACGGTTTAAATAGCAGATCGCGGGCAGGCATCCCAGCCCAGGCCTGCGTTGGGAGGGCTGCGTCCCGGCCTCGGGCGCGATCAGGGAGCCCCCAAAGCGACCCGAGACTGCAGCCGGGTTTTAGGGCTAATCCTTTCCTCGCAGCCAGTCCGGACAGCACTCGCGTGGGCCGCGCGCCGACACCAGCTCGCGGAGCCTGGGCGCGGGGCTGGAAGGACGCCCGCTGCCGGCGACGCTCGGGGCCCCCCGGGGGCCCCCCTGCCCGCGCCCAGGCCCGCGCCTCCGGAGGGAGGGAGGGAGGAGGGAGGGAGGCGGCGGCGCGGAGAAGGGGCTTTGCTAATTGCCGAAGCAGGAAGTGAGCACGAGGAGGACGCGGCGGAGAGTCTGGGAGGAGGTGGAGGTGCTGGAGGAGGAGGGGCGCGTCGCAACTGCAGGAGCCGCCCGAGCAGCCCTCCCTGGCCTCCCGCACTCCAGCCCCGACCCCGAGGCCGCGCAGCCCCGCTCGGGCGCCCGTCTGCCCCACCCCGCCCCATGGCTTCTCCGGACGACCCTCTGCGCGCAGGTAAAGTGACACCTCGCCGCGCCCTCCCTGGGAGCGGGAACCGCGGGGCCGCGAGCTGGCGGGGCTGTCGGGGCCCAGCCTCCCGCGACCCCCGGGACGACCCCCGGACACAGCGCCGCGCCCGTGTTCGCGCGGGGTCGGGCCGGGGACGGCGGCAGCGCCGGGGCCCCGAGGGGGCGGCACGAAGTCCCCCCCACCCCACCCCGCGAGCGGGCGCGCTGGCCCCCATCCTTCGTCACCCCCACGCGTGCGGAGGACGCTCCTGCCCTCTTCCCACGCTGTGGCCCCACCGCTTTCGTTCTGGACTCGGGATCCCAGGTTGAAACAAGTCCCTCAAACCTCTCTGGCAGCCAAGAGCGCAAGGAGTGATTTTCATTTTTTCCTCCCTGGCTCTTCCTTCCTCCCCACTCACATGCCTTCCCAGGTCTCCTTTTCTCTTCTCATTTTAACTTTTATTAAATGGTTTTGTTCCATATATTGACCCTCAGAGCTATTTCGTAAACTAGTATACACGAAAGCGAGAGCCGGATCCCACCAGTGAGATCCCACCTGTAGAGGCCTTTAATTAGAGTGGTCTCTAGTTCTAGCCTTAATTTAAAATACTGTGCGTACCTGAGGACGGAGTCTAGATTTTTCTTTCATCTCTTACTTGAATTTGAAATCCTCCTCAAACTTCACCTTCCAGGATTTCTCTGTCCTTGCTTTCCCACAATCTTGGCCGGGGGGGATCCGCCACGACTGTTGAACACAGGAATGAATGAATGATGTATTTCCCGGAGCACACTGGGGCTTTTTCTTGTTTTGCTGAGGTTGGAAGGGCTAGGGAGAGAACCATATATACAGATACAGAACTGCATGTAACTGCTTAGATAAACGTGTTTCCTATTTTATTGCTTCGGCTTGGGCAGGGCTTGAACGTTCCACCATTAAGCTGTGGCTTGAGCGGTTAGGAGGAGACAGTATCTGGAGGTGAGTCAGAAGACAGCTGAACTGGCATCGTGGTATGCTGGGTTTGGGAGAGTTTCCTGGAGATTCTAAAGAAAGATCTAAATTCTTCAAGTGGGGAATGATAAACATTGTATCGATGGGAGATGGAAAATAAATAAATTGGATATCCTTCCCTCCCCCGTACCCATTATTTGGGAAAACAGAAAGGGAAGTGAAGAGAGAAATCCTCCCACTCCGATCCCCACTCACCTCCACATCCACCTTCTCTTCCAAGAACCTAATGGATGAAGTGCCAAGAAGTATTGGGCCTGATTTTACCAACAATGATCTCAGATCTCAAGGATCATGGTGAAAGGCATTCAGAAAGATCTTGGGGATACAGGGATCCACTGAATGAGGACAAGTGTAAGGTCCGCTTGGACCCCTAAAAGTTAATGGCACCAGAGAAGATGAGGCTCAGGAACTACAGCTTAATAGTGATACAATGTGTAAAAAGTTTCAGTGAGTCATAGTGTGATGAGACCACCAGGGTGGCTAATACAGTCTTAGGTGACCTTATGTAATGGCACTACAGGATCTAGATGTCCTATAATGGTGTTCTTGGTCAGCCTGGCCCTGCCAAAATGGATACTCACAACCTGGAACAAAAGGTCTCGGAAATCCCAGCATGTGAGGCATGAAGAGAGGGTAGAATGATAGGAGGGTGTCCTTCGGAAGGAATCTGTCTCCTTGACTAAATTTAAGAGGAAGAACGCAAGTCTGTAGGTGAAATCTTTCCGGCCACAAAGAGGGGAGAGGCCTCCTAAGGTAGAGGTCTCCTTGTCCCTTGGAAAGATGTCAAAGAAAATATTCAGACATCTCAAAGAGGTCCTCATGTCCATCTATTCCCACTTGGAATTCTATCAATAAGGTGAGGGTTCCTCCAGTTAAAAAAAAAAAAAGATCTAAAATGACTTCCTTTCTCGTGTAATTTCTGTAAGCTCCAGGACACACCCACCTACCCCTCCAGCGCTGTAATGAAGCTACAGAGGGTGCCGATTTGTGGGACTTGTTAAAGGCCATTTCCACGTGTACACCCCCGACCACGTCCCCATGAGCCCTCACCTGATTTCCTACACTCACCATCTGGTGTGTTCCCACCTGCACTTGCCTTTTACCAACCCCTTCGCCAAAAGGCAGCCAGAGTGACCTTTCAAAGACCTATCAGTTCCTGTCATTTGTCTACTTAGAAACCTGCACTGGTTTTCTAACAAGTTCTCAGTCCTCAAAAGGTGTCCATAGTCCTCACATCCATCTCTCCCTACCCCTCCAACTGACTGCTGCCTGTTCTGTCCCTGCCTCTCTGCCCTTCAATCACACTGCCTCCTTTTTCCTCGGGAGAGCCCTCGTCCCCCCTGCCGCCGAGCCTTTGCACAGGTGATTCTCATTGCTGGGAAGACCCTCTTCATCTCCCTCCCCTCCCCACTCCAGTTACCTCCTACTTACTCTTCAGACTGGAGCTCACAAGCTCCATGCGGTCTCCATGCACCTTGTTCTTTCCTATCTAGCACTGGCTTCCATTTCTAGCTGTGGTTATATCCCTGCTGTCTCTCCCCAGCTAGCCTTGAAGCTCTTGGAGGGGGTGTGCGTCCGTTTAGCTAGAATACCTGACACAGTGCTCGGCACGTAGTAAGCCCGGGTGAACTCCTTATTGCCTCACCAAGTGAGTGAAAGAATTTACAAATTTCACCACATACGCTTCAAACTGGGGGCAGAAAAAGCTTTTCTTGGATTGACATTTTAGAAACGTATTCATCCATTTAGATGTGTTCCCTGACTTTACCTTGTAAGGTTAAAAAAAGAGGACGTTTGTATCTCCACATGCATCTAATGAAGGCTTGTAGATACTATTAGACCACGTTATGAGCTTCATGGAAAGAGACAACTTTTTACACTAAGAAAATGTAGAAGACTGTTGAGGTCACATAGAAGGAAAGTAGTCATGCTGGTTGCAGCATTGCTATCTTACTCTATCTCTGCCACTAATAAAAATCTAACACGGATGAGTCAGAATCGTCTGTCGGAGGTGAATAAAATCTGGCTCACGTTCATACAGACGTGAAAGCCAGGAACGAAGAAAGAGGCTTTGAAAGCCTGGGTTGAGGAGGAGGTGTGATTCGCTGCAATGAGCTGAGTGCCCAGGGCCACCGGCATGCGGGCATGTGTCCTTCCTTTGTTCTGGGGTCCCTTTTGCACCGCGTGGCATGGCTGGTGGCTGGGAGCAGCTCAGGACGGTGCCGGGTGGCATCTTACCTCTCCCAGCCTTCCTGTGGGCTCAGGTGGGTCCCAGGTGGCGGCCTGCCCTCCTGGCAAATCCCAGTAGCACTGGGAGCAGAAACCAGGACGGAGAGTGAGTGCAGTGTTTGACAAGCCGGACCAGCCAGCTCTTCTTCAGAGGCACTGGGAGCCATGGCATGCTGTAGTTCTCCCTTTCCCCTCTCCCTTCTCCCTCTCCCCTTCCCTCTCTCCTTCCCTGCTGGTGTGCTTTCCCAATGCCCACTTCATCTCTTTTCCTTTCTTACATGCCTGTCTTCTAGATTTTCTTCTCTCTCTCCCAATTACTTCCCCTCGTCTGAATCTCCTCTTTGGTCCCTTTGTCCCCTCTCTTCCCTCCTCCTCCCCTTCCCTGGCCCCTCTTCAGCTCTGTCCCCTCTGTAGGCATGAGCCTGACTGAATGCCTGGCCACCCTCCAGTCACTCTTAAGTGGGCACCTTCCTGAGCCCCTGGTCCTTCCTCCACTTGTTCAGCCCCTGCTCTGAGGTCTGAGGATGACAGAGCGGGGCTGCTGCAGAATCAGGGAAGAGGAGAGATTGAATCCTGCATCCACACCACCACCCAGCATTGCGGCTCTAAGAGCTTTCGGAGTCCTGAATAGGGTTAGGACTCTGGGGCTTCTTCAGAACCAGGAATGAAAACAGCCGTAGGTCAAAAGAAAAGCTATCGCACACACACACAAAATAATAATCACGAATGAAAAATAAGTTGACTCTGAAATCCCAAGTTTGAAGAATTGCCTTGAATTCGTCACTAGAAAGCACCCAAGGCCTCACTCTCTTGGCTCTGGGTGCCCCGGGAAGGGCAGGAAGCTCTGACGTGCTCCCCTCTTCGTTGGCTTCCAAAGAACATCCTCAGAGGCCGCCTTTGAACTTCCTCGGAGAAACTGTCTCTCAGAACTGTTGGCGCTCGGCTGCCGGGACTAATGAAGGGAGATGTCAGGACGGAACAGCGCAGCTGTTGGGCAGCTCATGGGGGGCTGTGTTGCAAAATGTGAGATTGTTGCTTCTGAAGAAGCTGTGGGATGTAGTCGGCGGTTCTGATTCTATGGGTGAGATTTGGGTCTTCGAGTGGATGAGGCCTGCTGAGATTTTTGGACTTCGAGTCAATGCTGGAAAGACTAGTGCTTTGGGGGACGTTGGGTGAAGGTATTTTGCACATGGGAAGGACATGAATTTGGGGGGCCAGAGAGTGGGCTGTTATGCACTGCATTTCCGCCCAGAAACCTTGTTGCCGTCCTAACTCCGGTACCTCAGAATGGGACCTTATTTGGAAGACCTTATTAGAGTCTGTACAGATGCAGTCAAGTTACAATGAGGTCATGAGAGTGGGCCCTAATCTCCTATAACTGACATCTTTGTGACAAGGGAAAATCTGGACAGAGAGATTTCCCCCACTTTCAATGGTGGTCAGTGCATGAACTTCTAGAACCTCTGAAAGTAGTGGAAAACAGGCACAGGCTGGGCACTAGGTAAGTGGGAGCTCTAGTGGAATTTCAGATGAAGGTGCTGTGGACCGGCTTCCTATGTCCTAGTGACGTTAGCCCGAAGATGCTCTTTTGCCCCCGGGGGCACTGCTTCTCTCCACTCACGGACCTTCAGAGCCGGAAGGACATGTGGAGGCTCTCTGTTCACCCATGAATATTACAGATTAGGGACAGAGAAACAAGTGATCGTGCAGCCTGCCTACCTCGCTGGCTCTCACCTTCGGTCTCCAAGAGCAAGGCCAGGTGCCCTCTCCAAGGGCCATGCTGCGTGAGTTCACCCCGGGCCTCATGCCTTTTGAGAACTCTCCAGAAGATGTTCGTATAAATTAAACATCATCCTCGCTGCCACCAGTGAGATCCTTTTTGGTCAATTGCCAGCTAATTTGGGGAGGTCTGTGCCTTGCTTAGAGTCACCGATCCAGGAGAGGCGAGGTGGCTTTGGGAGGAGGGGACTGCCCGGGACAGCAGAGCGACAGCCGAGAGCCGCCCTGGCCTGAGCTCCCATGGTCCCCCTTTCTGTTTTGGCCCCTCCTGTGCCTCAAATCTCAACTGATATCAGAGCCTTGCCTGGGGGACCCCCTGTTGTTCCCTGGGGCCTGTAAAAATAAACCTTTTAATGCTTCCAAATAAACGATTTGATTTCAGACTTAAAAATATTGTAACCGTGCAGCTCCAAGAGCTCTCAGAAATGCTTTAGGACAACTTCCTACCTCCAGGCCAGTGTCAGATAACCAGGGTCAGCCCTCCTCCAAATAATCTCTTCCGTACACAGCCATCCGGGCCTTGCAAACAAGGGCAGTTGAGTGCGAACCACAAGGACTTTCCGGGCAGAAGAAGGCACAGGGTCAGGGCAGGGCACATCGGGCGCCACGGGGGCCTGGGTCTGTGAGCGAACTTGGCAATATCGCGCCTGGAAGGACTTTCTCCACGGTCTGATCCACATCAGAGGCTCCAGAGAACGTGATCAAAAGCCCTGAAAGTGCCTCCACGGCTGGTTCCGAGCCCGTTGCCTTTCCCGACTGCCCTTTCGCCTTGCGGCCATGCCTCAGAAACCTAAATTCGTTGTGCCCTTCCTATCGTAAGTTCCATCTATTCTCAGGGATTTCAGACCAAAGCAAGAGACTTTGGGCCTCCAGACAGGTGCTGTCATTGGCCTGGCCCTTCCTGTTCGCCTCACAGCCTCTGGAGACATGCTCAGAGCGGTGTCAGGGTCTGAGGGGAGTGGACGGGGTGCCCACCCCCGGCCTGACCAGAACATCCATCTCCTGGGCCCCCCGACTGCAGGTTACAGGGGAAGGAACCTGAGGCAGCAAGCGCTGAGGTCATCCAAGGTCACACTGCGAGGCTCGTCCAAAGTCACACCCCTGGACTTGTTCAAGGCCAGACTGCTGCTCAGCGGCGGCATGGCTGGGAGAGCCAAGGTCTTCCGCATCCAAGCCCAGTCTGCCCTCCTTTTAACTGCGCTGTCGGCATCCTCACTGCCCCTTTTGGTGTAATTCTGCCTTTCCCAGCCATGTCCTCCATTTCCTTCCTCTCATGCTAATTTTTCTGTAGGAAACAAAACTAACTTGTCATAGATACAGTGGGCGGTATCTGCACAGACCCTGTTGAGGGTCGTTTAGAAACCACTTCCCCCCCCACACACACACCCCAGCTCCCCAGGTCCCGCACAGCCCATGGACCTGAAATTCCATCGTTGGTACCTGCTAATATACATACCGCACCCCTGATGGGGGGCATGTTTTAAAGTATTATCATCCAGCTCCACTGTAGTGAAAATGGAATTGTTGAGACAAGGCTGTGATAGGAGGGGTAGGAGGAAGGAACTTGAGGTGGCGTCTACCACCCTCTCCCCAGCCAGGAACCAGAACGAGAAGGATGGAAAGGCAAAACTCAAAAAAAAACCTCATTCAATTTCTTAAATGCAACAAGTGGTAAATAAGAAGCAAAATCTTGGGAAGTCAAAATCACTTTTTGTTAGATAATGATCCCGGGAGGTTGCTGACTTTATTAAATTACCTAAACCACAGCCAGAAGCTTAATATTTTTAAATAATTTAAAAAAGCATTACAGAAGAGTGGGAAACATGGAGAGAAGGAGAAATCAGGATCATGTCATCCCTGCTCAAAGTTATAATCAAATTATACCAAAGAGTCATGGGTACCATGTTTGCATAATCCATGGTTATATATAACTCCGAGTTCAAAGTATGGTGTTTTTTTAAAATAAAGTTTGTCTTAATCTCTTTCTTAGTGCCGTCTGACCCCATTCCTTCCTATTTCGTTTCTAGTAATGGTTGAAAGTACGATTTTCTCAAGCCTGACTAGGGTAGCTTGCATGGATATGAAGATAATTCTCAAAGGACACATCTGTGCTCTTAAAGAAAATACTCTCCATTTGTTTTTTTTTTTTTTTGGTTTTTGGTTTTTTTTTTTTTTTACAGATCATATGGCAAAGGAGCCGGTGGAAGACACGGACCCTAGCACTTTATCCTTTAACATGGTAGGTTACAATCTTTACATCAATGGTGACAACTCTTGTTAATCCTTTTTTCCCTTTGTTACGTTTTTATTGCTCAGTATTTACACGAAGATCAGAAACCTGGAAGTAAGGTTTTCCCAAGATAAATGTCTTTATCACAGTGTTCTCTGTGATGTAATAAACTTTGGGTTTCTCAGGGCTAAAAATGGTATTAGATTCTGTTCTTGTGATCTTCTTAGATTATATCAGGCCTTTGTATACTTGTCTGTTTTAAATACTTACCTGGCTCCTTTTAACTTCCTCTTCTTCAAAATGCAAAATATTTAATGTGAGATGAAGGAAAAAACAGGACTACCGTACAGTTAACTGGGGGCTGCCCATTGGCTAGCTGGGCACACACTGTTTGGTTCACATGTGCAACAACCCTATAAGGTAAGCTCTGCCCATTTCACAGATGAACAGCTGAGACACAGGGGTTGGGGTAAGTGGCCCACCTTGGAAGCAGCCCAGGTGGGATGCAGACCCAGCAGCTGGCTTCAGGTCCCTGCCCTGCCCTCCCAGAACCAGTCTGTGTTGTGTCTGCTGCTGAAGGTTTACCAAGGATTTCACATACATCGTCTTCATCCTCCAAGTAATCACTGAGATGGTAGGACAGCCACCCCATTCTACAGATGAAGTGATGAGTGTTAACGGATTTGTATAAAATCACCCAGATGGGAGCCCTGCTCGCCGATATGGAACCGCCTCTTGCTTATGACCAGATCCATGCATCTGGCAACATCACATGTGTTATTATGCATATAGGGTGTGACACATTCCTTTAAAAAAAAAAAAAAGTGTTTGGAGGAGAGGAACCGCCCAGTCCATGAAAAATTCTGATTAACTAATTTAGTTAGAATGACATACACACAACAATATCATTAGACAATATAATTCGATGAAATATCCTGAAGTCTTTGGTGATTCACGAGGCACCTCAGGATCTTGAAGACCTGAGGTGTTTGTCCTTATGTCTCGAGTCCCCACTGCACATTTTGCTAAGGGACAGCATGGGGGACAAAGCTGGACGCACGGTGGAAATCAGTATGGAAACATCCCCTGTCCCTACATTCCAGAAAGACAGAGTGTGGGCCGGCCCTGTGGCTATCGCTCACCATTCCCCGTGCTGTAGTCCCGAATGAGAACCTTCGGCGCTAGAAGGTGCACTCCGTTTGTCCTTCCGGTCCCCTTCCCCAGAGCCCAACCTGCGCTGCTCTCAGACTCCCACTCTCTTGCCAACATCAGGTTCTCCTTCCCCCTCGCCTAGGGTCACGCCCCCCCCCCCCCCCCCCCCCCAGCTCACTTCTCCGTGCCAGGGCACAGTGATTTCCCCAAACTTTCCCTGGGTCAGTTTGCTGGGGCTGCCACAACAGAGGACCACACAGCGGGTGACCTAAGTGCCCCCCCCCCCATCTGCAGGTTGGGAAGGCCAGGGCCCTTCTCCTCCCTCCGAAACCAGTGGGGAAGAATCCTTTCTCATCCCTGCTGGTCTGTGTGGTGGTCGACAACCCCTGGTGGTTCTCAGCTTTCAGCTGCATCCCTCCAGTGCCCTCGCTGCCTTGGCAAGTGGCCGGATTCTCCCCATGAGTCTGCATCTCTGCGTCTCTTCTCTTGTAAGGAGAACAGTCCTATTGACTCGAGGCTCCAGTCTACTCCAGTATGATCTCATCTTCACTAGTCCTCTCGCTAAGTCTGTAGTGACCCTATTTCCAAATGAGGTTACATTTGGAGGGACCAGGGGTTAGGACTTCAACAGATCTTTTTGGGAGGACGCATGTCAGCCCATGACATTGCAGGTGCTCCTGGGATGAAGCCTATACGCCTCAACGTGGCAGATGAGGTCATCCATGACCTGATCTCAGCATCCCTCCTGATGAGCCAGTTGAGTGTAGCTGTTTGCTGCTCCTGAAACATCCCACGCCTTCTCACCTTCCAGGGATGCTAACACTGTTCTGTCCAGTGAGGAAAATCTCCCAGCTTCCTCACCTAAGGAACTCCTGTGCTTCCTCCCCTGTGACGCTTTCTTTGCCTCACCCTGAGGCCTTGGGGTCTCCTTTCTCCACAACCCAACCCCTACTCTTTATCACACCGTGCCAGAATTATTTGCTTGTGTGAGTTCCTGCAAGACTGTATTGAATGTCTTCCCATATTCAATGCTGGGCACAAAGCAAAGTTTGATGGTCCAAGCTTCCAAGAACCTGAAATGGCACCCACCTAAATCTTTTCACCTCACTTCCAGAATCTTCCATGTAAACTGGCTCCCTCATTTCCTATCCATCCCTGCCCCTCTCTAGCGTGCATCTCGGCTTCTACACCTGTCACCCTTCACACCACCTGGACTTGCTCCTCTGTGTCCACCGTGCTCTTCCTCTTGGTCACCCGAGTTCATCATGGGCATTCTCCACGCCTAGCTCAAATGTCAGTCCTTCCAGGAAACCTGCATTTGCTCCAGCCTGTCGGGCCCTTCACGTAGACTTCTGGTAGATGCTTATTTAGCACTGAGTCAAAGTGTGGGTTTGCAAAGATCATAGTTCCTTTTTTTTGAAAAACTCGGAGTTTATCTGAGGAAATAGGCAAGTCCGTACTTTAAAAACAGCCTGAGAAGTGTTATAGTACAGGTGTGTTTTCCGTGCTCTGGGGAACAGACTATCTAGAAGAATTTAGTCTCAGGGAGAATTTGACTTAAGTTCTCCATGATTGATGACTGATTGATTGTGTTCTTCTGTGGAAGAGGAGTTCGAGGCTTCTAGAGGTTTGGAAACTTCACTGTTCAGCTCCAAAGAAACTGCAAGGAAGGGGTTTTAAAGCAAAATCCTTGGTTCCACATTTGTTTCTTTTTCTCCTCTGTCAGAGGAAGACATACACGAGACCGACAGGCAATTTGGAAGGTGCAGCCTTTTTTTTAAGGCTGGAGGGCGTGGACCCAAAGGCCCAGATGGGGAGTGGGAGCTGAGCAGGGGTTAGGGGACAGGATAGGGAGACTGGGCACATTCCCACTCCTCTCATGGAAGTCAAAGTTTAATCGGAAGTCAAAGTTTCCAGAATACCTGCATGGAGGTACCAAGAAAGAAATACGTGATTGCAAGAGCCTTTGCTATTTTGAATTCCCTCCCATGGTACTGCCACCATCCAGTGCACTGAGGAGCTGTGTATAATTATACACGATGAGTAGATCTTTGTAGATCTTTGTGCAGTCGGTAGGCTGGTTGGCTTTTGAATCCTGTCCTAGTCAACCCAGAACAGAGCTCTACAAGAGTGAGTACTCCCTGGTCCACAGGCTTGTTGACCCAAAGGAATGCCACAGAAATGGGGACAAGAAATGGATCTATCCCCATAATTCACAAAAACAAATGCTCCTCAGTTTTAAACTACAGGAAATGGGGGGGGGGAGTGTGGGGGATAGCACTTCAGAAAAGAGAGGAAGTGTGGTTTAGCGGTCAGAGCTGAGGAAGTTTAGAAGGCTTATTCTGTCTCATGTTCCAACATTAACTTCTTGTCAACCTTGATTTCATTTTTATAGGCCAAGGATAAAAACAAGCAATGGGTCAGGCCTGTTGATAAATCCAAGGCTAGAAACTTGCAAGGTTTTAAACTAAAATTATGACTTTCCCCAAACAAAGCTTTCTTTTCACTTTGCTCTTATAACTGAGCTATGGGGTTTAAAAATAACTCTCTTCTTTTGTTGGTTTCCACAGTCAGACAAATACCCCATTCAAGATACGGGACTCCCTAAAGGTATGTACACTTAATATAACTACTTGAACTTGTGATTATTTTAAGATCTTGAACAAAGCACTAGTCAAAGTCATCTCTTGTTACTTAAAGTTGTTAAACAGAAACAGACTGACAGTTTAGCTTTTGACTTGTTGATTATTTCAGGCATGGATTTTCTTATTAAAGTCTATAAATTATTTCATTACAAATTATACATTAAATCCCTATGGTGTTTTTAAGATGCATAAAGTGAAGAGAGCCAGGACTCTGGGTTGCAAGTGACAGAAACCTAACTCAAGCTGATTTTAAAAAGGGAGGGGAGACATACTGGCTTCGGGTCTTTGGGCATTTGAAGGATGCTCTCAGGCTCAGTCTCTCTGTGTCTCTCATTGGCTCTGTCTTCATCTCTGTTGGCTCCATTTTGGGGCAGGCTTTCCCTTCATGGTGGGAAAGATGGTCACCAACACCTCCAGTTGTACGCAGTGCCCATCAAGATGGTGCCCCCCCTAGCGCCCACAGCACAATTCTAGGGATGACAGTCATTCAGGGAGTTTGGGTCACATGGCCATCCGTGAATCAGTTGCTGCCATCAGGAGGATGGAGGACATTGGTCAGGTCTGCGTCTTGAGATTGGGTGGGGGAGGGCATGGAGTTAGTTCCATGCAAACCACAGGAAAGAGGCTTCTGTTACTAGACAGAGGGGCAAAGGATGCTTGTCAGGCCCCAAAGCAAAAAGCAAAAAAAACCACCCAAAACCCAAAACCCCAAAAAAACCTATCTTTTGTAGTTCATGGACTAATGTTTTAGCCATGGCGTAGACATGGCTAGGCTTAGCCTCTCGTAATTTCTTCCGTGGGGCAGTCTGCAGAGCCATGTCTGTTGTGGAGGCTTTCTGGTTGCCCTCCTGGAGCATTTCCCCTGTGCTCTGCTGACAAGCCAGAGAGGGAGGGGTGGACAGACGGGGTGGGGGACCATCCGATCTGACCAGCTTCAGAGACGGCTGGGGCCCCCAGGTTCCTGGAGAGGTAGGACTTCCCAGCACCCACTAATGTGGGTTTTCCTGGCAGTCCTTGTGATAGGGTAGTCATAGGGTCACCCAACTGGAGGGTGGGGAGGGCGCTCCCCACCAGGGTCCACCTGAGGTTAAGTGCAGTGTTCTGCCAAGGCTCCCCTCCCTCCAGTCCTTACTCGCCAGACTCTTCTCCTTACACCCAGAAATTACACTGCTAGTATTTCATTCCTTTTGCCCCCTGTGCATGCCCTGGGAGTGGCAGTGATGTAGGGAAAAGAGATCAAAGGCCAGGTTTGAGTCCAAATCCTGGCTGTACTCGGGGAGGCTTCTGGCAAGCTCCCTTCCTCCTTTCCCCTGTTGGTGAATGACTCTAAGTGTCCTGAATCCTCCAGTCTGTGATTCGATTCTCTAGTTCAGCCAGGAGGTGGAAGATGCAAGCCAGGCGACCAGGGACAGATGGGAGGCAGTTTCAGGTGGTGTACCTTAGACTTCAGTGTGCAGTGAAGAATTATCGGGGGTGGGGGTGGGGGGGAGCTGTTTAAAATCCAGATTCTGGGCCCAGCTGCTCTAGAATCACGATGTGGTAGGTCTGGGGCCAGGCCCAGGAACCTGTGTGTAAATGCATACCTGAGTGGTTGGGAAGCAGACCTCACTTTAACCTAGGAAGCTTCAAGGATTTGGTGTGTCCACCAGGGAGGCATATAGACAAGAGAACCAAACTGTAGCCAGACCACCAGCTGGACTCTGAGTGCCCTCAGAATGGTGGTTCCACATGTCAGGGTCTCAGTTCCCTGTCTCCTAGTGCAGGAAGGACAGTGTTCTCCTCCTCCCAGAACACCAGTGAGGATCCAGTGAAATTAGTCCAGGACGGTGCCTGACACAGGCAAGCATCAGATGGTGGAGGGAAATCTGGCCACGGAAATGTGCAAAATCAGGCTTGAGGATGCTTTCCCAGCACCGTGGCAAAAATAGCACTGCTTGAGACAACCACTGAGCCACAGTGACTCTGGAAATGCAATGTCATGTCTTGCCCTATCTAAAGATCTTTTTTAACACCCTTGAAAGTGATTTCCTGTTTTGGAAAAAAAAAAAAAAAGGGAAAAAAGACTGGTTGCTTAGCAACCTGATACTATAGTAACGGTATTATTGGGTTTCTCCTGGAATTTGAGATTTACAAAACCTTAATTAAACTGGTGAAGATTTTACAAGTAACATGACTGTGAAAACCACGTTTATGAGAAATGTGACTAGATCTTTCTCCTATCCTTATTCACAGAGAACAGTATAATTAAGCACATGATTTCTTATCTCTAAAGAAACACATCATCTTATACATAATGTCTAAAGTTTAAAAACTTACCCCAAGGGGGCCTGGGTGGCTCAGTTGGTTGAGCATCTGACTCTTGGTTTTCAGCTCAGGTCGCCATCCCGGGGTCCTGGGATGGAGCCCTGCATCTGGCTCCCTGCTCGGCGGGAAGCCTGCTTCTCCCTCTCCCATTCCCCCTGCTTGTGTTACCTCTCTTGCTGTCTCTCTCTCTGTCAAGTAAATAAATAAATAAAATCTTTAAATAATAATAATATCTATGACTTGATATCTGCTAGTATTTTTTTAAAACCTACCAATGGGGCCAGTGTATAGATTTAAAAGTAAATATAATCTAATTAAGTCCAAACTTGGATTCTAACATTTAAGCGAATTTTAGGGGGTCCTGCTATATTTAACAGAAGATTTACCTGTAATTAGCTTGAACAATTTCCATATGGTTAAAAAGTCTTCAAAATTTATTTTCTTAAGCAGATTAAGCATGTTTCACAAAATCTTTATTATGCTTGTAGTATATTCCTACTGTATCCATGGGCGGTATAAAGTTATTCCTCACACCGTCCAGACTAGAGTGGTTCCGAATTATGTGTTTTCACCATAAATCAACAGTGGAAATCTAATGTAACTCCAGTGATCAGCATGTTTTTGAGATGAAACATGTTGTTAAACTTGTTTTCTTATCGAGAACAAATGTGTAGCTTCTGCCTCCCCCGATTTTAGAGATTTCAGGGGGTTCATTTTGTTAGGACTCTTTTCTGAGAGCTGTTCTATGAGAATCTGCAGGCACTAAACTCAGGACTAATTTAAGAGTGAGGCTTATTTTATTAATTTTTTTTATTTGAGGATAGTTGACACAATGTTACATTAGTTTCAGGGGTCAGACATAGTGCAAAACAGTATGGAGATTCCTTAAATGAAAATAGAATTACCGTATGATTCAGTAATTCCACTACTGGGTATGTACCCAAAGAAAGCGAAAACACTTATTTGAAAAGATATATGCGCTCTTATGTTTATAGCTGCATTATTTGCAATAGCCAAGATAAGGAAGCAACCTCAGTGTCCACTGACAGATGAATGGATGAAGAAGATGTGTGTGTGTGTGTGTGTGTGTGTGTGTGTGTGTGTGTGTGTGGTAGAATATTACACAACCGTTAAAAAGGATGAGATCATGCAGTTTGTGACATGAGTGAAGCTTATTTTATATCACAGAGCTCCTGATATCTTGTAGAAACTGCTGGCTTGAGTGTTCTGAAGGGATTATGACTCTTCACAATTTGAGAGAAAATGTGTTTGGAAAAAAATTCTGATTTTTGAGCCACTGTTCCCAGTGAGGGGAAATTATTGCACATAAATACATCATAAATCAGTCAAGAGTTTATCATCTTTTTCTCTATGGTTCCTGCTCTTCTCTTTTATTGTTCAAAAAAAATTTGTGATGAATTTTAAGTTAAAGAGAAATAAAGTAGACTAATTCTATAGTTACTAAATTTGAGGCATCTGAACTCAAACATAGATGATTTGGGGGGTACCTTTTAGAACAATTTGTTAACTAAATGTAGAAGTAGTGGTTCAGTTTGAAAAAGTTAGGAGAAAAATAAATATGAAGATATTCACTAAAATAATTCAGAAGTAAAAATGTTTACCCTAAAACTCACAAGCCAATATGTTGTATTTTATATGATCTCTCCCCTCATTGATTGACAGCATTTTGTT
>NW_022589746.1:6763128-6827313 GCF_004348235.1 Phoca vitulina
TATTTGACAGAGAGAGACACAGCGAGAGAGGGAACACAAGCAGGGGAGTGGGAGAGGGAGAAGCAGGCTTCCCGCTGAGCAGGGAGCCCGATGTGGAACTCGATCCCAGGACCCCGGGATCATGATCTGAGCCAAAGGCAGACGCTTAACGACTGAGCCACCCAGGCGCCCCATAGGCTTCCTTGTTCTAAGAGGAAACCAAACACCCCTCCTGCCTGCATGATTTGCTATGTCCTGATCCTGCTCATTTCAAGTTCATTGCCTCCCACTCAACCTTGACTGGGACTCCTGTTACAATAAACTCCCTCCTCCCCCAAATTATATGGTTTGAATACAAAGGTGACCATCCTGCACCATTTTTGAAAAAGATTTTATTTATTTATTTGAGAGAGAGCAAGTGAGAAAGTGAGAGAGCACGAGCTGGGGGGGAGGGGCAGAGGGAAAAGCAGGCTCCCCACTGAGCAGGGAGCCCGACAAGGGGCTCGATCCCAGGACCCTGAGATCATGACCTGAGCCGAAGGCAGACGCTTAACTGACTGAGCTGCTCAGGCACCCCCATCCTGCACAATTTTTTTTTCCTTTGGGGGAGGGCAGAGAGGAGAGAGAGGGATATGACCACAGGAGTGTTTGGGATACCGCTTCACAAAAGTAACTACATAAGTTCAAGTTATCCTCATACTGGGGAGAAAAAAACCATGCTTTTACAAAAATGCTGGGTTGACCGTTATGACAGTAGCCCTTCTGAGAATCAGTGTGACTGAAATCACACATCTGTTACTTTTTACTGTAGTGCATCAGAATTCTGTGGGATGCCCGTTGGATGTCAGATTTCTGGGGGCCCTGAGATTCCAGTGAAGGAAGTCTGGTGTGGAGCCCGGGAATCTGCATTGTTAACCACACAGGTGCTTTCGATGCCACAATGCTGGGGACTGTATCTTGAGAAGCACAGGCCCAGGCAAGATCTCTACTGCTCTCGCTTCAAAAGATACATGTAGAATCTTAGTGAAAAACCATGCTTTTAGTTTAAATTTCTCAGATAATACTATTAAGGGGAAAAATGTCCTTTAGTTGGAATCGAGTAGGAGGCCATGCATGTAGCCCCTTGTTTGAACAAATCCAGCAGCCTGGCACTTAATAGGTGAATGAATGTTAACGAATGTAAGAAAGAGATGAATCAACCAATCTCTCATTCAGTCTTAACTGTTGGCCCCTGATAAATGATTCTTTCTTCAAAGCTTTATAACTTTCAAGGTTTGCATGAACCTTTCTTTCATAATGTTCTGTGTGTCTCTCAGCTTTCAAGTTTAGAGTGCAGTATTGAATTCTACAAAGATTCAAATCTGATGGGACCAAAATCAATTTTTCACACATTTGGGCCACTACAAGCCGGGAGCTGTGAAGTTAACACCTATGTCAAACAACCTAAGAATGGAGGTTTCTTCCCCAAGTCAAGTTTTTAAAAGGTGTTCAACATGGCCCATGCATTTCAGGTTCCTTTGACTTTCACTGGCAACCCCCACTTTGACAATAGAGCTGACATAGCTTTGCTTGTCTTTTAGGAGGCTGAGCTATGAAGACAGGTATAATCCCACTCCCTGCTGTCTGCCAGACTTAGTCAAATGTCAGACGAGCAAATGAGCACAGTGGAATCTGATGCAGGGTTAAGCAGAGGGGAATGTGTTTGGAGTGCCACTTACTCACCCGGCTGGTGAGGGAAGGATCCTGCCCTGGGGTTAGGTGGATGGCCACACGTACCTGGCACTGGACAGAGGAGATGGACAGCAGTTTATGGGTCACTTATCCTCATGGCCTGGGGGAGGGGGATGCTGCAAGCCACTCAGGGTCACAGAGGGTTGCCCTTGGGAACAGCATGAACAACCAGGGACTACAGGTGGAAAGGGTGGCAAGAGGATGGAGCGCCCTGGTTCCCCAGGGAGGATGTGATTGGCTCATCTGAGTAATTCTGTGGGCTGGCAGGGAACTGAAACTCAGTACTCAGGGGTATGTGGCGACTGTGGCTTGGGTTTAGCTGGGGGGCCTTATCCACAGAGCAGAGTGCGGTTCGAGGCCGTTCGAGGTCCTCCTGATTTTACCAGATGTCAAGACAGCACATAATATTGAGTCTCAATCTTAGATCTTATACCCCAGTTGACTCCGCGGTTTCTTGACATCAATTTAAATCTTAGTGGCGATTGAGACTTACAGGGTAGAGAAGGGCCTCCCTAAATAGCAAAACAGGCACTTGACCAGGAGAGAACGGGCCATGTGGTGTGGCATGGGGGTAGTGAGGGCATGGCCCCAGAGGGCATGAATCGATATAACCAATGCCTCTGGCAGGAGTGACACCAGGCAGGGGTTCTGTTTGCACTTTGTAACTAAAACAGGAATTCTGTGAGGAGCCCATTCTACCTTTCGATGGAACCTCTTGCCTATAGAGTAGATGGAAGTTGCATCGAATGGCTCCTTTTAGAACCAGGCATTGTGTATTTGAGAAGTGAAATGAACATCTTGGTCCCTATCCAGTAATGTCTGGAGCTCCAAGGGGATAGAGAGTGTTCTAGCGAGGCCTTATATTGTGGTCTTACTTTAGGTAGAGACATCTGTTGCCTTGATTTATATTCTGTTCATCTGTGAGGCAAGAGATTCCCAGAGTTCTTTACCCCAGAGTGGACAAGTCTTAGGCAATGGTTCAAGAGTTTGTAATAATAATAATAATAATAATAATAATAATAATAATAAAATAATGATGCTGCTGATGGGACCATTTGTTGACCAGGGCATCCAGCACTAAGATGACAACCTGAAGTTTGGCCAATTGTGCTGACCCTTGAATCCCATCTGTTATCAGGGACATCCTGAAAGGGCTGGAAAGCACAACTGTCCATGAGCTCCATTGTGTATAATGGTGGCGATCTCATCTTTAGTGTCTACAAACTCCCACTGCTATTCACTCAGTTGATCTGAAGGGACTACCCCCCCGCCCCCCGCCCCAGGTAACCCAGGCATCGGAGAAGAGTAACCTCTTCCAGCATCATGGCATCTGGTAAGAGACTGAGGATAGTGGGGGACGCCCCCTCGCATGGGTGGAATATGCCAGAGGGTCCGGGGTTTGCTCCACTCAGTAGCAAGGCCTCAGTAGCCATGTCAAGCTTGTGCGGTTTTGTTTCTGTGACCCAAGGCATAATGGGCAGCAGGGCATGGAGGCTCACAGTGAGAGCCTCTATTTCCAGAAGAGCTTAGCACGCAGCCAGCAATTGCTGCTCTAATGGTATATAGAGAGAAGGGCCTAGGAGGGCAGTTCCTTGCATCAGAAGCATGTGGACAACTTATGGCTATCATGGGTGGTCTGGGGACTTCAAGAGGAATATGAAGAGGTTGTTGAAACCCTGGCAATGAAGGGGTCTCTGAGAATGCTCGTAGACTTTTGTTGGAGGGAGCCAAATTTATGGTGGACCACTTTGCAAGGAACTATAGCAATGAGAGTAAGTAAAGTATGTAAATGGGGGAATATGTTGCCTCCAGAGTTCCAAAAGAACTAAAAGATGTTGGACTTGTCTTAACTTGTAGGTACTGAGAGGCTCCATAACTCTTTATTGGCGGCGTCAGAGATGGAACAGCCCTTAGTTTACCGGAAGAGTCTTAGGAATTTAACCAAGTTGGCAGGGCAGTGCACTGTGTTGGGGGGCAATGTCCCGTTCCCTTTCTGTGAGCTCTTTTATGGATATTTCTATGGCTTGGATGACTATGTCAAATGGATGTCCTCAGAGGAGGATGTCATCCATGTAATGTTATACCCGTGGTCCTGGAGAAGGTTGGGTGTAGTTAAGATCTTGCCTGCAAAGGCCATGCGGTAGGACAAGGTTGTTAGGTACCCCGTGGGTAACCTGGTCACCCTGTATGGGTGCCTTTGCAGATGAAGGCACACTGCAGGGAGAGGCTGCTAAAGCAGACACCGGACAGAATATATTAGCCAAATCTCTAATAGCCACATACTTACTAGTGGCTGATGGGATGGAGTCCGTAATTTCAATAATACTGGGCATCAGGTATGGGGCTTTAAAGGATGGGACCACTGCATTAAGGTTGCAGTAATGCACTTTGAGGTGCCATTCATTTTCTTCCAGGTTTAAGAAGAGGCCAAATTCAACTGTTAAATGGAGAAGCAGTAGATAATCAGCCTTTCTTTCACTCATCAGGTCTTAAATAATAAGTTTTGATTTTTGAAGGTCCTGTTTAATTTACATTGGGCCATATTAGTTATTTGACCTAAGAGGTCTATGGGGTCTCATTTTGTCAAGTCAACTTCTAACTGTAAAAATTGAATATTAGTTTATGGGGTCAGAGTAGCCATGCCCCCTGTGGGATGCTCTAGGGCAACGGGTGCTGTGACCATGGGATATTGAGGCAAAACGGTAGTTCTCATGGTCAGGGTGAGGCATGCCTGTCCTCTATTTTACATTCAGGAGCTCTCCTAAGATTATGGGGGGGGGAACACCGTGTTGACATTTAGTGGCATCTCCAGGTGTAACTGTAATTGGAGCCCCAGTACTGATTAAGTCCATGAGGATTTTGCCAAGTCATGCATTTTAGCAGATATTAAAGCTAATTCAGAACTTATGTCATCAGGCACAGAGGCATCCAGCACTTTATTTTTTTTTAAAGTGTGTGTATACACATGCGCTGGGAGAGGGGGCAGAGGGAGAGAATCTCAAGCAGACTCCATGCTCAGCGTGGAGCCTGACCCCGGGCTCGATCTCACAACCCCGAGATCACAACCTGGGCTGAAATCAAGAGTCGGATGCTCAACCAACTGAGCCGCCCATCCAGCACTCTTTCATCTGTGGGCTGTGTAAATTATTGTAGTAAATGTTGGATTTGCCATTGGGTCAAACTCTGGACCTCTGTTTTCAGTTCTTTTTTTCCTTTTATGTCCTCCCCAGTATCCAGGTTTCTTTCCATCTTTCTTTCATTTCCCCTCCCCTTTTCTTTTTGCGTCACCAGATAAACTCTGCGTAGGTGGGGGAATCCTCTGCTCTGCTCATATTTCTACATTTCCTCTTCCACAGAGCCTCAGATCAGTACCATGGGGGTTGGGGCCTGCCACGGCTGCCTGCCATACGGCAGTGGTTGCTTTCATATGGTTTCGGGACCCCAGGCTTGCGTCAGGCTCGAACTAACCCCTTGCCATGCCACAGGGGGACCATGGGTTTCCCCTGTAACTGAGGATCCGGATCTTCATTGTATCAGGCACAGGTAGCCCAGTGGCCCAGCGGGCAACGGGCTGAAACTGGGCTTTTGGCTACAGCCCTGCCGTTCCTTTGTTTTTTATGCTTTCTCTGTGGACTCCCTTGGAATATTTTTATTTCTACCTGCATAAAGCCTCAGCATTCACTTTCTGATCATTCACGGTGCAGACTTTCTGGGAGTTTATGGGGACAGGCTGGGGAGGCTGATGGCCCACCTCATAGGGAAGGCCAGTCAATCTGCCTGGGGGTCCACCTCCAGGAAGGTCCTACTGCTTACGGGTCGCGCAGGGTCCATCAGGCCCGCGATCGCAGGAGCACGCCGCTGTGAGCAGCTGCGCTGAGCCCGGGCGCACAGGCGGGGGGCGTGGCATTGGCACAAGAGCCACATGCCAAACACTCCTCTCCTGTTCCCCCCGGTTCCTGGGCCACAGGCTGCCATGGATGTGTACCTTGATGCCCTCGGGGTTCAGGAGAGCACGTGTGCCAGCAGGAAGGGCAGCGACAGCAGAGGAGACAGACAAGGTCGCCGTTTGTGCCCAAACAACCACACGCAGGGAGCCATGTCTCACTCTCCCTGGGCTGGTGATCTCATTGCTTTCTGCAGACCTCCCAAAGGGCGATCCCCACAGCCATCCTGGCCATGTACGATCGCAGTCCTTGTGCACCTGCCCCGAGTACCGTGATGGCCACCAGGCTGGACACAGCTCCCGGAGAGCTCGAGCCCAGCCCTTGATAGCTGGGACTTAAGTAGGGACCAGTCAGGGCACTTAGAGCCGGAATCCTCCAAGCTCACCTGCCAAGCATCAGTGGAACCCGACAACACATCACACTGGGGGACAGACAGTGAACAACAGTTTTCATCTTGGGGACGAGGACATTTTAGCTGGGAAGAGAGGACAAACACCGACGTGCATGCCTGGCAACTGGCAGTTCTGTCCCAGGCAGCCCTTGCTGGGCCAGTGACGCTGGCTCAGTCTGACCGAATGTCTTCCATAGTGGGTGGGCCATGCTGTCTGTGAGGCCAGTTGTCAGACCACCTCCTGTTCACCCGGCTGGTGGGGGACGGGTCCTGCCCTGGGGTTAGGTGGACGGCCACACATACCTGACACTGGACAGAGGAGATGGACAGCAGTTTATGAGTCACTTATCGTCACGGCCTGGGGAAGGGGGACACTGCAAGCATGCAAGGTCACAGAGGGTTGCCCTCAGGAACAGCATGAACAACCAGGGACTGCAGGTGGTAAATGTGGCGAGAGGATGGAGCGCTCCTGGTTCCGCAGAGAGGATGTGACTAGCTCATCTGAGTAATTCTGTGGACTGGCAGGGAACTGAAACTCAGTACTCAGGGGTGAGTGGGGACTGTGGCTGGTGTCCTCCCAGGCAGTGGGGTGTAGCTTAGGGGCCTTACACATGGATGCAGAGAGGGCAGGAGACCTGAGGCCTTCCTGATTTTACTAGATGTCTAGGGAGCACATAATATTGCATCCTAATGGTAGGCCTTACACCGCAGAGCGTGTTCTTTATCAAGTCTTGTGTCTTTTTCCACCCCCCAGCTGAGGAATGTGATCCTATTACGTTGAACTGCCCAACAGATTCTGATGTGCAACATCAGGTAAGACTCCTTTTAGTTATATTTTCACCCTTAGGCTCTTGCTAATCCTTCTAGAATTTTTTAGAAATTCTCCTCCAGAGCTTTGAAAAGAAAGAAGAGGATTTTTAGGTAATAAAATAAGTCTGGAAATGATCTTTAAACAGCCCGGTAGATAGAGCACATCCACACAACGTCTGTTACTCCCAGTTACTATGGTAGCTTTAATCCGTTTTTTGAAAAAAAATATTTGTCTGTAGGCTAAACACAGACCATCAGTGTTAGTGAATGAAAGAGCAGAGACTGCTTTCTTTCAGATGGAGTTGGTGTGCTGTGAATGGGAAGCTTTTTTAAAGCCACAACAAAACTGGATAGTCTAATAACATTTTTGTAATGTTTTTATAAAACTTTTCCTTTTTTCAGTAACACGTTATTTTTTTTGTCTTTCCCCAAAAAGCAAATCCCTGTACTGTTTTCTGATTATAAAAGAATGTTTGTTATTTTAAACTTCAGATAGGACAAAAATGTACCCCCCAAAACTGAGAATTGCCTGTCATTCCATTGTTACCTTTTGAGGTACATCCTTCCAGAAGCTTCCTTGGGTCACCTTGTGCTTCCGTTACTTCTTGTACTGTCCGGCCCATTTCTTTCTACTTGCTCAAAGCTCATTAGCAGAATTGCACAATGCTTCACATCTGCTGAACTATATTTAGAGTGTCAAATGTCTCAAAAAGCATGTCTTGCCTCAAGATGGGCTAGTTTGGTCCTGCCCGTTCCATAACACCAAGGTAATTTTTTAGAGAGACAAATTGAAAGTTCTGTTTAGGCTTACTTGTCAAACATCAGTCTGTCATCAATCATCAATAGTGATACTCTTGGATAGTCAGATCACTTTTGCAAAAAAAGCAAAATTATACTGTAGTTGATAGAACTGTCAATTTTAATTGTATACAGCTCTCTTGAAAGTTGTCAGTGATGCTGCTTTTAACTTTGGTTTGGGGCTCTTCAGTCACCTATTGCGAATATCATATTCTTATTTAGTAACCCCTAGCGTTTTCCTTGGAATTACGATCTAATGGTTGACTTTGGCACCGACTAAATTTAAACAGTTGTAGTAAACCCAAAGTCTGAAATTTTCTCTTCTTGCATTCCTCAATTTGTTTAACCAAGTTTTGCTCTTCGCATGTTTTGTAACATGATATAGATTCTCATGAAGATGTAAGAATGCTACATTGTTTGTTTAGCTTGCTTGTAGGGATTTTCCAAAACCGGTTAAGATTAGGTACAGAATATACCTTAGGACACTGTTCAGAAACTGTTTAATTTTAGTGTCATAGGTCTGGCTATATGAAGTAAAGACTAAAAGATGAAAATAGATCTATAAACGAATAAAAGGGGAAGAAACCTATTTGAGATTTTTTTTCCAGTTCTGTTGTAAAAGAAATTGTCATATTCCTATGAAAAGTAGGACCGTACCTACCTACTTCAGTTCGTTATTTCTTTGCATAATCTATAGGATTTGTTCTAACTGCTAGATATCCAGCGGATTCTTTGAAACCGACTTGGCAGTTAGAATAAAGAAAACTCACCAGGGGAGACACGTTTAAAAAAACAAAACAAAACAAAACCCGTAGTCCATTTTCTAGAGCTCCGACATTAAAAGCAAGCTAAAGATATGTTCTTCAGAATATGTAACATTTGGTGTGTGAGTGCTTTTTATCAGTTGAAAACTAAAATCCACTTCTTTGAATGATGCAGAGGGAAAACATTGCAGCGTCCTCGTGTGCAACGTCACAGTCTGACATCTCAGACAAATTTCATAGAGAATCCTTTACTTTTAGGAACTTAAAATCCATACCCCATCTACTAGAGCCTGTCCTACTTCTACAATTTATTACAAGTGGCATTTGTTGAGCGTATGTTCTGAGACCAAACCTGGACTTGGTGTTCTTGGATGTAAGAAAAAGCAGGGGGTGGGGCAGGGAGGAGAGAAGACCCCTAAAGAGCTTATGGACTCGCTGGCGAAGCAGGGCACCCAACATGAGATTCTAGGTGTGGGGATGGTTCACAGGGCTTAAAAACGTTCGTGGAACTTGGGGCGGCTGGGTGGCTCAGTCGGTTAAGCATCTGACTCTTGATCTCAGGGTCATGAGTTCAATCCCCATGCTGGGCTCCATGGAGCCTACTTAGGAAAAAAAAAAAAAAAAAAGTCTGTGGAACTTTATGTTCAAGAAAACACTTTCCAGAACCTTTAGCCAACAGTGAAGTTTCAAACATGTGAACTACATGCACAAACATCTGGCAAATGAGACTAAAGCAAAATTTGTTCCAGTTTGTAGCCAACAATCCATGCCAAGAGGAAACTGGAGTAATAATGAAAATAATAAATATCAAGTTGCTATCGCGGAGTTAGAGGTGATAGAAAGAATGACGTTTTCCTCGATTTATGTTGTTTATTTGGTTTTACCAAACTAAAGTCTTTATCTTTTAAGTTTTAGAAACTACATGAAAGTACTGGGCTCATTTAGTTGTGACGAAAGTATCATACTAATGTAAGGTGTTAATAATAAAGAAATTGGGGGCGCCTGGGTGGCTCAGTCGTTAAGCGTCTGCCTTCAGCTTAGGTCATGATCCCAGGGTCCTGGGATTGAGTCCCGCATCGGACTCCCTGCTCAGCGGGGAGCCTGCTTCTCCGTCTTCCTCTCCCTCTCCTGTTCCCCCTGCTTGTGCTCTCTTGCTCTGTCGAATAAATAAATAAAGTCTTTAAAAAAAAAAAAAAAAATAATAATAATAACGGAAATGG
The DNA here is from genome assembly GCF_004348235.1 of Phoca vitulina. Classification (NCBI taxonomy): domain Eukaryota; kingdom Metazoa; phylum Chordata; class Mammalia; order Carnivora; family Phocidae; genus Phoca; species Phoca vitulina. The sequence goes on from NW_022589746.1 coordinate 6,772,766, forward strand.
GGTGTAGGGTATCTAGGAACTCTTTATACCATCCTCTCAAGATATCTGTAAGTCTAAAACTATTCTAAAATAAAAAGGTATTTTATTTTATCTTATTTAAAGATTTATTTATTTTAGAGAGAGTACGTGCAGGTGAGGGGAGGGACAGAGGGAGAGGGAGAGAGAATCTCAAGCAGACTCCCTGCCAAGCATGGAGCCCGATGTGGGGCTCGATCCCGTGACCCTGAGATCATGACCTGAGCTCAAATCAAGAGTCGGCTGCTTAACCAACTGAGCCACCCAGGCGCCCCTAAAGTAAAAATGTATTTTAAAAACCACACTAAGTAAAATTTAGAATCTAGGAAAATGAAAAACCTCATTCACAATTCCACTACTCTAATATAACTGTTTTTTTGTCATTTGGATGTATTCCCTCATACATTTTTTTTCATATGAATAATTGTAAAAACTATTTGTAAATATATCTTCCTCCTGTCATGTAATGTTATCTCACAAACTTTATTCAGTTTGTGACATGGCTGTGCCATCAGTTTGAATGGCTGCGTGGTATTACCGTCTCTGACATGGAAGTGATTCTGGGACGTGTGTCCAAGGGCAGGACGAGAGCATCCCTGCTACCAGCAGTGGTACCTGTCAGTGCTCTGAGGAAAGAGCCACTGACAAATACTTTGCCTGGAGTTGAAGTATTAGGAGATCCTAGGTGATAAGGCTGAGGGATAAGTTGGAGCCTGGGCCCCAGAGCCTTGAATGCCAGACACGGGTGGATGGAAGGTATTGGGCGTTGTGAGTGATGGACCAATGACCATATCTGGGAGCCCCAGGGAACTGCAGAGAAGATGAGGGTAAATTTTAAGCCTGTAACTGGGACCTGTTCCTACCAAAAATATAAATAAAGAATTCAGGAAGAAGATAGGATTCATATGTGGCTGGGATTAAGTTCTGTTTGTCTGTGGGCTATGAAACAGGAGAGAGAGGTTTGAAGAGGTTGGGGTATGTGAGATTTGTGGCAATGCCCAGTAAGTGCTGGAAAACACAGCTCTAGGTCCTGGTTTAGGACTCTCGCATCAGGAGGTTATAGCTGAAGCCTCGGGAGTGGATGAGACTGCCAAGGAGGGAGTCCTTGTAGAAAGCAAAGAGGGGAGCAAAGGATGGAAGCTTGAGGAACACCTCATTTGAGGCCAGAGGAAGAAAAGGAGCTCAGAAGCAGAAATTGGTCACTGGGACGAAAACGTAATTGTAAGGCTTAAAGAGTGAGTGGGTGATAAGAAAGTTCATGCAGTCCTGGAAGATTCCTTAAGGGAGCAAGGAAAAAATATTGAATTCTTGTTTGAGGGTGTTAGAAAATACAGGGGAAAAAAGCTGCTTCTTTTCAGGATGGGAAACAGCGGATTTTAAAGGATAAGGTATCACCAGGAGTGGAGAGATTCAAAACAGGAGAAGGAGAAGTAATAATTAGTGGGGTTTGTTTTCCTTACAGGATTAATGTTCCTAGCAAATACTGACTGATAATGTGCTTAAAGATGTTCTGTGGGGTTGTGCCTGGGTGGTTCAGTTGGCTAAGTGTCTGACTTTTGATCTCAGCTCAGGTCTTGATCTCAGGGTTGTGAGTTCGAGTCCCCACATTGGGCTCCATGCTGGGTGTGGAGCCTAATTTTTAAAAAAATGTCCTGTGGGGAAAACCCAACATATTGGTTTCCTTCAAGGAATGTATAATCTGGCAGGGAAGATATATGCACACATATATTAGATAAATATCCAAGGCACATATCAATGAGTTAGCATTTTAAAAGTAAGAATCTCAGGGGCACCTGGGTGGCTCAGTTGGTTAAGCATCTGCCTTCGGGTCAGGTCATGATCCCGGAGTCCTGGGATCAAGCCCTGCATTGGGCTCCCCGCCAGCGAGGAGTCTGCTTCTCCCTCTGACCCTCCCCCCTCTCATGTTCTCTCCCTCTCACTCTCTCTCAAATAAATAAAATCTTAAAAAATAAATAAATAAAAGTAAGAATCTCAACTTTTTCAGAGACAGGACAAAAAGAAGACTGGATAGGTAAAGATACAAGCATTCTTTTTAGATGTCTAGAAGCTGGGATAGCTGATGTCAGATTTGAGTGGCGCCTTGAACGGCGACCCTTGAGTGGGGCAGGAAGGGAGGAAATCTAGTGAGGAGATTAGGAGTTAAAGGGTGTGTTCTGTCCATATGGCAGGGAGGCCAGAGGCCGTCATGAATGAGGCAGTGGCATGGTGGCATTTGATAAATTGGAAATGGATTGCAACAGGATAGATGATGCCGCATTCATCCACCCGTCAAGTCTCTGATACCGCCACTCTCTTAGGTACTGGGGATATAATGGTGAATGCTTGGAGCTACTGTCAAAGTTAGCATTTTGACATCTCCGGCCTGGAAAGCTGAGTAGTAATGTTTCTGGATGCTCCCAGAACAGAGGCCCCGTAGGCAGGTAAGCTGAGAAACTCTCCCTTAGATTCTTGGAGAATCTCAGCACATCTCCATAAGGGAAGGGAGGGAGAGGAGACAGCTGGTCAAGTTCATTCGGCAGATAAGCAAACTTCTCTGAACAGAGGAAGCCATGTTTCTCCCACCACCTGGGCATGCCTGTTAACTTGGGCATCTAGTGGGGTTAACAGCTCTACTTTGGAAAGGGCTGCTTTGGGCAAAGAGGTCTTGGTCTCCCAGACCTGGGGAGCTTCCCGAGTCTCCCCGTAGAGTGATGGCCTAAGAACAGAGTTTTAGACAAGTCATCCCAGCAGTGGCTCGTCCGGGGAGGCCTAGGGAGAAACTCGGAAGCTGTGGTGCTCAACCAGGAATGGGGTCCCCAGGGCTCGGGTATAAGATGTGGAGGGTAGAATGAAGAGAGGAGGGTGCCATTCCGAACACCTGTGCTGGTGTCTAGGGCTGCTGTTGCCAAAGCACTGCAAGCAGAGTGTCACCACTCTGGAGCCTCTGAGTCTGAGATGGATCCTTCTGAGGGTGCTGGGGGCAGGCTCTGCCCTTGCTTGTCAATGGCCATCTCCTCCCTGTGCGTGGCTCTCTGTACGAACGTCCTCTTTTCACAGGGACGCCAGTCATACTGGTTTAGGGCACACCCTCATGACCTCATGGAACTCGATACCTCTGTAAAGAGCCCGTCTCCAAATACAGCCACGTTCTGAGGTGCTGGAGGCCAGGACCCCAACGTATCTCTTTGGGGGGGTACATAATTCAACTCATAAGAACATTTGCAAACAGAACAAAACGAGAACCAAATGACAACATGTTTGGAAGGAGGTGAGAGGGTTTGGTGTCTGTCAGGCTTGGGACTGAAGAGAAGGGACACTGGTGACTGCTGGTGACTGGGCACACGGGGATCACTGTCAGAAATAGGAAAACAGCTAATCTGGGCAGTGGGGAGGCGGGGAATGAATTGATCTTTCTTTAAGCTCTTAAAATGTCATCCAGCACATCACAGAGGCTTCGTGGGTGTGCAACTAATAAGTAAGGCTGACCAGGAACAAACGGTATAATATCGAGTGTTTCCACTGGTAATAGTGCTCGGAGGGAAACAAAGCAAGGGAGAGGGACGGGGAGCCCCAGGGACTGGGTGGGAGTCGCCATTTGTAATCGGGACTTGGAATCAAGCTTGCTGTGTTCTGGGTACCAGGGCAAATGACACATTTGGGGAACATGTGAAAAGAAAGCAGTCAAGGCAGAAGACGTGCAGAGTCCCCAGAAATCAAGAGCCTCAGGTACCATCAGCCTACCCCCCTTCCACCTGCCCAGCCCCGCTTGTGGCCATGTGCCTTGCAGGGACCCACAAGGCCAGGTTTCTCCCTCCAGAAACCCACAGGGGAGCTGAGCTGGCAGGACACGCAAGGAAACAAACACAGCCCAAGGCATTGACTTCGGGGGTTCAGACAGGCTCCTGCACCTTGAGACCACCCTGCTGGCCATCATTGAGAAGAGAGGCAGGCGGGGTAGAGACAAGGGAGTGGGGCAGGTTGTAGGAGCTCTGAGCTTCCAGAATAGGAAGAGGAGGGCAGAACCTTCCCAAACACAGGAGTAGATTCTAAAAGCCCTATAGGTGATTCCGAGGCACCCCACTTCCTCTCCTGCAAACAAAATCACTGAATGGGAGGGATAGCATCTGGCCATGGGTTAAATTCACCTGTTCCACAGCAAGGCTGATGTATGAATAATTTTAGTTCACATTAACATAAATCTACAGTTGCAGTTATTGCGAGATTGGTCACAAATGTACCTCCTACCCTTCATCTGCCATATCCTCTCACCACCCTACCCTTCTTGGCCATTTTTAGATAATCCGTGAGCTTGACATGTGACTTTGCACAGAGAAGGGGCAGGGGTCTTTCGCTCATCAAGTGGTTGCTGTATGATCTAACGCTGTAGGCAGGAATGAGAATCCTTAAGGACAGATTTACAAAACATGGAAAGCACCTATTAGTGACCCATAGAAAACAGATTTAAATTTTCTTACTAAAATTAGTGCCCATCTATGATCTGCTCAGCCCAATGGATCTGGACCCTGACTGCACATAGGAATCACTTGGAGAACTTTTATGATACACCAATGCCTGGGTCCCATCCCTCGGAGATTCTAACTGAAATCAGGTTTGGTGTAGGCTCCCATCACAGATAGTTCTTTCTTTTTTTTTTAAAGATTTTATTTATTCATTTGAGACACAGAGATACAGAGAGAGAGAGAGAGAGCATGAGCAGGGAGAGAGGCAGAGGGAGAGGGAGAAGCAGGCTCCCCGCTGAGCCGGGAGCCCGATGCGGGGCTCGATCCCAGGACCCTGGGATCATGACCTGAGCTGAAGGCAGACGCTTAACCATCTGAGCCATCCAGGCGCCCCTCACAGATAGTTCTTAATGACCCGGGAACCTCACTGTGAGGCATAGTGAGGAAGGTTGGGGTAGATGTGCATCCATGCCGTGAGGGGACCAGACCGCCCACAGCATTACCTTTTCATTTTCCGTGCATGCTCCCACCTGCTCCTTCCCAGTGTAGCCCTGTGTGGTGCCTCCCTCCAAATGTCCCCTCTTCATAAGGACGCCCGTCCTCTTGGATGAGGGTCCTCCCTAATGACCTCTCTTTAACTCGATTACCTCTGTAAAGACCTTATTTCCAAATACAGTCATGTACTGAGGTTAGGACTCTGACATATGAATTTGGAGTGGGGGTGGGGGGGGTGGGAGGAGGCACAATTCAACCTAAAGCAGCATTCAGTGATCTGGTGTTGATTATATTACAGCATTTATCTTGGAATCTAATACTCGGTAGGCATTTAATAAGTGGAATGGATGGATGAATACCTACCTTCTAGCATCCGGGGTATTGTGTGCCGACCACTAATCTGTGCATAAAACACACACCCTGATTGTTTACATCCTCTTCCAAGCAGAAAGCCAGGGCTTTTCCCAACTAACTAATCTCCAAATAAAAGTCATGTTCTTATGAAAAGAAGATACGGGAAGTATTATTTCCTCTTTTTTTTTTTCCCCTTTACGGGGATATAACTATTTTGTATATAGCTGTAATCACACTGTACATGTAATGTTTAAAAAAAAAAAGATTTATTTATTTTAGAGACAGACAGTATGAGTGGGAGAGGGAGAGAGAATATCAAGTAGACTCTGCTGAGCGTGAAGCCCAACACTGGGCTCGATCTTATGACCCTGAGATCATGACCTGAGCCGAAACTAAGAGTCCGACTGAGCCACCCAGGCACCCCTCCTTTCTCAACTTAATACAGTATCCTAAGCATTCTAAGAGGTTAATGGGATGTAATCAAGAGAATAATAATTAATCTTTTTAAGGCCAAGAGTTATTCCAAGCACTCACCTGTATGAACTCATTTAATCTTCCAAATGACCCTATGTGGGATGCACTATTATGATGTCCATTTTACAGATGCACACTGCGACACAGAGAGGTTAAATACTTTGTTTACGGTCACTCAGCTACTGAGTAGGGAGCCAAGATTTGAAGCGTGCAGGCATATTGACTCCAGACTCCATGCCTGGGGTTGCCACTGGGCTCACCATGGGCTCTGGAGCTAGGCGGACCTACGAGGCCCCTAGCTCTGTCACCTTGAGCTGGTTACCTGGTCTCTCTCGGTCAGGTTCCTCCTTCCTAAAATGGGTAGAATAGTACCAGTCTCCTGGCACACAGTAAACGCTCAATAAATATCTGGTTAGTGTTGCATTTAAATGAACATCATACCGTACCTGATTGACTCTTGGCCTTAAAACTCAAAGCTTGTCTCATCACCTCCAGCTCAGGCCTGATTGAAATTTTGAGGCCCAAAGAGAGATGGACGTAGTTCCTCTCTCCTTCCCCAAGTGAGAACACAGCACCATATAATGACCTGATGTGGACGGAGCACTCCCAGCTGAATGTTTGCATTTGCCCCCAACAGCCAACCCCAGCCGCTTCTCCCCCAGTGGTATCTCACACCGTCTTACCTGAGTAGGGCCCTTTCAAGATGGCTCCGATCCACTTGGCCACGGGAAATTTGTCAGGGGCAGGGACAGCTCCCTTGTCACTTCCTCATACATGCAGGTTCGGGCCTCCCAGTGGCAGAAGGGTTGGGCCCGGAGTATCTACACGTCAATCGGCATCCAGTCAAGGAGTGGGAGGCTGGCCTCCCCCTTCTGGCAAGCACCCCCCCACAGGTGGTGATCCTGAGGCCCCCTCACCTGGCTTGGATGGGCAGAGAGGCTCCCCTCCCTCCTAATGGCAGGGGAAGGGAAATAGCCGCTTCTTCCAGTTCCTTCAAAGAAATCTCTTACAAAAGCTGAAGGTGGGGGTGGCGTAATTAAAGGTCGCACCACCACTTTGGGCCCCTTCTTAGCTAGTCCTTCGGGATTTACCTGGCACCTCACTGGGGAATATATGCATACTATTGTCCTCCACTTGGGCCCCCGTCAAAACTCTTGAGACACTAGGAAAATGTCCCATCTCATATCCTGTGATATTCATGGCCATAGAGTAATTTAAGAGTTTCCTTATTGTGGAACTTGAGGTTGTTTCAATGTTTTGCTATCTGAAATACTGCTGTGGTGAACATCCTTCCCCTGCCTCTCCCCCCCCCCCCCCCCCCACCCCCATGTAAGGCTGTAAATTTCTTAGACTACATTTGCATCTGTATTTACAGACTAGACCTAACAGGCCAGACTGCTAGTCTGACCTTCCTCCGAACGACTTATAAGAGCTCAAATCAGTTCCTAGTGACAAACGCCACCAAATAAAAAGAAGATGCTGTTTTATCTGTTGAAAGCCTCTCAATAACTAAGTGATTTCTTTGAAATTGAACAAAACCTTTTAAAGATAAAGCTGCACAGTATGTTGCCCAGACTAGATGGGAGGGGGGCAGGGGGCCCACACCCAGTTTTTCAGCCATCGAATGCCAAGCATGCTTGTTGATAGTATTACACCAAGTACCCTACTGAGGACCAAGACTGAAGCTCTCAACCCTTTGCAAGCCAGAGAACGATCTTAGTTAATGACTGACGCCCAAGACATTGTGGCTAATCTTGGATCTTGTTTGTTCATCGAAGAAACAGAAGTCTTTTATTTCCAAGGACACATGTTCTGTATCTTAGGTGGGACTCTCTCCCCCCAGCCCGTGGCCTTGACCCCTCATCTACCATCCATGCCTCTTCTTTTTTTTTTTTTTTTTTAATATTTATTTATTTTAGAGAGAGAGAGAAAGCAGGGGGAGGGGCAGAGCGAGAAGGAGGAGGAGTCTCAAGCAGACTTCTGTGCTGAGCAGGGAGCCCAGATGGAACTCGATCCCACGACCCTGAGATCACGACCTGAGCCAAAACCAAGAGAGCCACCAGCTGCGTCACCCAGGCACCTGCGTGCCTTCCTTTCTGATCTCTGGGTCCCCACCTTCCTCCCAGCTCCCAGAGGCCAGCTAGCTAGGCACTGCTGATCCTGACAAGTTAGAACGTGAGTTTGGGCCCAGATGTGCAAACTGACAGCGTGGCAGGGTTCGGGCCGAAGGGGCCCCCAGAAATCATGTTGTTCGTGGTTTCTGTTTTACAGCGGAGGGAACCAGAGACCATTGATGAGGGACAGCGTGGGGACCTGTGCCTTGTCCTGGGTCACCCTCCCCCCACACACACCCCCTCCCCACCCCCGATGCCCAGCATTTCTGAGTTAGTAGCCACTGCTCTTCCCAGTTGCTGCTGGGCCTCTTGCCTGGGGAGATTTTCGGCTTTTCCCACAGTTCTAAATGCTCTCTGTCTGGCAGCGCCGCGTGGGTCAGAGCGACTGCAACAAAACCGGTAAACGGTGGGGCTGCTCTTTTGCTTAAATTGGATTGAGAGGTAGTTGGCAAAATCCTCTCCAGCAGCCACATTGCCTTGGCAGAGCCACTGATCTAGCAGACTCTGCAAACCCAAAGCAATTATGCGAGTTATAATAACAGGGAACGGACCCAGGCAGTGCTCGCCCGCGATGGTATCTGAGGGGCGGCAGCCTGGCAGGTCACCGCCTGCCCTTCCGCAGCAATCCGTTCAAGCGCCAACAAGATGTGCTTAACAGATTGCTGAGCCCTCTGGTTTGTTCTTTGAGGGAAAAGCAGAGAGCTCTGGCTGGAGGAGATACTTAGTCGTCTCTCACTTCATCCCTGAGACTGACGTTTCGAGAATGAGGAAGCAGTGCTGTTAGGTAAAACTAGAAAACTTTCCGTGGAGCCCGAACTTGCTATTTTTAACTCTGGTGAGAGGGACTTCCTTCGGCTTTGCGGTCCCTCACTAGCAGTCCAAACTGGAGTGCCCTTTCTTGAAACAGGCTGGGAGAGGGCTCCTGAGGCATGGCTGTCGGGGCATTTAGAGGAAGGGGAAGGAGTTTCAAGGGTGGGTTTTGCTGGGATGGAACCACCTGTTCTGTAAATGTAAGTATTATACATCTCCCACTTCCCCTGCTCCCTCTCTCCTTCACTTACCCACCTTCCACCCCTGCCCCCGAGTCTGCACACTTGACCACCTCACCTCTACTAAGGGGATTGGGGATTGGGGTGCCCCATGTGGAGAACAGATACACAAACCCCTTAAAACCAAGCAGTACCAGGTGAATTTGATTAGAGTCTTTCAAAGGGGTAGATCTTTTCTTTGTCTTGATACCCTAGACAGTTTTGCCTAAAACACATAAAGATCTGACTCCCAGGATAGAACTTAACTTCCTCAGGTTGTATCATCTTACTTGTTCTAGACTAAATTTGTGTATCCAGCAAGGTGACCTTCCACTGGCCTGCCTCCTCGCTCTGCTTGTGCCATCCCTGGGAATGACGGCAGCTGGTAGCACATCATCACAGGGAGCAAATCCTCTACCCCTGCCCCCCAACACCCAACCTCGTCCCTTTTCTGCTCTTCCTCCTCCTCTCTCCCCCTGCCTGCAGGCTCAGCTCTCAACAGCCCTCACCTTGTCAGGCATTTTGGGTGGCGCTGCTCGTGCTGATTTTTGGTGGACCCTGCCTTGCCTCGCGCTCGGCTGGGGTAGACCAGGACCACCTGTATTCTGTGTTTCTGAATGCTGGACACAATAATGAAATGTAAACTGCTGTTCCCACAACAAATTCATGCTGTCCACTGCAGTCATCATTCCAGGGCCTTGAAAATGTTTTCTTTAATAAACTTGCCAGAAATGAAATTTTAAAAGAAAAATCAAAGTACAGACAGTCCCCAACTTAGAACGGGCCAACTTAATGATTTTTCAACTTTACGGGGGTGCAAACACGAAACGTGTTCAGTAGAAACCGCACTTGAGATTTGAGATACGCATATTTTCCCGGGCTAGCGATCCCCAGTACGATCCTCTCTCCTGATGCCAGGCAGCGGCCCCAGCTTCCAGGCAACCACACAACCACAAGGGTCAACAGCCAACACACCGACAGCCCTTCTGCACCCACACAGCCGTTCTGCTTCCCACTGTCAGTAGGGTGCTCAGTCAATGACCTGAGATCTTCTGCACTTTATCAAATGCTCTTGCCCAGCTGCAAGAGATGCTCTTGTCCAACTGCGGCCTAATATAAGTGTTCTCTCTCTCTCTCTTTTTTAAGATTTACTTATTTGAGAGAGTGAGCATGCAGGAGGGAGGGGCAAGGGAAAGAGAGAGAAGCTTAAGCAGACTTGCTGCTGAGCACGGGGCTCGATCCCACAACCTGGAGATCACGACCTGAGCCGAAACCAAGAGTCTGAGGCTTAATTGACTGAGCCACCCAGACTCCCCAGCTAATGTTAAGTGTTCTGAGCACATTTAAGCCAACTGGGCTGAGCTATGATGTTCGGTAGGTTAGCTATCGTAGGATATTTTCAACTTACAATGGGTTTATTGGGATATAACCCTGTCAGAAGTCAAGGAAGATCTATAATCTAATTTGATAGTCTAATGTGATGTTTTATTAACTTATTTCTACTTTTGGGCCAAGTCAAAATAATATATTTGTGGTCAGACACATATAAGCCAAAGGGCAGAAATGCCAGCTTTCTAGCACTTAGTAATTATTTCCCTAGGAACAGCATAAGAGGAGCTTATTAATCACGAAGTTATACAGTCCCTCATTATATCCACTCTAATTGTTTGACTTAAAGGCTTCTGTTCTCATTATCATTTAGTGCTTTATTGACTGTAATGCCTTTGAATTTCACCAGTGAGTTAGAATTTCACTAGACTTCGCGCTGGTGTGGGTGTGGGGTACGGCCACCTACATGCACAGTGTAGAGTGCAAACTAATACAACTTTCAGAACACTGGTTGGCAGCATCTATTACCATTGATCAGGCGATCTCCCTTTAAGGATCCTACAGAAATCACAGCAGAGTGTGTTTGAAATAGAGAAAAATTGCAGATAACCTACATGCCCATCTGTAGGGACTGGTTGAATACATTTTGGTACTTTGACACAGTACAATTAAAACCATTAGAAAAAGGAGAGACCACTGGCCTTAAAAGATATCCATAAGATATTATTTTTTTAAAGATTTTATTTATTTATTTGAAAGAAAGAGACAGAGCATGAGCGGGGGGGAGGGGCAGAGGGAAAAGCAGACTCCCTACTAAGCAGGGAGCCCAAGACGGGGCTCGATCCCAAGACCCTGAGATCATAACCTGAGCCAAAGGCAGACGCTTAACTGACTGAGCCACCCGGCTACCCTCCATAAGATATTATTAAATAAAACAAATTGTAGGGGTGCCTGGGTGGCTCAGTCGGTTAAGCGTCTGACTCTTGATTTCGGCTCAGGTCATGATCTCAGGTTGTGAGATCGAGCTCCATGTTGGGCTTCATATTGGGTGGGAATCCTGCTTAAAATTCTTTCTCCCTCTTCCTCTGCTCCTCCTCCACTTAAAAAAAAAAAAAAGTGCAGACTAGTATGGTTTGGGGTTAAAAAACTGTCTCAGTCTTGGTTCCTATGACTAAGGAATCAGGAAGGACATGCCCCAGATTGTAACCAGTAACCTCTGAGGGGGAGATGGGCTGAGAGATTGAGAGAAAGATTTTCACATCTTTTGTGGCTTTTTGAAAAAACAGTTTGAATAACAATATTCCTTAACTTACAGTGGGGTTATGCCCTCATAAACCCATTGTAAGTTAAAAATATTTAAGTTGAAAATGCGTTACTGGGCGCCTGGGTGGCTCAGTCAGTTGGGCGTCTGCCTTTGGCTCAGGTCATGATCCCAGAGTCCTGGGATCGAGTCCCACGTCAGGCTCCCTGCTCAGCATGGAGTCTGCTTCTCCCTCTCCCTCTCTCTCACAAAAATAAATAAAATCTAAAAAAAGAAAAGAAAAAGAAAATGCATTGCTATGCCTAACTTACCAAACATCATAGCTCAGCCCAGCCAACTTTAAATATGCTCAGAACATTTATGTTAGCCTGCCATGGGGCAAGAGCATCTCACATGAAGCCTATTTGATAAAGTGCAGAAGATCTCAGGTCATTGACTGAGCACCCTACTGACAGTGGGAAGCAGAACGGCTGTGTGGGTGCAGAAGGGCTGTCGGTGTGTTGGCTGTTGACCCTTGTGGTGGTGTGGTTGCCTGGAAGCTGGGGCCGCTGCCTGGCTTCAGGAGAGAGGATCGTACTGGGGATCGCTAGCCCGGGAAAATATGGGTATCTCAAATCTCAAGTGCAGTTTCTACTGAACACGTATTGCGTTTGCACCCCCGTAAAGTCAAAAAATCATAAGCCTTTTTTTAAAAGAAAAATCAGTCAGGAGCCATCTGTATTTTTTATTTTGTGTGTATTTTTGGTATTTTTTTTCAAATTAAAGTCATGGAATAACTCATTCAAACATTTGAATGGTATTTAGGCCTAACCAACTTCCAGGGGTGCCTGGGTGGCTCAGTTGGTGAAGTGTCTGCCTTCGGCTCAGGTCATGATCTCAGGGTCCTGGGATCGAGTCCTGCATCGGGCTCCCTGCTCAGTGGAGAGCCTGCTTCTCCCTCTCCCTCTGCCCCTCCCCCACTCATTCTCTCTCTCTCTCTCTCTCTCTCTCTCTCTCTCTCAAATAAATAAATAAAATCTTAAATTTAAAAAAAAGGCCTAACCAACTTCCATATATTGACACTTGCAACCAAGTGGTCTGTCTTCAGCCCCACATAATTACGCACCACGGGAAGATGATAGGGTAAACTGCAGAGTGGTGAGGGTGCTTGCTCATCTTGCAGCCTTGCACAAGTGTGTGCTCCGGCATCGCGTGCATCCTGCACCTGGGATTTGCGAGTGTTAGAAATCTAGGCAGAAACCCCCTGCCTCTCTGAGACACCCTCTCCCTTTGCATGTGCAAACCGTAACCTCCTGTGAAACACTTGATGATATTTTGGAACAGTAATCAACTAAACTTCATGCTCAAGGGGAAAACCCCTCCCTCCTTCACCTTTGAAACGGTAGCAAGGGTGTGAAATTACACCCGAGCGTGCCCGGCCTCCAAGTCAAAGGAGTAGCTGCTCCGGGCTTTGACCCCCACTTCAACTCCAGAAATAGCAGGTCTTCCTTACAGTTGGATAGAACCCTCTTTGAACCAAATGTACACAAACCCACAGGTTCGCTCTCACCCCAGCAAAGCAGTGCAGCCTTTATTTGAAATTTCCATTCTTCTGCATTTCGTTCTTTCATCCTCAATGGAACTTTCCCTGTTCCCTGAGGTCTCACTTGAATTCCTGCCCACCTTTGTGCTCCCCTGGCTTTCTCTCTGTGCCTTTCTAACACGTTACTCATTCCTTGTGGTATCAATATTTATGCTCATGTCTTTGTTTCCTTACCGGCTTGGAACCTTGAAGCCGCGAGGATATGGATCCTTTGTCTCCATATTCCAAGCCTTAGAATGGCCTCGGACACTGAGTCGGTGCTTGGTAAATGTATCCTAAATTAAATACATTTCTAAAGGCCAGTTTCTGGAATATACTTTCAAATAAATAGATATGCCCAGCTTTTTATATATATAGTATACTTCAGTAAAAAGTAAAAGTGTAAACAGTTAGCTGCAACAATCGTATTTACTTTGCAGAAAAAAGAATTAAGTATAAATTGCTTTAGAAAAATCGAACAGGAGACTCATAGTCTAGTCCTAATGTGTAGAAGCAGATGATCGATACATTCATTCAGGAGAGTTACACAGATACCCACTGTGTCTTGGGAATTCACATCACTGAAAGTGGCTTGAGTTTCACTGGCTGTGTGACAGGAGACTCTAGAACAGTCTAAATCCGAGCTGTAGAAGATCTGTTACTATTGCACACCTAAGCTTTTAAAATCATATTTTCAAAGCCATTTACTAAAATATTGTCTTAAAGCACAGAGATCAAGCTTTAGCATTGGTTGTTCTCCCAAAGAAGCTACTTAAGGAATTTGACTGAACTGGTACCTCAAGTGGATAAGTCCATTTGCGTGGAAGGTAGCTCTTTTCTGGCTCTTTGGGTGTAATTCGGGTTGCTGCAACCAAGTGAGCAGTGATAACTTGGTTTGGGTCTTCATGGTGGTTTCCAACCAGACTCAGGTGATAATCAGGTTAACCAACCTGTTGAGTGCTTTCCCACCCAGTTTTCCTTTCCCTGGTTTACAAAATAACAAAGATGGAACTCTTTATTCATTAGCTAAGCATAGACATTTAAAGATGGAACTAGACAGTCCGGAAGAGCATGTTTCCTAGAAGACTAACTCCTAGGTACCGATTAGTACCTTCCCCATCAATCTGTCAGCGTCTTCTGCTTATCAGTCCATCCCCACGTGGGATACACATTCATCTCTGAGGAGAAAGTTTTCCCCACAGTGTGTTCTTGGCCTTTGGGTTTCTGTTGCCGTGTGAAATCTGTGTGAAATTTCCAGAGGTGGCTCTTCATCACCTGGTGCCTTCAGCTCCCTAAGCAGAAATGGGACCTGGCAACTCATTTATAAGCTAACCAAAGTACAAAACGAGTGTAACCTAGCCAACTTTCTGCTCAAAGAATTCTTGGCAGCAGTTAACACCTTTTCCCAAGTATAAGGTAATTCCCCCATATTCACAATGAGAAGGCTTTACAAAATGGGGATTTTCTTTAGCCTGCTTGGATATATAAAACATTGGTGTTCAACTTTGCGGTCCCTTCAAATTTCCTAAGGAGATTAAGAAAAAATTTTTTTTATTGTGGTAAAATACACATAACATAATATTTACCATCTTGGCCATCTTTAAGTACGTGGTTCTGTGGCATTAAGTCCATTCAGGGTGTGCAGCCATCACCACCATCCATCTCTAGAACTTCTTCATCTTCCCCAACTGAAACTCTATACCCATTAAATACTAATTCTCCCTTCTCCACTCACCCCACATTCCAGTAATCACTATTTTACTTTCTGTCTTTTGAATTTGATTCCTCTAAGTACTTCATATAACTGGAATCATATAGTATTTTTCCCTTTGTGACTGGCTTATTTCACTTGCCATAATGTCCTCAAGGTTCATCCATGTTTGTAGCCTGGGACAGAATTCCCTTCCTTTTTAAGGCTGGGTCATATTTGACATTTTGTTAATCCATTCATCTGTCAACAGTCATTTGGTTTGTTTCCATCTTTTTTCTTATCTAGACCTTTCTTTTTTGGCACATGGATCCAACCATACCCAGAAACTATTCTCTCCCACAAAACCAATACTTTATACTTGAACTTCGTTCAGAATTAAAATAAGGCGTTTAAACAGAAATCTTTTTTGTCATTTGTAAATGGTAGTTCTTCGCTCCTGAGAAGTACTTGGAGTAGTCAGTGAGCTAACCTAAAGCATCATGTGCCTGGCACATGGTATGCACTCTGCAGAAGTAAGTCCTTGAAAAGTCTGGAAAGAATTAGGAAAGAAGAAAGGGGGTAGAATGAGGGGACTGGTTTCAGAGGTCGGCTTAGAACAGGGGAGACTTGTATGTGATAGGAGGCCCTGGCTCACTTCTCCTGCTGTCTTGGGTTGCTCACAGCTAAGCCCAGTGCCGTTCTGGCCTACAACTCTGTCCTTCTCCATGTTCCTGGATCAGTTTTAATGGGAGCAGCAGATCACAAGCTACAGCTTGTGCAACTGAGCACCATTCATTCCCTCAGGCCCCAGTCCCATGTCCCAGGGATGCCCCAGGCTGGACCTCCGTGCCCAAGTCACAGCTCCCCCAGTCCCTTGGACTCCGGTTCCTAGAACTGGGCTTAGGTTAGGTTCCCAACACCGCATACCTCCTGAGGACCGGTACTGGCCCTGTCTGCCACCCGGGATCATCTGCCCATGTTTCCTACTGGTATGTCACATCCCTCTGAAATCCAGGTGGAGCCCACAGTCTGCTTTTGGAAATCCCTCACATCAGCTGCTTCCAGAACCATCACAGAACTTGCCACATCCTCTGTATCCTGGGCCTTGTCCATGAGCTGATCCTCTGCTCCCTTGTCCATCTCAGACCACGCCTCAGGGCTGAGCTGTAGCGATAGACCCCCCTGCGACAATGCTGGGTTCAGTTATATTGAACTAACATTTCTGAACACAGCATCTAAGCTCAGTGCTAGGCAATATAAAGATGGATAAGATATGTCCCAACCTTCCCGGTTTTAAAGTGCCATTAAAAACATCTGCACAGGACCATAATTCAAGGATAAAGGTTGGGCCTTGAAGATGAAAAGACACCATCTCTTTGGAGATAGGAGAAAAGGAGAATACACAGGCCCAAGAGACGCAAATGGGTATGAGGCCTTCAGCTGAGTGGAAAAGGTTTGGAACAAAACCCAAGGGGGCCTTAAGGAGGACAGTGGAAGAAAAACCAAGCATGACCGAGGAGCAGTTGAGACCCAGCTGAGATCAGATATGTGATCTTATGAATGTGGGAGGTTTATCACTTCTTTCTCCCAAGCAATACTCAGCAGTTCAGAGCAAGACAGGGGGAAGGGAGGGCAGAGCTAAGGACTGGCCAGGGGCCCACAGCTGACGGACAAGTCTAGAGTGTTTATAAACACATGGCTAAGACACTGGACCATGACTGAGTGGACAGGAATCCAGGTGAGGCCAGAACAATGGAGTGGGGGTGGAGGCCACAGAATCAGTGACCAAGAAGATGAGGCCAACGAGCAGGGTCAGAGGGCATGAGGGAAGCATGGAGAGAGCATCATGGAGGACGGCAGTTCATCCCCTGCTCTGGAGACCACAGACTTCACACCATACTTGTGTCTTCTTTCCTTCCTCCCTCCCACTCGCTGTCCCTTCCACAGATACTATGTGTTACCTGTTTCCAACGTGCTAATCACAGGACAGCCTAGACAAGGGCCCTTGCCTGGTAGTCCAGAGTTTAGTGCAGAAGAGAGACACTTCAACCCCTCACACCCAGTGTAGCAAGCGTCCTGTGGGGTGCACAGACAGGATGCCGTGGGAACACCCCAACACATGAGCCACACTGGGAGTTTGCAGAAGGCTTTCCAAGAGGAAGTGATGTCTGAGCCGGGACCTCAAAGATAAGAGGAAGTTAAGCAGACAGAAGGGTGAGGGGAGTATAGCCCTGCAGGCTGAGACCTCTCCCCACCGCCCACCTGGTAGAAGCTGGCTTTCACTTCCATCTCAGCTGGAACTGCTTTCAGATATCACCACTCATCTCCTCACCAAATCTTGTCTTCACGGGGCGCACAGAGCCCCTAAACTTGCCCTAACTTGATGTTGTCACCTTTTGCTTTTCTCCCTCCTCTCTGACCTCCCTTCTCTGCTTCCCCCTTTGTGCCCTCCCCTGCCCCCGAAATATAGGTGTCGGTGTGTTCTTCAAGGCTGTGACCACACGTCTTGCTCTCCAGCATCTCTCTTCTTCCATAATCATGTCAACATCCATATTTTCCTCTCCGGCCCTGGCCTCCCTCAAGGACCCAGCACCATGTTTTCAACAGCCACGGACATCTCATGGTCTTACCCATCGCTCTTCAAAACTCTTGATTTCATCGCCTTTCGCCTCATGACGGTATCTCTGTGGTGGCTCCAGCCTTATCCCTTCCTTTCCCAGATGCGTGGTCTGGGGTCTCATTAATCGTCACCTCCGAGGCCACCTTGCTTCCCCCGCCCCCACACCCCACAGTCACCTGTCCTGTACGTGCTCCCTAACCGCCGTGTACCTGTGCTGCACACACAGTAGGGGGCATTTCCTGCTCCGCTCCCGGAGAGCTCTGAGCAGGCCTGCTTCTGGAGAGAGCTCCCGAGTGAGTGCCCCGTTGTATTTGAGATGAAGCCAGCTCCTCAGATGGGCTTCCGGGCCTCAGTGTGGCCTCAGAGCGTCTCCCTCTATCGCCTCTCATGGCCTCTGCTTCAGAGGAAGTGCCCTAAGGCGCCATGTTGCCACTTCCTTGCCGGCTCACGTGGGCCTCTGGTTCAGTGCCCTTGCCTCCAAGTGCCCGCTGTCCAGATCCTCAGCAAAGCTCATCTCAAATATCTCTGGTTCAAAGAAACCCCCTGTGGTTTTTTCCATCAGAGGAAATGTCTCCTCTCTGACTGTCTACACCTCCCTATTGGAACCCATCACTGTCTGCCTTGTATTTTAGTTAGTTGTGTGCGTCTCTACTTCCCCAGCCTATCTGAAGGCAGGCCTTGAGGTCAGGGGTTCAGATTTCTTTATCTCTGTATATAGGTTCAACACGGGCAACTGGTACATCCTGGGTGCTCCATCCGGAGGTGTGGAGTAAAGGCGTGAATGTGGTTTCCATAAGGCCATTTTAAAAAATGCAAAAATAAGTCTCTTCTGATTTCACTCTTAGAAAACTAACCTAAGAAGTATAACATAATAATCAGAGCAAGAACAGAGATCATAGATATTATTCTATTATTCTGTCTCCATCAACCTTCACAAGTCATTCTGAGTCACGTCATGTCCCTCGTCTCTGTCACGGGGATGATTCTGGCCAGACATTGTCTTTGGTAAAAATGTTCTCCAGGTTATGAGACATCAGGTCACATTTGCCATGTAACGTAGTCTCTCGTTAAAGGAAAGCTCATGGCTTAGCGGGGACCTCCACTTTCACATTTGTGGCTCTCAACACCAGCTGAAGGTCCTGTTTCTGTTTGCTCCATGCGTGTTTCCAATTCGGTGAGCAGAACCGTGACTTTGCTGATAAAAAAAAGCCTGCCTGCCCAGTCCTGTCACAATTGTACAGATGTGGGAAGGCAGGTCCCTACATGACCCGTCGAACAGTGGCCCTACCATTGTGGAGCTTCTGGGGTTAGGCTTGTAAAAGTAAAAAAAAAAAAAAAGAGAGAGAGAGATTTTTGTTCTTTCAAAAATTTCCTATAACCCTGAGCCCCTGTATGCATAGAGCGAGCAGGTTGCTTTTCATTCCAGTTAGGATGGTGATGAGAGGCAAGACTCAAACAGAAACAAGAAATATTTAGATTCGTTGGGGGGTGAGGGGGGCGGGGATCTGGCTGGTTAAACATCGGAATGCTTCTTATGTGGAAAAAAAAAATGAAGCTCATAATTAGACAAATGTATCTACATGGCTGAGACATGGGGATTTATGAGCTCAGAGTGAGGGGGAGGGCTTCTTAGACGATGAAGAGAAAAAGACTATTTAAAAGGCATGACCCCAGGGCATTAGCACGTCTTTCAGGGCGAAACTGAGAACACAGAGCACCTTAGGGATGAGCCAGTCTGTCGGCCACCTTAATCTACAAATGAGGATGCAGAGACCCGAGCCAGTAAGTGAGGTGTTTCAGGTTATTAGTGTAGCTGGATGAAAACCCAGGGCTTCTGACCCCACGCTGGTGCTGCTTCTGGAACCTGATGGAGGGGGTCATACTAGCTGCAGAGAGAGGCTTTCATTGTCTGAAGATGTCGTTAACATAAACAAACGTGTCCTGAGGATGGTCTCCTCTGCTGACTTCATTGAAAACACACACACACACACACACACACACACACACACACACACATCCTCCAGCGAGGGAAACTATATCCCTCCATGGAGCCCATCCTGTGGCACGGCCTTGTTTGTAAAAACAGAACCCCCAGCAGAAGGGCAGAAACGCGAACATCTCTCAAGAGATTTGGACACTTCCTTTGGACCGTGTCTCTTGGCCGTTTCGAAATATATTTTTAAAAAATACTATAGATACTGAAACGAATTACAACCTAGACTGACAGCAAGCCCAAACAAAGAGTAGATAGGGAATAAAATAAAAATCATCCCTCGTGTGAAATAAAAGTAAAACGGTAGCACACTGTTTCATCCACTGGGCTCCGCTGTGTGCCGGGCACTGTCCTGGGAACGGAGGACCCAGCACAGCGAGCAAACAGACCAAAGCTCCTGCCCTCCAGGAGCTCCTATTCTAGAAGAAATGCATAGTTCCATACCCATTACAATACTGTTCTTGAGATCCATCACCACCCACCCTGCCAGGCTCTGGTGGAAATTTAACTACATGGGAAAACTGATACTATCTCCGTTCATATATGGGTATAATTCTAATGAAGGTTGCTTTCTGGTTGACAGGGAGAAGAAAATGGCTTTCCAGACAGTACTGGAGATCCCCTTTCAGGTAAAGGATTGATTCTGCAGAGGTCTGGGCTTTTCTGATAACTGGCATGATGGAATTAAAGATAATTTGCAAATATGTTTATCATTAACTTTAAAAATCTGTATTATAGGCTAGAGAAACTTTCCAACCACAGGCCCAGGGGAAGTGGAAGGAAATGGTAACCAGATTTCACAAAAGCCTTCAAAGAGTATTTTCTCCGAGCTGACCCTATTTGGCTTGTGAAGGGCACGGCCGGGTTCTCAATAGGAAAAGTTTAGGAGGGGGTAACAGTGACAACAGAGCCGGGGGTCTTGGCATTGATGGAAAACTGCCAGGTGGAAGAAGGCAATGGGGCTGGGGCCAAGCAGGCCCCCATGGGAAGGGCCAGCTCAGCCAGTCACTGCCTCCATCCCTCCTCTGTGCCTGGGGCACTCCATTAGCCAAGGAGCCCCTCCCGCACCGGCCAAGTGCTCGTCCCCAGTCTGCCACTGGTGTGTTTAATGAGAGAAACAGTAAGATCTGCCTCCTTCCCCACTTGTTACTGTAAGTTGGAAACTTTGGCAGTCTTCAGATTTCTTATTAATTCATCATGGAGAAAATCTGGAGTGAGCATTAAAAGAAGCTACCAAAAGAATAACTAAAAAACATTAAAACCTCCCTAATGTTTTCTATACCTCTTAAAACACATATTGAAGGACCTGAGTCATCAGGGTTTTGTTTCTTTCTTTCTTGGGGGGAGGGTGGTGGACCCTAAAACCCTCAGGATAATGTGTCACCAATCCTACCTAGACTGTGCCCACGTAACCATGCTGAATATCAGAACATGTGGTGTATAGTCAACTTTTTCCCCCCCTTAGAAACATGATATGAGCAGCGCCTGGGTGGCTCAGTCGGTTAACATCCCACTCTTGATCTCAGCTCAGGTCTCAATCTCAGGGTCATGAGTTCAAGCCCTGCATTGGGCTCTACTTAAAAGAAAAGAAAAGAAGAGAAAGAAAAGAAAAGAAAGAAGGAAAGAAAGAAAGAAAGAAGGAAAGAAAGAAAGAAAGATAGATGTTAGCAGCAGTTATCTCTGGGTGGTGAGACTCTAGGTGATTTTTTTTTTCATTCAGTAGATTTTTATTTATTAAGGCCTACTGTGTGAGTCTCAGAGCAAAAGTATAGCTCTGGGAGACAGAAGTTGTGATCCTGGTTCCAGTCCAGCCACTACCCTGCTGTGATGAGAGAAGTCAAAGGGGAAACTGAGCCAGCTGAATTTGTACTGGAGCCTTCCCAGCAGGTTTCACGGTACAGGCCTAAGGTCAGGGTCCCATCTGGACACCCCGTTGGAACTTGCCTTCCCTGGACCACACCCCCCCACCAGAGGCTAGGACTGCTGGCCAGTAATTATCTCTCTTCCACAAATGCTGCAGCCAGCAAACTCAGAAGCACTAGCTGGGTGATGTGAGGAGGAGAAAGCATCTTTGCTCACAAGCAGTCAATTTTTGTTTTCTTTCCACTCTCCTATATTTTTTAAATTTCTAACATGAGTGGATATCAGAAAAAAATCTCTCCCCCCAAACTTTAACCTGTATATACAAATTTGTATATAACAAATGATCAGATGTAGGCAAATATATATAACATGTGATAAAATAACCAAGGAAATCCATAAAAGGCTAACTGATCGACCTCAGTGGTAGGAGCATGAATTTTTTTCCCCTATGCTCATCTGAATTTTCAGATTTTCTGCAGTAAGCACATATTTCTTTTCTTTTTTTTTTTTAAGATTTTATTTATTTGACAGAGATACAGTGAGAGAGAGAGAACAAGCAGGGGTAGCAGCAGAGGGAGAGGGAGAAGCAGGCTTCCCGCCGAGCAGGGAGCCCCATGTGGGGCTCGATCCCAGGATCCTGGGATCATGACCTGAGCCGAAGACAGTGACTTAACTGACTGAGCCACCCAGGTGCCCCTTTCTTTTCTAATTAAAAAAAAAAACACACAACACCTGTATTTAAACTTTTAAAAGACTAACACCCTACACACTAATGTGGAATGTGAGCTAAAATGAAAATGGATAAAGTAAGTTGTTTAGGAATATCTATAAACCTTTATGATTTAAGGTTGTTGTTGACTAATAGATTAACTTTAATCAAATTTCAGTTGTCTATGAAATGGAAGACTTGAAGAGAATGAACTTTTCACAGTGATAGGTACAATGTTCGAGTACAGATGGTGCTGTTGAGTCCATGCCTTTCGCACCCGGCGTGCTACCCTGCACACAAGAGCGAGCGTTCAGGTGTTCGGTTGGATTTTTGGTTTTGTCTTTGTTTTTCATAAACAAGGAGATGAGAGACACTGACTTAATGGCTTTGCTCTTGAGTAAACTGGCAAAAACTGATCTGTATATTTCGGTCTTTCAGTGAGAGTATCAACTTAAGTAAGCTTTATCGTTCTAGTTACAAGCACTAATTTAGCACTTACTATATACCAGGCCCTGTTGTAAGCACTTTAAAGAGCCGCTTAGAAAAAGTGCACATGACAGCTCTGAACTTACTTCCCTCACAAGATGGAGGTTACAGAAGCGATGCAGGGTCACGTGGCTGGTGCTGGGTCACAGGAGTCCTAAGTGGGACTCAAGCCTGGGGCCTGGCCGGGAGCCCAAGCCCAACCACCAAGCCAGGCTGCCTCTGGTCAGATGCATTGCCCGGGGAGTACACACATCGAATGCTTGAGTGTCATACAGGGGGTGAGGGTCAACTATCTCAGATACAGTCTTAATCTGGAACAAAGCCAAAGCCCACCCTCACACCCCCGCCCCCAAAGTCGGTCTCTGAAACACAGTAATACCTTTCACAAAAAGCTCGATACTTTCCCTGGATCAGGCCCTCAGGCCCTGAACTCAGAGCCTGGATTTTATTTAATTCTTGTCTTTGAAAACCTTAGTTATCTGTGATCCAGCTTATAGCTGGTTAAAATAAGCAATGTGGGGACGATGGAAGGCACTGCCCCAGAGGGAGGGATTAGACAGACATGGGAAATGACAGCCGAGAGTTTGTAAGCAAGGAAAGAAAAAGAATACAAATCAGAATCAGCTACCCCTGGAAAAGCAGAGTCTCCTTCACGGAACCAGTGAGTAAAGAAGCAAACGCCCGCATGAGGCAGAGCACAAGAAAGAAGACTCTGTGCGGTGCCCCCGGTGGATAGAATAATGCACCTGCTCTCCACACTGGGCCAGTTTTTCAAGGATGATTTTCTGACAACCTTGCATAATTCAGCACTTGCCCAACCTAAACCTAATTTCCCCACAGAAATTCAGGTAAAATAGGATTGTTACTTTTGTTTCAAATTAGGTCCATTACGTGACACTTTGTTCATATGTTTGTGTCACGTAATTTCAGAATCCGAATTCACATGGAATTCTATGCTGAATTTTTACCTGGGTCCTTCCTGACCTAAGTTGGTTTTTTTTTTCTTAAAGTGCCCTCTACACTCCAGCTTTGATGACAAAATCGAGGTGCAGCGTGATCTACTAGCCCAGATCCTTCCAATTTGTCAGGTCACAGCTGCTGCCAACTTGATGTCTCCTTAAAAGGGTGTTTTAGAGAGAGAGAGAATGAAATTGCATTGTTTTTCCCTTTGGTTAAGAGATCAAATGCCCACCAAAAGCCCTTGGGCTAGTTTCTTGGGAGATAAAAATAGTTCTTCATCATTTTCCAGCTCAAAGCATATAAACTACCTCCGATGAATAATGTGGGGGGTGTGTGTGTGTGCACCCCAGTGATTTATCAAAGCCATAAACTGACATTTTAAATATATTTCCAACCACATTGGAAACCACACACACGTAGAAAAAAACATGAGTTTATACCCTTAACACACATAACTGCAGAAGTATTTGACTCTGCTCTCACACTTTGTTGGTATTTTGCAGGCTCCAAATCTGATAATTTATAGACACCTGGGATAGAGTTATTTTATTTCAAGACCACAATATTTTGCTATTTGCTAAGTTGCCAATAAAAAAATGTTTACTATTTAATTGTTTGAATTAACTCAAGACCTAGTTATCCTGGGGAACATTATTATAAATGATCTAAGAGCTCACAGTGGTCCTGAGCACACTGGAGGGAAACACCCGTGTGGTAATAGTTCTCGGAAAGCCAGAGTGTGCAAGATAAAACGGCACCTACCCTGCAGGGAGACACATTAAGTCAATCTGTGATCTACTGCCAACATCTGACTGGAGCCAATTTCTAGGCTCAAGTAATCATGACCTTTGTGAATCCTGAATCTTGTTCCAGTTTACAATTAACTGTTAATTGACCAGTATTTTAAAACCCGCCAGCCCCAAACCGGAGTTAGACACTGCGCCGTTGGATGTGAGCTGTTTCTTACCGTTGTTTTAAATGACAGAGCCACACCTTGAGGGCGAACATTCTAGAATCCTGAAACGCTTTTTTAAAGTCTATGTAAATGTGTGTGTGAGAGAGAGGATGAAGAGTAGGGGGAGAGGACAGAAAACACCCCATAGGAAAACCCACTCATCTACTGTTGAGTGTGGGGACATGTTATCTGTTCAAAGACTTAATCACTGGACAGACACACCACCTCAAAAGTAGCTCTGATTCCAAAATGTAATTATGGCAGGCTCTTCTGACTAAGAACTTACTCTGCGGATGCCTTTAAGGCAATGGTTTTCAACCCTGGCTGCATTTTAGAATTCCCAGGGGAGCCTTTGAAACTTCCCATGTCCCTCCTGCACCCCAGGACCAATTAAACAAGGATTTCAGTGGGTGGGGCCAGAGGGTTGGGGGTGTGGGCAGGGTTCTGGGGGAGGAGGAGTTCCATCTTGTGGCCAAGGTTGAGAACTACTGCTTTAAAAAGGGCTGTTGGTTGTGCTTCCTTACCCACAGCTCTTAATCCTTTAAAGCCTCAACCCACGGCATGGTGGGCAGGCAACAATGGATGATCTCATTCAATCCTTGCAACAACCTTGTGAAAGAGATCTCACTGTCCCTGTTCAGGGAGTGAGGATATGGCCTCGGAGAGCTCGGTTACCTGTCCAAGCCGCACACCTGCATCGTGCTGGCTGATACTGCCCGTCGGCTGGCATGCCTCTAAAGCTGTTCTTCATCTCTGTGGCGCACAGGTTACTTCTTCTCCATAGCGACCAGGCATCTTTCTTCTGCCTTATATATGCTCAGTTAGCCCAAAAAAAAAAAAAAAAAAAAGTTTCGGTTGAGCTGGAATTTTCTAGATAGCTCTTCTTAGGCTGCCCAGGGGTTTCTAATTGGACTATAATTGGACTATTTCTCCATGACACATTCTTCATTCATTTGATTGACTCAACAAATATTACTGAGTGCTTACTGTGTGTCTGGGATGAAGTGGTGACATTAGATACGAAAGTCTCTTTCCTCTTGGAGTTTATATACTAGTTGGGAGTGACAGACAATAAACAGAAATAAGTCATTACATATGGTGGTAGAGTGTGCCTTGAGGAAAATAAACGAGGGTAATGGGATTTTGCCTGGCAGGGGAGGATGCTGCTTTAGCTAAGAAGGTTCACGGAGACCTGAACAATGCAAAGGAGCCAGCCATGTGAAGATCTGAGGATGGAAGACCCCAGGGAGAAGAGCTAGCTGGTGTAAAGGTCCTGAGGCAGGCCTGAGCTTAGCGATCTAGGGACAAGTGTGGGCAGGGAAGAGCGATAGAGAAGGAAGTGAGCTGAGAGGTATCCACAGAGGCCAGACTACATAGGGACTCTTTTCTTCCCTGTGTCCCTAAAAAAAAAAAAAAAGAAAGACCTATCATCTCTACATAGGACCTGACAAAAATGCGTTCACATCCTTTATCGCATTTAATTCATGAGATAGAGAAATTATCATTTTCATTTTATGGATGAGGAATCTGAAGTCTGTGGATGTTAAATGCCTGGAGAAATCAAGCTCGAGGTGGTTAGAGTGCTGAGATTTGATGAGCCCCACATGACACAGGTCGGAATGATGCAGGATCACGGGCTCCGTGCCGGGCTGGTCGTACAGTAGCCCTTCCATAAATGACAGTTGGTGTGATGAGGAGACACTGAGAAGTCCGGCTCTTCCTCCTGTGACAGATTCTCCCCGAGTGTAAGCTGGTACTCAGGCTAGACTCACAGAGAGCAAGTCTTCCAGGGCTTTGGCCTCTAGAATAAGAAGTCGTACATTAATGGTGTGTTCCATTCTGGCTTCTCATCAGCAGAAGATACACAAGTCAGGCGTCAAAATATGGCAAGTAAGGACCCTCATTAGCGAATCTGAGTGACTTTTTATACATAAGTAACATCCTTTCTGAAATAGCCCTTTCCTCTCCTCCCCCAAATCTAGAATCAGTCCATTCTGTTGTATTTTTTTAAAGATTTATTTATTTATTTTAATTTTTATTGTTATGTTAATCACCATACGTTACATCATTAGCATTCTGTTGTATTTTAAGACCAATGCTGTATTGTTTTCCACCAATATCTGTTTATCGCCAGGAGACACCAGCAACCTTCCCTTTCTTTTAACTTTCTCTCTTCAGGTCCGAAGATTCATCAGACAATAATAAGAAGTCTCTAAGGGGGCGCCTCGCTGGCTCAGTGGGTAGAACGTGACTCTTGATCCCAGGGTCGTGAGTTCAAGCCCCACACTGGGTGTAGAGATTACTTAAAAATAACAAGCTTCCCTTGTCTCCTGGGAGAAAGCATAGTTCTTATTCATTCATCTGGCAAACAATTGCTGAGCTTCAACTGTACAGCAATCCTTTGCTTGTTTTTTGAGAGGCATCAGATAATAATCCCATTTTTCCCCATTTCTGATGAAAGCTTCTTTGGTCCTCTGTCTCTCTCCCCACAATTGTTTCTTCCCCAAGGCACCACCTAGCCTAGCCTTTCATGTGCACTATTACACGATAGGTGTTTAAAGCAGGGCAGGACAAAATGTATTTGATACAAAACAAAACAAAACATGTTTCTCCTCTTAAGTCCGCCAGAGAGCTAATTATAGTTTATGATTCTAAAAGGCAGCTTTAAATTCACTAGTGTTGGCAGTTCGTGGAGCTTGCAGTTCAATAAACGGTTTGTGGTTTGTGTCACGGAAAATACAAAAGGAAAACATCGATAGATTTTTGGCACATCATCTATTTTCAAACAAATTAATAAATCGTCAATGTAATTGTTCAAAGAAAAGCTTCTCTTATACTAGAGGGCTTAAAGGAGCTTCACAGAAACCTTACTGATGTCTTTCTTCTTCTTTATGTCATTTATTATTATATTATTTTTAGTCTTCTTCTTGACACCAAAGGAGAAAACCTTGCCAACAATGAATCTTACAAAGGTGGTACCAGAGATCACCCTTGGGCACCAATACATTTAATTCTGGTCTTCGAGATTTAAATCCTCCTTTCTTTTTCTGTGACATCTAAAAATATTTTTGAGGTATCCAAAGAAACACAATCATTATAAAAAAAATTAGGAAATATCCATTGGTAACATTTTTGTTATAAATGCTTCCAGACTTTTCCTGTGTCTGTGACCATATAATATATGCTTTACATGGATATGAATTCCTATATTGTCTTTTGGTCTTTTTTAAAAAGATTTTATTTATTCATTTTTGAGAGAGTGAGCAGGGAGCCTGCCTTGATGCGGGGCTCAATCCCGGGACCCCAAGATCATGACCTGAGCTGAAGGCAGACGCTTAAGCGACTGAGCCACCTAGGCGCCCCTACTATGTTGTTTGTTTTTACAAAATCAGAATTATACATACTCTTTGGTAGCCTGCTTTCTTGGCCATTTGATGGAATATTGTTCATTTGACCCTACCTTTAAATAAAAGCAAAGAAAATTGCAGGATTTCCCTTATACCTTTCTTTTAGTAAAAAATCACCTTTACCATTACAAAGTTCATTTTTTAAATAAATAGACTTCTGTCCCATTGTGCTGCTAAAGCTTTACTTCTTTTTTTTTTTTTAAGATTTTATTTATTTGAGAGAGAGAGAGAAAAAGAGAGAGCATGATCAGAGGGGAGGGGCAGAGAGAGAGGGAGCAGACTCCCCGCTGAGCAGGGAGCCCGATGCGGGGCTCGATGCAGGGCTCGATCCCAGGACCCTGAGATCAGGACCTGAGCCGAAGGCAGATGCTTAACTAACGGAGCCACCCAGGTGCCCCAAAGCTTTACTTCTTAATGCATCATTATTAATATGGCTCAAGAACGGCTATATTACATAGAAATGTGATGCAACATTTTTAAACTCTAAGTTGTAGAGCACACTGCAGAATGATCTGGATCTGTTCTCAGGGCATTTAAGGTGTAATGAGGAACAAGAAAACCATGCAGAATATCTCACCGCAAGGGAGAGTCAGGAAATGCAAACAAAATGATGGGATTCTGAATGAGGCAGCATTCTGGGCCACAGCCGGGGAGATTTCATGCAAGGGGTGAATCTGAGGTGGGTTTTATAGGATGGATGAAGTTCAGCAGAGGGAGTCCTGCGAGAGGGAGAGGGAGAGAAGAGAGAAAACTGATCAGAGAGAAAACACCAGCAAAGACATATGGAGGCAAAAGAATATGAAGCCTAATTTTCCCACCTGTGAAATCGACAAACATTTTTCACTCGGTGCTAACAAAGGTCAAGTGAGATAAGCGGCATCACTGTTCCCTGGTTGGAGTGTAAATTGGTACCACTTTTATTTCTGGAAAGCACTTCGGGGCATATGCATTGATAGCCTTAGAATGCTCATACTTTTGGGCCTAATAATCCCATTACTGGTGCGATGAGTATAGATGTGGCCAAAAATATATATGCAAGGGTCTGCATCAGATTGTTCCTCTTAGTCGTGAGAATTGGAGAAAACCCTAAATGTTCAATAGTTTATACAAAATCTGTAATGGTGTATAATTTCCAATTTTTCTATCCTGCGCTAAATTAGTCTTTCTTTTAATTAGTCTGAGGTAGGCTTTACAGGATGGATGAAGTTCGGGGAATGGAGTAGTCCAGCTGGTCTGGAGCACAGATTGTATTTAAGGAAGTTCTGGGAAGGAAGACAGGAATTGTAGCATGGAGAGCTTCCAGTGGAGGTCACGACGTGTTCACTGGTTGAATACAGTGAAAAAGTCTACAAGGACACCTAGGGAGCTGTGTCAGTAGGGGGGTCAGGGTGCTTTTGATGCTTAGGGGGAGACACTTAAGTACTGTTTTAGGTCCCCTGAGTTGGAGATGTCATCTGGACATCAAGAGGGGCTTCCCAGTGCTCAGTTGTGGAGCCCAGAAGAGCAAGCAGGGCTACTCACTCATTTGTTCACTCATGCATTCACTCACTCATTCAATAAACATTGCTTACGCATTTGCTGTATGTCAAGGGCTGTGTGGGGGATCCCACAGATTCAAAAAGAAGGGGCCTTCCATTTTAGTGGGAGTGTGTGGTGGAGGTTGTTGGGAGCAGAGGAGGTGACCAAAGGGAGGGAGTGTGGGAGGGGAAAGCTAAGAACAGAACTGGAGCACTTCCTTGTCCCTCTCAAGGATTTGGCAGCGAGCAAGACAGGCTGGGATCTCAGCACGTCAAGTGATGGGGGAGGGATGCAGCTGGGACATGGTGGGCTGGGGCTGGGGGTTTGGGGCTCGGCTGTCGGAGGGAATCTTCAGGGAGGATGCACCCTGCCATGCAATAGACAGTGTCCAAAGGGGCAAAGGAGCCTTGGGCCCAGTTCCAGAGGCAGCCGTATCCAAGGGGAGCTGGTGTGAGGGGGGCATTAGAAGCCACAGGAGGTCCAGGTAACCTTCAAAGTCAGGTGGGAGCCTGCTTATTCATGTAATACATTGTGTTGGTTACCACAGAAATAAAACACCACTGGAGAAAGTTTGGAAAACAGAAACAATCTTACGGAATTAAGACGATAGCTATTACTATTTTTGTGCATTTCCTTCCATAGTATAGAGTTTTCACAGTTCTAATGTCAAGGACACACATTCTTTACATCTTGCATTTTTCACTTGAAATTACAGCACATGCGTTTTCTGGGTCGCTACATAGTCTTCATAGTTACTTCAATAAAATTCCATCAAGTAGTACAATAATTTATCCCACTAGTCCCTCACCTTTGGCATTTATTTTAAAAAAAATGGATAATAAAGATAAGACTGTAATTAAAATCATTCATGTGTATACATATTCTAGATTATCTCCTTAGGCTGGATTCCCAGAAGTTATGTTAGTAGGTCAAAGAGTAGGAGCAGGATTTTCATGGTTCTTGTCACCTTGCCATTTGTGCTTGCCTCCAGATGGCTGGTTCTCAACCTTCAGATCACCGAAGACACTCCTTTTTCCCAAATTCTTTCCTTTCCTAAATTGGGAAGTCCAGGGCTCAGTATAGTAAAGGTCATTGTAACCAACCTCCCAGAATTTTCCAAGCCAGTGATCTCTCACATAGCCTTTAGCAGTTAAAATCCCTGGTCAGAAGGGTCAGGAGCCTCAGTGCTGATGCAGAAGTTAAGACACTCAGGTTGCCATGTTGTGCAAACACCACTTAACAACTTAATCATAAATGACTTGCGAGCACTTCTTCCCTACTCCTTCATTCCCGCCCCCCCCCCCCAACATGCTTCCTTGTATTGAAATGAGGCTAAAGATGACTGATGGAAGAATGTTTGCCCTTCCTCTGGGCTGGGGCTGTGCCCTTCTTGGTGAGGCTCAGCTCAAAAGCCTCCTGTTCTTCCATCCCACGGTGCACACCTCAGGGTGTTGGCTCTACTTCAAAGGCAGAAGAAGTGAAGTGGGTGAAGAAAACACAGATAAAGGCAAAGGATGATAAGGTGGCCATAAATCTCAAAAGTAAGTTTTCTGGCATTATCAATTATCACTCCGTTTCAAATATGCATATGGAGTGGATATTCCAGTTTTCAGTGTATGTGTGTTTAAAGGCCTTTTAAAGAGCTGTGCAATCCTTTATACCCCAACATGCTGTGTTTGGCATTAAAAAGCTGTCAGGGCTGACTTGTAACTTGGAAGGGGTAAGAGTGGAGGTTCAGGCAAGTATGAGCTGGTTTACTTGTGGGACAGCGCAGTGTGACTCCCACCGGGGACCTGCCCCCAGAGAGAGCCCTGCTCCTCGGAGCCCAGATTCCAGCCAGCAGTCTCGCAAATGCCCAATGTGAGACTCAGAGAGTCTCCGAAAGAAAGGGAAACTGGCTGTATAAAATCTTACTAGTGCTTCCAGCAAAGCCACCCATCCCTTGGCTGTCAAGAATGCCACGTTCGTTGTGTGAGCCTATGGAAATGAGTAACCTGAAAGCATCTATGAGTATCTGTAGGATACGCTGTGTTACACTCTCACCGGTGCTCTTGGCATTTGAGCAGGAAAATCAAGGACGGGAGAGATGGATGCGTGCGTTCGCTTTCTTGCTGACCTGTGGGCTGTATTGCTTGTTCCTGCAGATCTAAGCAAAGGCGAGTCCTGCAAGGAGAACTGTACTTGTCCCACCTGCTCGCTCCGGGCCCCGACCATAAGTGACTTACTCAATGATCAGGACTTACTTGACGTCATCAGGATAAAGCTGGATCCATGTCACCCGACAGTAAAAAACTGGAGGAATTTTGCCAGCAAATGGGGCATGCCCTATGATGAACTGTGTTTCTTGGAGCAGAGGCCTCAGAGCCCCACCTTGGAGTTCTTGCTGCGGAACAGCCAGAGGCCAGTGGGCCAGCTGATGGAGCTGTGCAGGTTCTACCACAGGGCCGACGTGGAGAAGGTCCTGCACAGGTGGGTGGATGAGGAATGGCCCAAGAGGGGCCGTGGAGACCACCCCAGGAACTTCTAGACCTCCGCTTCTTCGTACTGGCCTCTTTGGACCTTGAAACAGCCACAGGACCTTGAAACAACCACAGGTTGAGGATCTGTTCTTTTTTTTTTTTTTTTTTTAAGAGTTTAGGATAAGGACACGGAACCGTGGACATTGGTTTTCCCCAAAGCTGGTGGTTTTTTTGGAGGGGTAGGTTATGTTTTGGTGGCGGATTTTTGTTTATTTAGTTTTGCACCTTGGTTTTAATTTAATATTTGAACCTGGAAGCGGGAAAGATACTTTGTAGGCTCCTATAGGGACCGGGGCCAAAGTCTACAATCGGAGTGGATTCATGCCATGATGAAAATAAAATTATCCTCTCCCTTCAATGCTGTGGAAGATTGAAATAAGAACTAAGCTTGTTGATGGCCCCAGTTGATCGTCATCCATGGGATCCTTCATGATGGACAGCACTCCAACAGCTGACAAGAAAACAGCACAGAGAAGTTACCTTGTTTGTTCCTTTTTCGGTCATAAAGTGCTTAGGTGAAGTAGCAGGGTACTGGTGTTATGGGGCCTTACCTTCACCCCATATGTGCCATCTCTTTTATGCAAATACTTTGGTAATCTGTGCACTATCAAAAATGTCATTTGCTCAAGCATTTTTGGAAGAAATGCAAAATTGGTGGTGGGAAGAGAGAGTCAGGAATCGGGGGGAATAAGGACCTTGGGCATGGTGTTTGACAAAGAGAGTACACAAAATGCCCTTTGTTACCCAAGACTTTTTAAAAATTAGTTTAATGTTTACTTTTACATCTTTTATATAAGGCTGAGTGTTTCGCCCCTTTGATCAAGCTCAGTTAAGAAGTAAATAAAAATCACCTGGCCCATGGTTGCAACGTAACCACTCTTCTAGCACCTACTATCCCAACTGGAAACAGGGCCACTTGTAACAAGCACTACATAGCGGTTTAGCCAAGAACCGGGAATTGGTATTAAAATCCAAACTTCAAAGGATTTTAAACCAAATGAAAAATTGGGTCCAAACAATATCTGGTGTTCTTATTTGATGGCTTAAGGGGAGGTAAAGTGTGGAGGATGGGAGGGTTTGTTACTGGAGAGATCCGATATTCTCGATTTTTTACAGGGTAACAGATACAAGGTAAAGTCTTGGCTTGCTTGACAATTTCATAAAAGTGCTATTTGGTTTTGGCTGTGGGTTCAGACAATTAAGGCACTTCTTTCGGTTTGGTGGGATTCTGTCTACGTCCCTGATTAAAATAAGCAAAAATGACGAAGAGCATTGATTGGAGTACAAAAAAGATTAGGATTAACTCAAAAGAAAATTATTTTCTCAACCACTAACATAGTTTTCCACGAACAGTTTTAGCGGGTTTTATTAGGTTGCTAATATATACAGTCAGCTTCGCTATCAAATGTAAACTCTAAACTAGCAAAATCTACTACGGAGATTTACTCATCACTTCTCCTTCAGGGTTCATCACACCCAGCTCATCTCACTTGTCTGATTTATCAGATAAATGTCAGGTTTATCACACGATGTATTTAAAGGAGCAGCCGGTAATAAAATGTGGAGATTTTTAAAAATAGGTTCTTCTGCAGTTGATGTCCAATGAGGGGGTTGTTAAATAGTTATTGTCAGCCATGCTCCAGGCACCGTACAGAACTCATTAAAGGGGCTCTAATCTTCTAGGAATTTGATTTTTATGTTCCATGTTCTCATTAAGCTACACGCGACACGCCCCCCCCCCCATATGTTAGCCCAAAATGTGCTGGGGAAAAATATAGAGGAGCTTTCGGTATTTGTTATTGACAACGCTAGGGAAAAGGGTTGTGATTATTCAGTGCGGCATGGTATGGACCCCCAGCAGGGGATGCTGTCACCTTGTGTCCCGCCACCCTTGGGATACAAGGAGGGGATCCCAGCCTGACCAATGTCCTGCTGACTGCTGCCTGGCCAGTGCCACAGAAAATCCCTCCCCTCTCCGTGCTGCTGGGGAACTCCATCTTTGCACAGTACCCTCCTACCCATCTCCATCCTGGAAGACTCGTCACCCCAGCTCAGCACCAGGCTGCAGGGGCTCTGACCAGGTAGAAGCAGGGGGAGAGCCCAGAGGGAGGGAGACGGGAGGGAAAAGCCCTTTGGCTCCCTTTCCTCAGCCGGCTCCTCCTTCCTCCCGCCTCTTGGCCTCTCCCTGCCCCCCAGACAGAGACCCAAAACAACAGGTGGTACCTCCAGCCCCAAGCCCAGCCATCATTCCCATGGCCGGGGAGGTCTCCCTTATTTCCAGAGACTTCCTCTGCCTCCAACTCACACAGAACAGAGGTGCAATGGGAAGAGCCACCTGATGGAGGAGAGGATTGGAATAATACCACCCTACTACCCTGCCCTCCCTCCCCTCCCCTGCTGCCACACCAACTTCCCGGTTTCCCCCCCTTCCCAGCTCACTGTTCCAAGCCACGTTCCAAGCCACGGAGGGCAGGTCACAGACTGCCCTCCGTGGCTTGGAACAGTAGTGGGGGGGGTGGTGCTTCTAAATTTCCATCCAGTAGGGCCACAGCTGCAAATTTTAAAAATGTTTAAGGTCCTAATATCCCAGACGTTAAATCTGGGAAATATGTGAAAAATTTTCCCACGGAAACATGGTTATACGTGGGGATTAGGTTCTTTGGAACTGTCAGTTCTAGATTTCACAATTTCCTGAATTGAAAGTTTTTTGTAAGCTGGTTTGGGAACACGGGTCCCTATAGGCACTGCTTCTATGGGACAGATTTCCAAACTCAAACTTCCGATCTCAAAACAGACTTTTTTTTTAACTTTTATTTTATTATGTTATATTAGTCACCATACAATACATCATTAGTTTTTGATGTGGTGATCCATGATTGTTTTCGTATAACACCCAGGGCTCCATTCAGTACGTGCCCTCCTTAATACCCATCACCAGGCTAACCCATCCCCCCTCCCCCCTCCCCCCTCCCCTCTAGAACCCTCAGTTTGTTTCTCAGAGTCCATAGTCTCTCATGGTTCGTCTTCAAAATGGACTTTCAATGGAATTTATCATTATATGTATTTTGAACATGGCTATTGTTCCTAAGAGTCTGCAGAACTGACCTTTGAGTTGGATCAAAAATGCTAAGACAGAATTCAGGGGATTCAGGTACAGGTGGAGCGGAGTGGGCTCCTTTACTGTCAAATTCAGGAATCCAGGAAAAGCGCATGACCACAGAGTCCCACCTCTCATCTCCCCATTTGGCATCATTGCTTCCAAAGTCCTCATTGCTAATAATTTCCCATCCTGGCTATGAAAGCTTAAATTCCCATTTATAATTGCATGGGGGCAGTGCCAGGGTAGGCGGGGTTTTTTTTAAAATAGGGGAGTTAACATGACCATGCTGTTTGAATTTGATTCTACCATTATTTGCACCTACTGACATCTCTTATCGATTAGCATTTACCTTATGAAAAGTTTCAATTATTAGAAGTATGATATTAGCAGAGAGAAATTTAGCCAAAAGTTTTTTTAAATACAAGTTCATTTGGACTCTAGACTTCGATTAAATGTAGGGTGACTTTTGTCTCTGTTACATTCAGGCATAGCAAAGAGTAATCCTCGACGGAAATAGAACCAGAACACAATTGCATAATAACCCGAAATACTTTTTAAGTTAATTTTCAGCAAATAAATACTGTAACAGTGGGGCGCCTGGGTGGCTCAGTCAGTTAAGCGTTGGACTCTTGATTTCACTCTTGATTTCGACTCAGTTCGTGATCTCATGAGTCATGGGATCAAGCCCCGTGTGGGGCTCCAAGCTCAGCAGGAGTCTGCTTGAAGATTCTTTCCCTCTGCCCCCCCCCCCCGAGTCGTTCTCTTTCTCTGTTTCTCTACAATAAATAAATCTTTAGCACAAATACCGTAACAGCATAAATATGCTGAGACTTCACAAAAGTGGGAATGGAAAGGAAGGAAATCACTTAATGATTAATTGAGGAAATAACTGTTAAAATATAAGTTCATTAATACATAAGAGTTTTTCTCATTATGTGTTCCTAGGGATCTTGGTTAAATTGACCATGCTGTGAACGAAACAGCTTATGATGAGGTCCTTTTGCTATTAGAAAGATGAAATCACTTTAGCTCCGTTCCAGGATATAGTCTTTCAAATAACACTCGCATACTGCAGTGTTACACAGTGAGGCTTTATGCTATGAACCCAATGTATTTGCTTGCAAATGTGAGAAAGGGGAACAAAGCTGCAATAAACACCACACACACGCAAGACACATACACACTGAGGAAGACTCGCCAGAGAGACTCAAACAAGCCACGCTTTCCTTCAGTTGTAAGGTTTAAAATGGTTAGGGCTTCAGTTGTTCGCCAGGATTGCCCACTGATATTTCTAGATACCCCGTGTGGACAAGGCACCCATTTTGGTGGCACCAAACAACAATCATTCAACAACATAGAAAATTTGCCGGAATAGACAAAAAGATGGTACAGCTCAGGTTCTCCTTGAGAGTAATTTTTATGTGGTACTGCCCTCTGCTGGAGTATAAAATCAGCACATACATCCTTTCTGGTTTGGGGGCCGTCCTAAGACCAGCCCAGAACCAACCTTGTATTCATTATAGGCGGTGGTGTAGAACCCTTACAAGTAGGCCCGATAAAAGATGGGAAGAGCCCAGTTATTTTCCAAATTGAGAAGCAGAACGAGGCCGGCATAACTGAGATGAGGGTCCAGGAGCCCCTTTATCCAGGTCAGTTGTGTGACCAGTCTGCTCTACGAACAGGTCCATGCTCTGGGAATTAAGTCAGTAAGACTTTTCCTCCATGTAGTTCTAGAGCTAGCTATTTGTGGATGTTTGGTGTTTCTCCCTTTTGACTTAGCGACGCTCTTTCATATTCAGGGAAGTGGCCGTGAGCAACAGTGGCTTTCGTGTAAAAGGCAAAGGGATTGCTCTCCCTGAGTTACAGCAGACGCCAACCACGAGCACAAGCTTTCTTCTTCCTCTATCAGTTATAGTATAAAAATATGTGCTTTTAAATACAACATTCACAACTAAAGCCTAGCAGATTTTCTTTCCCTTTCTTTTCTATTTATTTAAGATTTTATTTATTTATTTGACAGAGACACACAGCGAGAGAGGGAACACAAGCAGGGGGAGTGGGAGAGGGAGAAGCAGGCTTCCCGCTGAGCAGGAAGCCCGATGTGGGCCTTGATCCCAGGACCCTGGGATCATGACCTGAGCCGAAGGCAGACGCTCAACGACTGAGCCACCCAGGCGCCTCTCACTTTCTTTTTTAAAGCAATAGATGTTTCATTTAGTTTTGAACCAAGACCACATCCTCCTTTCCTCCTTCTAACATTCTCCACTTCTGCCCTTCCTGTTCTATACTTTTCCTCTCCTTGGGGTCCATGTTTCTGCTTTGTATTGCTTACCTTAGAGCTGTTCACTTGTTTCTGAGTCATATTTCCTCGCTGTGCCCATGGCCCTCTCCCTCCTAGCTACGGACTAACATCTGCTTTCTTTGTTCACTTACACATGCAGGAACAATTTGTTGGATCATTTTTCATATTTAATGACACTTTGGGCCTAATAATGTTAAAACCTTTTCCTACCCTTGTAACTGAAACATACATAACTACACATCGCCCAAAGAAGTGATGAGAAACGTTCACCCTAATTTGTTGCATGATTTCCTGCTTGGGAATTCAGACTCACCCTTGAAGCCTGTGCACTTGGGTATAAATGGATAAGGGCAAGTCTTGCTTCCCGAGTGTGTCAAGAAGCTAAACCATGTGCTGGGCCCACTGGAGCCTTGGGGTGAGTGGGTGCCACAGCTGGGGTGCTCGGCACTCGAAGCCCACAGCAGACGAGGGCCTGTTCTCTTTCCTCCTGGGGCTGTGCTTTGCTGAGGATGCCTCGTAGAAACCAACTCCACAGATTGAACTGAAATGATCAGTCAACAGTGCAACTTGAAATGAAATGATTGAGTTTACTAACCCTTTGGAAATGTAAAAAAAAAAAAAGAGGGCAGAGCAAGATGGAGGAGGTGTAGGAGACCTGGATTTCGTCTGGTCTCAGGAATTCAGCTGGATAGGGATCAAACCATTCTGAACACCTACAAACTCAACAGGAGATCGAAGAAAAGAATAGCAACAACTCTCTGCACAGAAAAGCGACCACTTTCTGGAAGGTAGGACGTGCGGAAAAGTGAATCCGAGGCGATATTCGGGAGGATAGACGGCGGGGGAGGGGCCTCCGTCGGCCGCTTCTGGCAAGTGATAGAGCCACGGAGCACAAAATCGGAACTTTTAGAAGTCTGCTCCGCTGAGGGACGTCACTCTGGTGGCTAAGTGGGGGGTGGAACCCTCGCGGGACAGTGTGGTCTCAGGACCCTCGGGGTCACAGAAAGACCGGGGGTGCCTGAGTGCGGCAGAGCTCCCAGGTATCGGAGCAGGGAAGCCGGCTGCAGAGACGGAGCCCAGGCGCGGGCTCTCAGCTCGGGGTTGCCATAAACCGTGATCCGCGGCACAGTCGGGCCACTGCTCCTCCAGCAGGGACCCAACAAGCGGCAGATCCGGGGAGACTCCCCTTCCTTCCCCGGGAGGAGCTGCGTGGGAGTGCACCGCAGGGATCTGCTGGGTTTGGAGACTCCACCCAGGGTCGGGTGCCAGAGATAGAAACGCGCGGTCACAGGCCGGGTGAGCACGGAGTGCGGCCGGAGACCGGGGACACGGGAGTGACTGACTGCTTTTCTCTGGGGGCGCACTGAGGAGCGGGACCCCGAGTTCTCGGCTCCTCCGGGGCGGAGATTGGGAGGCCGCCATTTTCACTCTCGGCCTCCGAAGCTGTACGGAAAGCTTGCAGGGAACAAAAGCTCCCGAGAGCAAACCCGAGCAGATTACTTAGCCCGGACCAGACAAGGGCGGGGCAATTCCACCTCCGGCAAAGACATCTGGGAACCACGGCAACAGGCCCCTCCCCCAGAAGATCAGCAAGAACAGCCAGCCAAGACCAAGTCTACCGATCAATGAGAACGGCAGAACTCCAGCGCTAGGGGAATAATGCACATAGAATTCATGGCTTTTTTACCATGATTCTTTAGTCTTTCAAAGTTAATTTTTTTTTTAACTGTCTTTTTTTTTTTGAATTTTTCTTTTTCCCTTTTTCAACCAACATCTTATCAATCCCTTTTTTAAAAAAATTTTTTTTTCATTTTTATTTTTCATTTTTAGAGTCATAGTCTATCCCTTCATAGTAGTTACCCGTATTTTTGGCATATATATATATAACTTGTTCTCTCTAAAATTTTGAGATAGTTTCTTCTAACAGATCAAAATATACCCTAAATCTCTAGTGTATGGTTTTTTTCTACTCCCCTGCCTGATCACATTCTCTCCCTTTTATTTCTCTCTTTTTTTAAAAATCCTCTTCTTTCTTTTTTCAAACAACTTCTTATCAATTCCTTTTATAAAATTTTTTATAATTTCCATCTTTACAGTCATATTCCATCCCTTCATCATATCACCCCTTATTTTTGTACATATGTAAGTTTTTCTTTCTTTAAAATTTTGGGAGGCACTTTCTTCTAACAGACCAAAATACACCCAAAACCTAGTGTGTGGCACTGATCTATATACCAGCCTGATCATATTTGATCACATTCTGTTTTTTTTTGTTTTGTTCTGTTTTTGTTTGTTTTTATCTGTATCTTTTTCTTTTTCTTTTTTTTTTTCTTTTTCTTTTTTCTCTCTTTCCCTTTCTTTTCCCACTGCTTCAGGTCTTTTCTGATTTGTTTAGAGTATATTTTCTGGGAACATTGTTACCCTGTTAGCATTTTGTTCTCTCATTAATCTATTCTCCTCTGGACAAAATGACAAGATGGAAAAAAATCACCTCAACAAAAAGAACAAGAGGTAGTACCGACTGCCAGGGACCTACTCAATACAGACATTAGTGCGATGTCAGATCTAGAGTTCAGAATCATCACTTTAAAGATACTAGCTGGGCTTGAAAAAAGCATGGAAGTTATTAGAGAAACCCTTTCTGGAGAAGTAAAAGAACTAAAATCTAACCAAGTAGAAATCAAAAAGGCTATTAATGAGGTGCAATCAAATATGGGGGTGCTAACTGCTAGGATAAATGACACAGAAGAGAGAATCAGTGATATAGAAGACCAAATGATGGAAAATAAAGAAGCTGAGAAAAAGAGAGATAAACAACTACTGGATCACGAGGGCAGAATTCGAGAGATAAGCGATACCATAAGATGAAACAACATTAGAATAATTGGGATCCCAGAAGAAGAAGAAAGAGAGAGAGGGGCAGAAGGTATAATGGAGCAAATTATAGCAGAGAACTTCCCTAATTTGGGGAAGGAAACAGGCATCAAAATCCAGGAAGCACAGAGAACCCCTCTCAAAATCAATAAAAATAGGGCAACACCCCGACATCTAATAGTAAAACTTACGAGTCTCAGAGACAAAGAGAAAATCCTGAAAGCAGCTCGGGAGAAGAGATATGTAACCTACAATGGTAGAAACATTAGATTGGCAACAGACCTATCCACAGAGACCTGGCAGGCCAGAAAGGACTGGCAGGATATATTCAGAGCACTAAATGAGAAAAATATGCAGCCAAGAATACTATATCCAGCTAGGCTGTCATTGAAAATAGAAGGAGAGATAAAAAGCTTCCAGGACAAACAAAAACTAAAGGAATTTGCAAACACGAAACCAGCCCTACAAGAAATCTTGAAAGGGGTCCTCTAAGCAAAGAGAGAGCCTAAAAGTAACATAGACCAGAAAGGAACATAGACAATATACAGTAACAGTCACCTTACAGGCAATACAA
Source organism: Phoca vitulina (assembly GCF_004348235.1). NCBI lineage: Eukaryota > Metazoa > Chordata > Mammalia > Carnivora > Phocidae > Phoca > Phoca vitulina. The sequence continues at coordinate 6,813,427 of NW_022589746.1, forward strand.
TGGCACTAAATTCCTATCTTTCAATAGTTACCCTGAATGTAAATGGGCTAAATGCCCCAATCAAAAGACATAGGCTATCAGATTGGATTAAAAAACAAGACCCATCGATATGCTGTCTGCAAGAGACTCATTTTAGACCCAAAGACACCCCCAGATTGAAAGTGAGGGGGTGGAAAACCATTTACCATGCTAATGGACACCAAAAGAAAGCTGGGGTGGCAATCCTTATATCAGACAAATTAGATTTTACACCAAAGACTGTAATAAGAGATGAGGAAGGACACTATATCCTACTTAAAGGGTCTATCCAACAAGAAGATCTAACAATTGTAAATATCTATGCCCCTAACATGGGAGCAGCCAATTATATAAGGCAATTAATAACAAAAGCAAAGAAACACATTGACAACAATACAATAATAGTGGGGGACTTTAACACCCCCCTCACTGAAATGGACAGATCGTCTAAGCAAAAGATCAACAAGGAAATAAAGACTTTAAATGACACACTGGACCAAATGGACTTCACAGACATATTTAGAACATTCCATCCCAAAGCAACGGAATACACATTCTTCTCTAGTGCCCATGGAACATTCTCCAGAATAGATCACATCCTAGGTCATAAAACAGGTCTCAACCGGTACCAAAACATTGGGATCATTCCCTGCCTATTTTCAGACCACAATTCTTTGAAACTAGAACTCAATCACAAGAGGAAAGTCAGAAAGAACTCAAATCCATGGAGGCTAAAGAGCATCCTACTGAAGAATGAATGGGCCAACCAGGAAATTAAAGAAGAATTAAAAAAATTCATGGAAACCAATGAAAATGAAAACACAACTGTTCAAAATCTTTGGGATGCAGCAAAGGCAGTCCTAAGAGGAAAGTATATAGCAATACAAGCCTTTCTCAAGAAACAAGAAAGGTCTCAAGTACACAACCTAACCCTACACCTAAAGGAGCTGGAGAAAGAACAGCAAATAAAGCCTAAACCCAGCAGGAGAAGAGAAATCATAAAGATCAGAGCAGAAATCAATGAAATAGAAACTAAAAGAACAGTAGAACAGATCAACGAAACTAGGAGCTGGTTCTTTGAAAGAATTAACGAGATTGATAAACCCCTGGCCAGACTTATCAAAAAGAAAAGAGAAATGACCCAAATCAACAAAATCATGAATGAAAGAGGAGAGATCACAACCAATACCAAAGAAATACAAACAATTATAAGAACATATTATGAGCAACTCTATGCCAGCAAATTAGATAACCTGGAAGTAATGGATGCATTCCTAGATGTATCAACTACCAAAACTGAACCAGGAAGAAATAGAAAACCTGAACAGACCTATAACCACTAAGGAAATTGAAGCAGTCATCAAAAATCTCCCAAAACACAAAAGCCCAGGGCCAGATGGCTTCCCAGGGGAATTCTACCAAACATTTAAAGAAGAATTAATACCTATTCTTCTGAAACTGTTCCAAAAAATAGAAATGGAAGGAAAGCTTCTGAACTCATTTTATGAGGCCACCATTACCTTGATCCCAAAACCAGACAAAGACCCCATCAAAAAGGAGAACTACAGACCAATATCCCTGATGAACATGGATGCAAAAATTCTCACCAAAATACTAGCCAATAGGATCCAACAGTACATTAAAAGGATTATTCACCCTGACCAAGTGGGATTTATCCCTGGGCTGCAAGGTTGGTTCAACATCTGCAAATCAATCAACGTGATACAATACATTAACAAAAGAAAGAACAAGAATCATATGATCCTCTCAATAGATGCAGAAAAAGCATTTGACAAAGTACAGCATCCTTTCTTGATCAAAACTCTTCAGAGTATAGGCATAGAGGGTACATACCTCAATATCATAAAAGCCATCTATGAAAAACCTACAGCGAATATCATTCTCAATGGGGAAAAACTGAGAGCTTTCCCCCTAAGGTCAGGAACGCGGTAGGGATGTCCACTATCACCACTGCTATTCAACATAGTATTAGAAGTCCTAGCCACAGCAATCAGACAACAAAAAGAAATAAAAGGCATCCAAATCAGCAAAGAAGAAGTCAAACTCTCACTCTTTGCAGCTGATATGATACTTTATGTGGAAAACCCCAAAGAGTCCACCCCAAAACTGCTAGAACTCATACAGGAATTCAGTAAAGTGGCAGGATATAAAATCAATGCACAGAAGTCAGTGGCATTCCTATACACCAACAACAAGACAGAAGAAAGAGAAATTAAGGAGTCGATCCCATTTACAATTGCACCCAAAACCATAAGATACCTAGGCATAAATCTAACCAAAGAGGCAAAGGATCTGTACTCAGAAAACTATAAAATACTCATGAAAGAAATTGAGGAAGACACAAAGAAATGGAAAAACGTTCCATGCTCATGGATTGGAAGAACAAATATTGTGAAGATGTCAATGCTACCTAGAGCAATCTACACATTCAATGCAATCCCCATCAAAATACCATCCACTTTCTTCAAAGAAATGGAACAAATCATCCTAAAATTTGTATGGAACCAGAAAAGACCCCGAATAGGCAGAGCAATGTTGAAAAAGAAAAGCAAAGCTGGCGGCATCACAATTCCGGACTTCCAGCTCTATTACAAAGCTGGCATCATCAAGACAGTATGGTAATGGCACAAAAACAGGCACATAGATCAATGGAACAGAATAGAGAGCCCAGAAATGGACCCTCAACCCTATGGTCAACTAATCTTTGACAAAGCAGGAAAGAATGTCCAATGGAAAAAAGACAGTCTCTTCAACAAATGGTGTTGGGAAAATTGGATAGCCACATGCAGAAGAATGAAACTGGACCATTTCCTTACACCACACACAAAAATAGACTCCAAATGGTTGAAAGACCTCAATGTGAGACAGGAGTCCATCAAAATCCTAAAGGAGAACACAGGCATCAACCTCTTTGACCTCAGCCGCAGCAACTTCTTCCTAGAAACATTGCCAAAGGCAAGGGAAGCAAGGGCAAAAATGAACTATTGGGACTTCATCAAGATAAAAAGCTTTTGCAAAGCAAAGGAAACAGTCAACAAAACCAAAAGACAACCGACAGAATGGGAGAAGATACTTGCAAATGACATATCAGATAAAGGGCTAGTATCCAAAATCTATAAAGAACTTATCAAACTCAACACCCAAAGAACAAAGAATCCAATCAAGAAATGGGCAGAAGACATGCACAGACATTTTTCCAAAGAAGACATCCAAATGGCCAACAGACACATGAAAAAGTGCTCAATATCGCTCGGCATCAGGGAAATCCAAATCAAAACCTCAATGAGATACCACCTCACATCAGTCAGAATGGCTAAAATTAACAAGTCAGGAAATGACAGATGTTGGTGGGGATGCGGAGAAAGGGGAACCCTCCTACACTGTTGGTGGGAATGCAAGCTGGTGCAGCCACTGTGGAAAACAGTATGGAGGTTCCTCAAAAAGTTGAAAATAGAGCTACCATACGATCCAGCAATTGCACTACTGGGTATTTACCCCAAAGATACAAAAGTAGGGATCCGAAAGGGTACGTGCACCCCGATGTTTATAGCAGCAATGTCCACAATAGCCAAACTGTGGAAAGAGCCAAGATGTCCATCGACAGATGAATGGATAAAGAAGAGGTGGTATATATATACAATGGAATATTATGCAGCCATCAAAAGGAATGAGATCTTGCCATTTGCAACGACATGGATGGAACTGGAGGGTATTATGCTGAGCGAAATAAGTCAAACAGAGAAAGACATGTATCATATGAGCTCACTGATATGAGGAATTCTTAATCTCAGGAAACAAACTGAGGGTTGCTGGAGTGGGGGGTGGGGTGGGAGGGATGGGGTGACTGGGTGATAGACACTGGGGAGGGTATGTGCTCTGGTAAGCGCTGTGAATTGTGCAAGACTGTTGAATCTCAGATCTGTACCTCTGAAACAAATAATGCAATATATGTTAAGAAAAAAAAAAAGAAGAAGAAGATAGCAGGAGGGGAAGAATGAAGGGGGGGAAATGGGAGGGGTAGACGAACCATGAGAGACGATGGACTCTGAAAACAAACTGAAGGTTCTAGAGGGGAGGGGGGTGGGAGGATGGGTTAGCCTGGTGATGGGTATTGAGGAGGGCACGTTCTGCATGGAGCACTGGGTGTTGTGCACAAACAATGAATCATGGAACACTACATCTAAAACTAATGATGTAATGTATGGGGATTAACATAACAATAAAAAAATTTTAAAAAAAGGGTAGCTTCTCTTGACTTCCCAAGCTGAGCCATGATCTTCCATGTTATATGACAGCCAATGACCCATTTTCCTTTGAGGCATGCCCTCTGAAGCTTCCCGGAGGACATTTCTTCAGCTGATAGAGACAATGCTTTTAAACGACTGAATTTTTGTGATACTCTATATATCATAATGGTGTACTTTTTAAGCTGTCCTCATTTTGATCTCCTGTATGATTTTGTATTTTTCTTATAAACAACTAAAGATTATTTTAACTCTAACAATGGGTACTACAACATTAGAGACTGATGTCAACCATTATCTCTCATTGGTGCTTTTATATGGATTCCAACGCAATCATTGATTCATGTGATCTGTTGATCAGTTGTCAATCAGAAAACTAGTGAGTTTCTAAAATGTGTCCTGGACCCTGGGGATGCAAAGATAAGTAACACCTTCCCACTCTCAAGGAGCCTATAGAAAGGGGAGAATCTCTGTACATGATGAGAGACGTTCCTGGGAAGAGCAATGCACATGTGGTCCAGGAATGGGCAGAACAAAATTGAGAATCACTGAGGTAGGAAGAAAGACAGGTAAACAACCAAATGCTTCAGATACTCTGATAGCTGTACATGAAGGATGATTTTATGGTTACTTTCTGCCTCTTCTACCTTTCTGTCTCTGGCCATGGCATGTCCTCCGAGTTGCCAGACATCACAAACTAATTGCCTTGGACTTTCCACATGGATGCGTTCTCAGGTACCTCAAAGTCAACCTGTCCTAAAGTGAACCTGTGACCCTTCCTTCCAAACTGTTTCTCACCAGAGTTCCCTATCTCACCACTCACCCTGTTGCTTAAGTCATCATAAAGATCTTCCTCTCCTTTCCTGCCAATTCCACCTCCCAAATTCCGCTTAAATCTCTTCCTTCCTCCCCATCTTCATGACTGTTATCCTAACCCAAACAGCCACCCTTCCTCACCCTGTAAGGACCTCCCAGCCAGTCTCCACATAGTTGATGGATCCTGTCATCACCATGTTAACCTCTTCTATAGATTCTCATCTGCAAGGTAAAGTCCTGTGAGACTGCCCACCCTCACCCGGCGCCATCTTGCTCCATTCTCCCACAGCTCCTGGTGCTTCAGCCTCACTGGACCCTAGTTCCCCAAAGTTGTCATTCTTTTTCCTGCCCATGTCTTCACCCCATGCAGCTTCCTCTGCCCTGCCAACACACAGCTGCACTCACACCTGGATACACCATTCTTCCCAGTGGATCTTACTCAGCACCAGGCCTCACCCTCAACACCATTAGCTCAGAGAAACTACACCTGACTCCCAGACTTGGTTGTCTTCCTGTCATTTACTCCACAGCACGAACCACAAAAGTGACCACTTGATTGCAGTGTCATCCCGCTAGGCAGCAAACTCCTTGGGGACAGGGACCTTGTTCCCTTACTCACCTCTGGCTCATCAGTATTAACTGGCCTAGAAGAGATTCTAAATATGCTGAACAAAATGAAATGGAATTAGTGAATAAATAAATGAAAGACGCTAAATAAAGCAGTCTGTCTTTACATGGCCTGCGAGGAGGAAAAAAAGGTTATAAATAGAAAGTACAAAACAAGGGGATTCACTCTCCAAACCGTGCCTCTGGACACTGGAACTCTTGTTAATTTTGATGAGGTTCACCCGTTCCCTCCTTCCCATGGGCTTAAAAGGTCAAAGCAAAAATGTGGAATTTACATAGTGGAGACTGGCCCACAACTTTGTGAATATTCTAAAAGCCACTGAATTGGGCACTTTAAAATGGTTAATATGGTGAATTTCATGTTCGGTAAATTGTACCCCAAGTGGGGGAGAAAAAGAGCTTTAAAAATCACCGCTGTCCCCACAGGAGAAAGTGAGACAGAAAGACCAGCTCCCAGCTGAGAGACAGGAGCCTGCAGCTGGGGGGAGCAGGGAGAAGGCAGGAAGGGGGGAGGCGAGCAAGAAGCTGGTTGCACGCCTAAAATGAATGTAACATACTGTGTCAACTACACTCCAAATTTTCTTTGTAAAATAATAAAATGAAATATAAAAGTAAAAACAGAAAACAAGCAAAACAGGGAGCTGGTCTTGACAGCCAGTAAAGGCTCTGCTCTGTGACCCCGAAACCAGGCCATGTGTCGTTCATCTCCTTAGTGACAGCAAGGTGACAAGAAGCACCCTAGAGCCCTGCCCTCCACTGCTCTCCTCTCCACGTGCCCAGGGCTGAAGATCCTGTTCCTCCGAGGGTCTGTGTAGTGAGGGACCGTGCTCCAAATGCCACCATGCATCCAACGACCTTATCCTGATGGCACCTCGGCCCCTCCCTCTCCCAGGGCAGAATAGGACAAAACACCGAAGAGGCCCAAGTGATCAGGGCTGTCGCTGTTGGATTTGTACAAGTTACAGAAAATCATTGTATGTTTGGTTATAGACTCAACAAATAATGTAAGAGAACCAACTGGACCACAAAAACAGAAGGGAGTATAAATTGAGGACAAAAAATAAATTATGGTATTTGCCTTCCATCCAAACTTCTCCCACCATAAAAAAAAAAAAAGGCCCCCAAGTTCAATTTCATTGTTGTCTATAGCTTCCTACCATCCCATCTTTCTCCTTTCTTTCACAGCCTAGCCTCTTAGAAGAATTTGTCTGCTGTTTTGGTCTAGAACTCTTAATTTCCCATTGGATTCTGTGACTTGCTGAAGTCTGACTCCAGTGAAAGTATCTGGCAGACGTGAAGATTGACCTTCTAACTACTGAGGCATCCACTTATCCATACCAGTCCATATCCTTATATAGACAGGAGCTCATCTTGCTCCATGCATGGCCTCTAGTGTCCATTGGTGAGGTTCAAATCTGCTGACAAAGTGGCATCACAGACCCAACAGAGAATGGTTGCACGGGATCCAAGGAGCTGCTGAGCTGGAACTCCAGTCATGGCTACTACTAGGTGGATCTGGACATGTGGGGATAATTAGACAGGTCTTCCCACCAAAGTCATATTTGCAGGGACCTCCCAGGGGAGAGCACAAGCTGAGAAAGGAACCAAGTATATAACAAACTCCTAAGGTACCAACACATACTCATTGGAAGGAAGTAGGGGTTTCCAGCATACTATAGTGAGTGTTTCTAAAATCTTCCACCAGTGGATGCCCCAAACCTGGAGATCCCTCCAACAAATAACATGCCTCTGAAAAACTGTGACTCAACGGGGAGGGAACCATGCCCCCTCACTCTGTCACAAACTCCCCTGAAGTTTTGGCACCTTGACTGCCTAGGGTGGCCATGGCAGAACAGGACCATGAATAGTAGAGTGGGGAGCAACAGCGCCTTTGACCCCCAGCTACTGCAGAGCCACAGCCATGTGGCTGGAGAAGGCCCACCATGCCCAGGGGAGAAATCCCTTATCCGGAGAATCCTGTGGGAGAGAGACACAGATGTAATGCCGCCAAGGACTCCCAGGGAAGCATTTTTGGTTGGAGAGAACTCAGCGGGTGCCGAGGGCCTCATGTCTGCAGGTAGAAGTGAGAAGCTGGGGAAAATTTTTCTTTCTTTCTTTTGTCCCTCCCTTGGCTTCTGAGACTCCATTCTCTCCCGGTTCTTTCTACTTCTCTGATTTTTTCCTTCTCATCTCCTTTGTGGCCTCCTCTTCCTCACTGTCTCCCTAAATGTTGGGGGCCCTCAGTGTTGCATTTTTCCTTCCCTACCCTTCTCCTGTTCTACTCAACCTCTCTGGCTTCGATTACAACCTCTATGCTAGTAACCCACGATCCTATTTCTTAGCCCTGACCACCCCCTGTGCCTCCTGTACAGAATGCAGCTGCCCACTGAACAAGTCCCAAGTGCCTTAAATAGCATACACCCAAAATGGCAGGCATCATGTCCTGCTTAATATCTGTTCTTCCCCCTAAGTTACCTATCTCAGAGAAGAGAGTGCCCATTTACTCCAGTGAGGACCTGGGAAGTCAAGCTTGTTGTTGCCCTCCTTCATGACCACATCCCAGCGATCACCAGTCCCGTTGGTCCTGCCTCAGTCCCTACCACCCAGACCAGCCCATGGCCTCATCTATTCTTGTCTAGCCCTACTGCTGTCATCACAACTGGTCTCCCTGACCCCCAACCAGTTTCCCTTTATGCCTTACCACCCCAAGTCAGATTACTATCCTGCTTAAATTCCTTTGTTTGCTTCCCCTGCACTCCCCTACCCTCCCACCCCCAGCCCAATCAAATACCTGTCCCCATCAGTGAAGGAGACTGTTTTCACCCTTTCCAGGGACATGATATATGTTTGTCTTGAAGCAATATGGTAGCTCAGTAGTAATATTCTGTACCGGTCCTTGATGGATCTATTTTTACTTCTATTCATGAAAATGAAAGTCCTTTTACATACCACTCAGAAAAATACATAATGGGCATTATTTTATCCATTCTTGGCAAAGACAACTCAGCTCTTAACAAGCAGGGTGACTATGAAAATATTTTGCTTCAAGTTAACATTTAAATATTTAATTAAAAAGCTTTCAAATGGAGGAGGGCATTCACTAGAAGGTTGCTGAAAGTTTCATTCATTTCACAAATAATGCTTTTGTATAAGCACCATGCCAGGCCCTGAGGAACTGGGTAGACATGACCTTGCCCTTCTGACCATGTGCCCAGGGATGGGGCAGCCCACCCCAACATTGCTGCCCCATCTCAGGCATGTCCCTCTCCCACTAAGTGCTAGATCTAGCAGCTTCTGGCCTACCTGGCTACGTTTTCCCCCATTGTAGTTAACAAAGAGGCAATTTCCAAAATGCAGGTGTATTAGGGTTCTTCAAAGAAGCAGAACCAATAGGGTGTGTATATACATACATAAGGAGATTTCTTCTAAGGGATTGTTTCATGCAACTATGGAGGCTGACATATCCCAAGATGTGTAGTGTGCATTGAAAAGCGAGAAACCCAGGAAAGCTGGTCATGTTAAGTTCCAGCCTGAAAGCTGGTGGGCTCAAGACCCAGGAAGAGCGATGTTTCAGTTTAAATGTAAAGGCAGGAGAAGATGAGTCCTCACTCAAGGTCATCAGTCAGTAGGAGTTCCCTTTTACTTGTGGGCGGCTCAGACTCTTGTTTTATTCAGGTCTTCAACTGACTGGATGAGGCTTACCCACATTGGGAAGGGCAATCTGCTTACTGGGTTTACCAATTCAACTGTTAATCTCATCCAAAAACACTATTACAGACATGCTTAGAATAATGTTTGACAAATGTCTGAGCACCCTGTAACCCAATCAAGTTGACACATAAAATTAACCCATCACAGCACATCAATATATTTGACTGAACCTAGAATACTTTTAGAAAATATCAACCCTCTAATACATTTTTAGAAATTAGTTTAATACATTTTTAAAAAATGATTGAGGGCTTAAGGTGGAGAATCACCTGGGAAATCATTAAAGCTAGGTCCACATGGATGGACCTTGAGGACATGGTACTAAATGAAATAAGTCAGACAGAGAAAGACAAATACCATATGATCTTACTTATATGTGGAATCTAAATAAACAAACAAAACCAAGCTCGCAGATATAGAAAAAGAGATATGTGGTTGCCAGAGGCGGGGGGTGGGGTGGGGTGGGGAATTGGGCAAAATGGGTGAAGGGAGCCAAAAGGTACAAACTAATAGTCATTTAATAAATAAGTCATGGGGATGTCACATACAGGAAGGTGACTATAGTTAACAATACCGTCTTGTATATCTGAAAGTGGCTAAGAGAGTTAATCTTAAAAGTTCTCATCACAAAAAAAAATTTTTTGTATCTATGTATGGTGATGGATATTCACTCGACTTATTGTAGTGATCATTTCACAATGTATACATATATTGAATCATTATGTTGTATGCCGGAAACTAATATAATGTTATATGTCATATGTTATATGTCAATTATACCTCAATAAAAAGGAAAGAAGATATACAGATGGCAAATAAGCCCATAAAAAGATGCTCCACATCATATGTCATCAGGGAATTGCAAATGGAAACAACAAGAGACCACTACACACCTCTTAGAATGGCCAAAATCCAGAACTCTGACACCACCAAATGCTGGCAAGGAAGTGGAGCCATGGGAACTCTACTCTCCTTCATTGCTGGAGGGAATACAAAACAATTCAAACATTTTGGAAGACAGTATGGAAGTTTCTTACAAAACTAAACATACTCTTACCATATGATCCAGCAATCACACTCCTTGGTACTTACCCAAAGGTCCACACAGAAGCCTGAACACACATGTTTAGAGCAGCTTTATTTATTTATTTTTTAAAAAGCTATACCTCCAACTGTGTATGAGAAAAACATGTTGGTCAGAAAAGGAGGACTTTGTAACCTTGAATGAAAGCAGGAACACTCTTCTTAACTCTGGCCAAGTCAGGAAACCCAAATTGCAGCTCTATATCACTGTGTTTCAATTATGCTTTTGAGAGTGCCCTATTGGGATGCCTGGGTGGCTCAGTCAGTTAAGCATCTGCCTTCGGCTCAGGTCATGATCCCGGGGTCCTGGGATCGAATCCCACATTGGGCTCCTTGCTCAGCGGAGAGCCTGCTTCTCCCTCTGCCTGCCGCTCCCCCCGCTTGTACTCTCTCTCTCCCATAAATAAACAAATAATTTTTTTAAAAAAAGAGAGTGCCCTATTGATCAAATTGTTAGATAATAAACTAATTCTAAGACCCACATATGTGAAGTTGTATTTTTTTCATTCTCCATATCACAAAACAGAATGACTGGCACAAGGATGAAGAAATACTTATTCAGAACACCAAGAACGGCCAAATGACAAGAGTATTTAAAGTGTAAGACCCTCCTTTTCCTTGGAGAATCTAGTGCCCATTCTTGGTTCTGGTCTGTAGACCTCTCCTAAATCCCCATAACTGGCAGGGATAGTGGCTGCCTATGTTGTAGAATTTGAGTCAGAAAACATTTCCACTTCCTGCCACCACCATTGGTGTGGCTCTCTTAAGCTATCTTATTTTGCAAGAAAGACCTAGTTAAGATATGATAAAAGTTCAGTGAAGGTATAACCTATTCTTATTTTCTGTTACTATGAGAGAAATTTTGGGGTACCTCTGAGATATAAGAACTGTGGCACTTAAATATGGCAAAAGTCATCGCCAAACCAAAAGGGATGTGGGATTTCCAGAATTTTAAAAGTAATAACAGCTAATGTACTTACATGGTATTTACGACTTGTTTATATATATTACATATATTAACTCATTAAGCCCTCACGTCCCTATGAGGTAAGTACTCCTCTTATCTCCATTTTATGGATGAGAAACCTAAAGCACAGAATGGTTAAGCCACTTGCTTAAGGTCATGTGGGTGGTGGAATCCAGATCCCGACACGTGAGTCTGGTCCCAGAGGCTCTGCACTGTACCACTCAGCTCTGCTTTCATAACAACCTACGGACAGGAAGTGAAGAAACACACATTCAGAAATGACGACCATGAGGAAGTCAGAAGATTCCTGGAGTGTCTATAATTTCGCTCCTCTTGTTGTTTTTCAACAGCTCTGTCTGTTTCCCTAGAGTTAATCCAGGAAAATCTAGGAGGGAGGGAAAAAAGAAGGAAAAGAGGGAGGGAGGCAGGGAGGGAGGGACAGGAAAGCTGGGCGGAGCCCTGGACCAGTTGCATTCCCTTCTACTGTCTGAAAGGATTGTTGGTGGCCATGTAGATGGCAGCAGATTTAGGAAAGCAAAGAAAAAAAGGTTCAGCCTTTGGGGCTTTGAAGAAGAAAAAGGAAGTGAAGAGTGGAGCCTGGCTTACCAGAGAGAAGGCACACTGAAGTTGCAGACACACATCCATTAGCACCCATGAATCCCTTATTTCCTGAGATCACAGTCGGCCAGACTGTCCTATGGCAGAATCTTCAGGTCAAAGAAACGATTTGCTTTGATTGGGGTTTCCCCCTCATACAGAGAGTTCCTGAAGGGCCAGCACCTGACCCACAACACTTAGCAAAAACCCAGAGCGGGAACAACAAAATCACCAAGCACCACAGCCATGTAGGGAAGAAGACATTTGGAGTGAAGGGGGCCTTCAGGAGCTACAGTGGCCCAAAAGGATGGTATGAAGTTTTTGTTGTCTGGCCAATGACATTAAAAGTTCTTAAACAGCGGCTTGATTTCATACAGTTGTTTTGAAGAGAGGAGTTGAGGGCGCCTGGGTGGCTCAGTCGGTTAAGCGTCTGCCTTCGGCTCAGGTCATATCCCAGGGTCCTGGGATCGAGCCCTGTGTTGGGCTCCTTGCTCAGCGGGGAGTCTCCTTCTCCCTCTCCCTCTGCGCTCTCACTCTTCCTCTGTGCTCTCGCTCTCTCGATCTTGCTCCATCTCAAGTAAATAAAAAAAAAAAATGAAGAGAGGAGTTGCTTCAAAAAAATTATGTGAACTGCATTATCAATGCATTTACAAATTATCAGTTGAAGCATAGAAGTTTCAAAGAACAAACCACATGCTTTTCACACACACCTCTAGTAACTAGGGGTGTAGTAATTTCGTGGAGGACATCTGGAATTGCTTTTAGGGACACTTAAGTACTGCCATGATTACCTGATTTTTCTCAAACCACAGTAGTCCTACATTACACATTAAGAAAAGGTGATTAATTATTTATAAGACCTAGATTATTTTATTTGCTTTTTAAGATTTTATATATTTATTTATTTATTTAAAGAGAGCATGCGTATACATGTGACCCCGGAGGGGGGCGGTGGCAGAGGGAGAGGGAGAGAAAGAATCCCAAGCCAACTCCGCTCTGAGCATGAGGCCCGACGCAGGGCTCGATTCTGCAACCTTGAGATCATGACCTGAGCAGAAATCAAGAGTCAGACACCCAACCGACTGAGTCACCCAGGAGCCCCAGACCTACATTATTTTAAAAGATGAATTAAAAAAAAAAACACAACTCTGTAAATTGGATTAATTCGTAGAATTTTACACACAAAAAAGATGATGTTGCAGAAAAAGCACAGCACCTTTATTGGCATATGAAAATATTCATTCTTCGTGGTTGCCCTGGGTATGTGGCGCATTAGTGTTCTTGTTGTTTATACGTTGTTTCTGTAAGAGCCTACTGACTTTTTACTAAAAATGTACAGTAAAAATGATTTCATTAAAAACAAACCAATAACTACAAAAACTCACAAGAGAAAGTAGCCCTTGGACTTTTGACTTGAATGAAACAAGAAACTTACCCCAGGTTAAAAATGTCTAAAGGCTCTCTCGGGCCTCATGGGCAGAACAAGAACTATATATCCAATTAAATGTGCAATTATGATTAAATGTCTTTGCATCCATGGCCCTCAACCAAATTCTCTAGGAAGTGTGTGCATTAATGAGCAGCGAGGCCACCGGCTAATGGTGCTCAGTTAAAGATGCAAATGGATGTGAAAAATCAAGATCCTCAGGCCAGGCACTGAATGTGCCTTTGATGAAAGAAAACGTTGCATTTCCTACTGGGTATTTACCCCAAAGATACAAAAGTAGGGATCCGAAAGGGTACGTGCATCCCGATGTTTATAGCAGCAATGTCCACAATAGCCAAACTGTGGAAAGAGCCAAG
>NW_022589746.1:6827413-6958291 GCF_004348235.1 Phoca vitulina
ATGTGGTATATATATATACAATGGAATATTATGCAGCCATCAAAAGGAATGAGATCTTGCCATTTGCAATGACGTGGATGGAACTGGAGGGTATTATGCTGAGCGAAATAAGTCAAACAGAGAAAGACATGTATCATATGACCTCACTGATATGAGGAATTCTTAATCTCAGGAAACAAACTGAGGGTTGCTGGAGTGGGGGGTGGGGTGGGAGGGATGGGGTGACTGGGTGATGGACACTGGGGAGGGTATGTGCTCTGGTAAGCGCTGTGAACTGTGCAAGACTGTTGAATCTCAGATCTGTACCTCTGAAACAAATAATGCAATATATGTTAAGAAAGAAAAAAAGAAGAAGAATGTAGCAGGAGGGGAAGAATGAAGGGGGGGAAATCGGAGGGGGAGAAGAACCATGAGAGACGATGGACTCTGAAAAACAAACTGAGGGTTCTAGAGGGGAGGGGGGTGGGAGGATGGGTTAGCCTGGTGATGGGTATTGAGGAGGGCACGTTCTGCATGGAGCACTGGGTGTTATGCACAAACAATGAATCATGGAACACTATATCTAAAACTAATGATGTAATGTATGGGGATTAACATAACAATAAAAAAATTTAAAAAAAATGAGTGAGAGATTGAAAAACTACAAAACCTTGGTGAGAGAAATTAAAGAAGGACCTAAATAAATGGAAAGATATCATAAAAAAAAAAAAAAAGAAAAGAAAACGTTGCATTTCAAGGCTGGCAGAGATGAATGAAGGTGGGAGAGAAATCGGGTGCCTTTTCGGGGATGCCTTGGAGCTTCACGTACGCTAGCGTGTAGGATGGAGCTGGTCATTCTGCTAGGCTTGCTGTATTGCTTGTATTGTTTGGCAGGGTGCTCTGCTGGCAAAGCCCAGAATTTGAAACCAAACAGTCAGAATTCATCTTAACTATTTGGACATGATATTCCCCTAACAGATTGGTTTGAATATATATCTGCTGGGATAGAGAATTAATTGAATTCCTTGATGAATTTTATGAGCCATGCAGCTTTGTAATTCTAGCAGAGAGATGGCTTATTAATTTGAATTTAAAAAAATAAATAAAAAGCAAGGAAATAAAACCATTTATCCAACATGAAAAAAACAAAAGAATCTTAAAAAGTCTGAAATTACAATTTTCCCCTAAACACCTTCAGATACGGATCATTTCCAAAGAGCTAAGATCTCAAACAAATGTGTCTTAACTTTAAAGATACACATGCCCAAAGGAAGTTGAGATGGCACATAGATTTGAAGTATTAGTTGGGTTTAATCTGTCTTTTACAGCAACATAGGACTTCACCATGGAGTGGCATTCTAGAAGCAAGCCTGCCAGTGTATGGGGTGAGGCCTGGGAAGGTGGCAGGGGAGCTGGGATTCTTTTTTTTTTTTTTTTAACAGGTGTTATCAGAAGAAAACTCCTGAACAGTAAATCTGGTGCTCACTGAGCTAAAACAACACAGGACACTGTTGCCTCATCCCAGGTCCCAAGAACTGGCTAAGTACCCCCTTTAAATGTCCAGTGAGGGGCTTTGGTGTTCTCAGTCTACTTCACCGTGCCCCTTCATCCTGCTGGCAGGATCAATCCTGGCCTGCAGCCCACCCCACCATCAGGTTTTATGATAAAATCATTCTATTTCTCTTCTTCTTATAGCTCATCACTGAGAGATGGGGGAAAGTCATAGAAAGAAGGCATCTGGGCATTTGGGATTATATTAGATTTGTAATTAGATTGTCTTCACCTCTTTCAAAATATTTAGTTTCTAAATGAATCCAGCTTTAAATGCCTGAACTGGTTCATGCACAGATCTGCTTCCCAAATCTTGGGGTTTCATTCATGAAAAACTCTCCAGGGGTGTTGGGCTGGCTCTCTGAAGAGGTGCTCTTTCATATGCAGAATCTAGAATGATCTGACCCTTAAGAGTAACTGCTGTAGTTTAACAAACACACTAACCACCCGAAGTGCTAAAGGTTGAATTGTCTTTACAACTTCACATGGGGTCCTATACAAGCAAAGGGCTCTGTTCCTAGAAACAGACCAGCTTCCTGATATGGCCAAAGCCTCTTCTCCTTAAAGATGCTATGTTAGGGTCTAGTCTCTGTGCTATGAGGTATGGCTCTCACGACCCAACCTCATGGCACACCGAGTTTTGAAAATAGTCACACTTTGAATAGCTCTGATTCTGAGCGGTGAATATAGCTGTTAGTATAGATCTCTGTCCCCAGTGCCTACACAATGGGTGTGTTAAGTATAACGTTGGTTGGCTATCAAATGATAGATAAGGAAGAATAATAAGCAGCAAGAGAGCTGGTAGTCTCAAATTCCAGCTCCTGTGCCAAATTACCTGGGTCATTATTTTCATGACTCCTTCTCCTAAAAGCCCCACCGTCAAGGGTCCCACACACATTTCCCCAACCACTAGGTCAGTATCCAACCTGGGCCTCCAACAGTTTTCCACACCGATATTAATAGTTTTTCAAGGAATTTCTTTCCCAGATTAAAAGGGTGATGATCTGCAGGTAACGTGGGGAGCACGGGGTTCCTGAGTGTTTGTGGTTGTCAAACCCAGATGATTTCTTGTCTAATCATGCAGATTTAAAAGTCCAGAGTCGGCTCCCAGAAGCTCTTGCACAACACAGACGTCAACGTCTGCAACTTTTTACTGTCACGTACACGTTCTGCACGATCTGCCAAATTTGTTAAAACTCCAGTGAATCAGAGCTTATTTTCTTGTGCAGATTTTGGATTTATAATCAGGGGAAAAAATTAGACACACACAGGAAAAAAAAAGATCTAAAATAAATTAGACCGAGCCAAAGAGAAACAAGCTTGTGATGAAGTAACCATTTCAACCACTTAAAAATATTTCTCTGCTTTTGATGCACTACTATCGCTGTGAAAATAATGTTTGAATAAAAAAAGGAACTGGTGGGGCGCCTGGCCGGCTTAGTCGGTAGAGGTAGAGCGTGTGACTCTTGATCTCAGGGTTGTGAGTTCAAGCCCCATACTGGGGGTGAAGCCTACTTAAAAAAAAAAAAAAAACTGGTGAAAATGTGGTAGCCTAGTGAAAATTGGCCACTATGGTATGCATATGGTATGCATGAAATTACTCATACACATAATTTTAGAACCAGAAGTGTTTCTGGAATTCATCAGGAGACTGATTTTATAGCTGCAGGAACTATAACAGGTTTCAATTCAATAAAATATACTTAATTCAACATTCATGAGTATATTAACTCTCAAACATTTTTTTAAAAGATTTATTTATTTATTTATTTGACAGAGAGAGAGAGAGAGAAAGAAAGGGAACAAAAGCAGGGGGAGTGGGAGAGGGAGAAACAGGCTTCCCACTGAGCTGGGAGCCCGATGCGGGGCTTGATCCCAGGACCCCAGGATCATGACCTGAGCCGAAGGCAGACGCTTAACAGCTGAGCCACCCAGGCGCCCCTCAAACACTTTTTATAAAGAAGTCTTCCTTTGCTCACTAAGCTTTTCTTTCTTTTGGTCAAGACAATAATTTGTCTTCATTGAGCTCCCTGCGGAAATGGTGTATCTTAGGCCCAAGTAAACATTCAACCAGAGCTTTGTGATGGCCCATGTGGGCAACAGTGCAAATAAAAACAATGGTTTAGCCCATTTTTCTTTGCTTCTTCCTCCAAGGGTCTGTCTCTAAAATGAACCAGCTCAAGAAAGAGCTATTTTTCTGGAGTGCCAGATTTGAACTAACTGCTTTCACTTCTTTTAGATGATTTCTGTTTCTAGTTTTAATGTTACATAGGAGAAATTATGTTATATAATAGGAGAAATCACATTAAGTCAGTCAACAAACATTTTCTGATCACTTACTATGGTCGGATCCTCTGCTATATACAATTGACGACTGACAGTCCCCCAAACTCAAAGGGCCAACAAGTCCAGGAATGAAGACAGACAAGAAAACAGGCCATTACAACTCAGTGGGATAACTGGTATGATAAAGGTATGTTGCAAACTTGCAACAAATACCTTCATCCCTTATTTTAATCATCAGTGATAGGTTTACTGCCAATAACAGTAGCATAAGAATAAATGCCAACTCCAATTGGGCTTTGTGCACTTCTGGGCGTAGATGAGGACTTGGTCTGGGGTCCTTGGCCAGGGATCATCAGTCTGTAATTATACCCTTTCTTGACATTGACCTGCCTGAGAAAGTACCTGCTCTGGGGCATCAAGCTGGCTCTTTTCCTGCTTCCCATTTCACGATTGCCCTTCTGCCACTTTACCAAAGCTTTCCAGTCTTCCTATAGTTTGATATGGTGGTGCGTTGCCCTGAGGGATAAGAAAAAAAAAATCCACCTTGTCAAGTAAAAGAATAATTCAAATTGATGCCTGCAAACGTCCTTTCATAAATTCTGAAACCCCTATTAGGCTCATCAAAATAATCATCTTTGATAAAACTTTGTTTTTTTTATTTACAAAGTAATAAAATTTGTGTCATTTGATCAATCATGTACAGGAAATGATAACAATAAAACGACTTGTAAAAGCTCAATGTAGAAGAAAATTTAATAGTTTGAGCCTTATGATCATAGGATTGAAGAAATACCAGTTTATATAAACATTTTTTTGCAGAGACATATGACGGATAGGCAATAAAAGACTTTGAAGCATTAAAAATGTATTATACACAGATGAAATTCTATGGGGGAAATGGAGTGGATATGATTTCATGAGAGAAAAGAACAATGTAAAAAAAACGTACAAGAAAAGTTTGGTCATGATTTCTTAACTGGATGATGGTGGATGTCAAGTCACTTTGGTATTTATATTCTACTTAATACATTTAAAAGAGTAATAAAACAAATTTATTTAAAACGTCAATATTTTCGGGGCACCTGGGTGGCTTAGCCAGTTAAGCATCCGACTCTTGATCTCAGCTCAGGTCCTGATCTCAGGGTCGTGAGTTCGAGCCCCACCTTGGGCTCCTCACTGGGTGTGGAGCTTGCTTAAAAAATAAATAAATAAAGGTGCACCTGGGTATCTCAGTCAGTTGAGCCTCTGGCTCTTGGTTTCAGCTCAGATCATGATTTCAGGGTTGTGGGATTGAGCCCCGCTTCAGGATCTGTGCTCAGCGTGGAGTCTGCTTGGGATTCTCTCTCTCCCTCTGTCCCTCCTCCTGCCGGTGCATTTTCTCTCTCTCTCAATAAATAAATAAACTAATAAAATCTTTTAAAAAGTCAGTATTTGCAATAACCTAGAAATTATATTCCTTCCAACCGATTAAACCAAACATCCATGTAAAAAGTGTGAAAGCTTACATAGTTTACTATTTTTTCAGAACCTCATTTTTTTACAGCAGTTTTAGGTTAACAACAAAATTGCGAGGAAGGTACAGAGATTTCTCATACCTCCTGCTCCCCCTCACACACACACAGCCTCCCCCATTCCAATATCACTCACCAGAATGGTACTTTTTTTGCTAAGGAACATTGACACATCATAATCACCCA
Source organism: Phoca vitulina (assembly GCF_004348235.1). Classification (NCBI taxonomy): domain Eukaryota; kingdom Metazoa; phylum Chordata; class Mammalia; order Carnivora; family Phocidae; genus Phoca; species Phoca vitulina. Next base: position 6,832,927 of record NW_022589746.1, read on the forward strand.
GAATCCATAGTTTACCTAAGGGTTCATTCTTAGTGTTGTATATTCAGTGGGTTTGGACAAATGTGTAATGACATATACCCATCATTATAATATTAAACAGAGTATTTTCACTGCTCTAAACATCTTCTGTGCTCTGCCGGTTCATCTCTCCCCCACCACCTCCACTTCCCACCTATCCTTGACCTCTAGCAACCACTTATCATTTTATTGTCACCATAGTTTTGTGTTTTCCGGAATGTCAAATAGTTGGAATCATACAGTATGTAACTTTCTCAGCCTTCTTTCACTTAAAGATGTGCCATTAAGTTTTCTCCATGTCTTTTCATAACCTGATAGCTCATTTGTTTTTAGCACTGATTTTTCTGGATGTCACACAGTCTATTTATCCATCACCTACTGAAGGACATGTTGGTTGCTTCCAAGTTTCGGCAATTATGAATAAAGCTGCTATGAACATCTGTATGCAGGTTTTTGTGTGAACATAAGCTCTCAATTCCTTTGGGTGAACACCAAGGAATGTGATTGCTGGATCATATGGTTAAGAGGATGTTCAGCTTTGTAAGAAACTGCCAAACTGTCCTCCAAAGACACTGTACCATTTGCATTCCCACCAGCAATGTATGAGAGTTTCCATTGCTCCACATCCTCACTAGAATTTTGGTGTTCTGGACTTTGGCAATTCTAATAGGTACGTAATGTTATTTCATTGTAGTTTTAATTTGCATTTCCCTAATGACATGTGATGTGAGGCATCTTTTCATAGGCTTATTTGCCATCAGTCTATCTTTTTTAGTGAGGTGTCTGTTAAGGTCTTTGGCCCACTTTTTAATTGGGTTGTGTTTTTATTGTTGAGTTTTAAAGAGTTCTTTGTATCTTTTGGATGACAGTCCTTTATCAGAGGTGTCCTTTGAAAGTATTTTCTCCCAGTCTCTGCCTCGTCCTCTCATTCTCTTGATATTGTCTTTCACCACCAGAAGTTTTTATTTTTAATGAAACCCAGCTTGTCAATTATTTCTTTCATGGGTCGTGTCTTTGGTATTGTATCTAAAAAGGCATCACCAGGGGCGCCTGGGTGGCTCAGTTGGTTGAGCGACTGCCTTCGGCTCAGGTCATGATCCTGGAGTCCCAGGATCGAGTCCCACATTGGGCTTCCTGCTCGGCGGGGAGTCTGCTTCTGCCTCTGACCCTTTCTCCTCTCGTGTTCTCTCTCCCATTCTCTCTCTCTCAGATAAATAAATAAAATCTTTAAAAAAAAAAAAAAGGCATCACCATACCCAAGATCATCTAGGTTTTCTCCTTTGTTATTTTTGAGGAGTTTTAGAGTTTTGCATTTTACATTTAGGCCTATGATCCAGTTTGAGTTAATTTTTGTGAAAGATGTAAGGTCTGTGCCTAGATTTATTTTTTCGTATGTGAATGTTCAGTTGTTCCAGTACCATTTGTTGAAAAAACTATATTTGCTCCATTTTATTGCGTTTGCTCCTTTGTCAAAGACTAGTTAGCTATGTTTGTGTGAGTCTAGTTCTGGGCTCTTTATTCTTTTCCTTTGATCTATTTGCCTATTCTTTCACCATTACCACACTTGATTACTATAGCTTTATAGTAAGTCTTGAAGTCTGTTAGTGTCAGTCCTCCAACTTTGTTCATCTCCTTCAATATTATATTGGCTCTTCTGGGTCTTTTGCTTCTCCATACAAACTTCAGAATCAATCTGTCGATATCTATACAATAACTTGCTAGGATTTTGATTGAGGTTACATTGAATCTACATCATGATCATATCTAGTCTTCTTATCCATGAACATTGAATATCTCTCCATTTATTTAGTTCTTCTTTGATTTCATTCATCAGAGTTTTATAGTTTATCTCATATGTATTTTGTTAGATTTATACCTGGGTATTTCATTTTTGGGGGTGCTAATATAAATGGTATTATGTTTTTAATTTAAAACTTCACTTATTCATTGTTGGTATATAGGAAAGCAATTGAATGTTGTATATTAACAATCATATATCGTATAACAATCATAATTAACAATAATAATTAACAACAATTATATTGCAATCTTGCAATAATCGCTTATTAGTTCCAGGAGTTTTTTGGTTGATCCTTTTGGATTTTCCATACAGATGATCATGTCATCTGTGAACAAAGACAGTTTTATGTCTGCTTTCCCAATATATACACCTTTTTTTTTCTTTTTTCTTTTCTTATCTTGTCTTATTACATTAGCAAGGACTTCCAGTACCATGTTAGAGGAAAGGTTACATAGTTTTTCAAAATTCTATTAGAGGTTTTGTGACCAGAAATGTTTACAGACCACTCATCTAAACTAGTATATGGTCAAGCCAGCACCAAGTTCCCTGTCTTTCTCACCTACAAAGCTCAAAGCTCATAAATAAAGCTCCATATCCTCTCCAGGTAATGCATGGTTTGCTGTTTTCCTGACTCTCCCATCTCCAAATTAACAAAAGTATCAACATGCCTCACCTCACATAACACCGGTTTTACCAGTTGGCAGTCACAGTCTTCCCTAAAGGCCATTTTCATTAAAAAAAAAAAATTATTAAAATAAACCATTTTAGGGGCACCTGGGTGGCTCAGTCAGTTAAGCATCTGCCTTCAGCTGAGGTCATGATCTTGGGGTCCTGGGATCGAGCCCCGCATCAGGCTCCCTGCTCAGTGGGGAGTCTGCTTCTCCCTCTGCCCCTCACCCCTGCTCGTGCTCTCTATCTTGTGCTCTGCTCTCTCTCTCAAATAAATAAAATCTTAAAAAAAAAAAACCATTTTATTAAAATAAACAACTCCTTACAATGGCTCAAATGTAAAAGACCATAAAATTTAGCCTCATCTTCCTCCTAGAGGTAGTTTTAGAGTACAATATTAGAGCTTAAAATATAGCTAAATTATAGAGAAAAAAGTGAATATAACCACTAAGGTGGAAGGAGGTTTTGGATGGATGATTGTTGCCCATTCTGCATAACGCTTAAACCCAGCCAACCTGAGCAAGGTATGATTAGGCCATATGGCACCTTTGTGCAAATTAGAAAAAGGTGATCTTCTCCCCACCCTCATCCCTCTGCCTCTGGAGATGCAGCATCATGCCAGTTTGGCATGTAAAGTATAGACTGCGTTTCAGCTACCACGTCTTAATTCAGCTAGTTGCCCTCATACAAACACATGCAATGACTTCTTGTCAGCCAGCCAAGAAGAGAATGTAGAAGAGCAGCACTGTTCTGGGTTAATTACCTTGGACCTTTCCCAAACACATTTGCATTGATTCTTCCCACACTTCTCTTCCTGGATGGAAGCTTCCATATTTCCTCCTGGCCCCCTTGTGGAATCTCCTAGCTTTCCTTCCTGGCTTCTTGACTTTGACTTTCCATGTGGTTCCTGGTCCTGACCACTCCTTTGGTTTTAGTTCCCCTGGCATCTCAGGTGACAGGTTCTCCACTAGAGCCTCTCAGGCCTCACCTCCAACACCCCTTTCCCATCAGAGTAGCCTGGACCTTCCCCTAAGGTGGAGTAGGAATCCTTCCCCTAAGGATTTGAATGAATTCTCAAAAAGTACTTGAGCTCACATATAGCAAAATTACATAGAGCTTAACTTTTGACACAAAAATCCCACTTCTAGGAATCTATCCCAGAGAGACAGTGTGCAAGTATACAAAAAGATGTGCATAGGCTATACCCTGAAGCATTATTTATGATAGCGAAAGATGAGAAACAATCCAAATGTCCACAGGTTGAACAAACCATGCTTCTAAAGGATTCTGCATCCAGTTCCAATGTGCGTGTATGTTGGGGGAAAGGGGGCATTTTCCCACACCAACAAGCAATTCTCCCACACCTGCTGAGTGTCCTAAAATTCAACCCAATTTTGACATATCTACAGAGATAGCATCAGATTCCTTAAGGACTCAGTCCTACAAGACCCCCCTCCCACAAATGCCAGTTGCACTTGTGCTTCTGAAGGACCCATTGTAGATTAGAGGGTTCTTAGGACACCTCCTTGCATTCAGTTAGCTGCAATAGCTCACAGCTCAGAGAAACATTTTACTCACCAGCTTACTAGTTTATTATAAACAGAGATAGAACTCAGGAACAGCAGATGGAACAGATGCTTGGGGCAAGGTATGGAGAAAGGGTACAGAGCTCCCATGTCTCCTCTGAGAGTGTCATTCTTTCTAAATCTCCAGTTGTTCAGCGAACTGGAAGCTCCCCAACCCCATGCTTTAGGATTTTTATGGAGGCTTCATTAGATAAGCACGGTTGATTAAATCATTGGCTGTTGATGATTGAACTCAATCTCCAGCTCCTCCCTCCCCAGAGGTTGGGGTGGGACTGAAAGTTCCAGCTCTCTAATCACAGGGTTGGCTCCACTAGCCACCAGCTTCCATCCTTAGGTGTGGTCCAAAAGTCACCTCATTAACATAAAAAAAAGGCACCTTTACAGCTCTCATCACTTGAAATTCCAAGGAGCTCTGTGTCAGAAAAGGGGACAAAGACCAAACGTATATTTCTTTTAAATTGTATTTATTTTATTTTATTTTTTAAAGAGAGAGAGAAAGAGAGAGCACGTGCATGGGTGGGAGGCGGGGGAAGGGGCAGAGGGAGGGAGACAATCTTAAGCAGGGTCCATGCCCAGGACGGAGCTCGATATGGGGCTCTATCTCAAGACCCTGAGATCATGACCTGAGCCGAAATGAAGAGTCGGATGCTCAACCAACTGAGCCACCCAGGCACCCCCCAAATATATATTTCTTACTATAAATCACAATATCACAGTTACATCCACTCAATAGTATAATATGCAGCTGAAAAAGAAACACAGAATATCTCTGTATACTATTATGGAGTGATCGTCAGGCTATGGTGAAATAAAAAGAGCAAAGTGCAAACTATGCATAGTGTGCTATCTTTTTTCTACAATGGAAGTGTGAATATAAAAACTATCTACATATGTTATGTGTAAGGAGAGGGAGGGAATAGGTTGGAGAGGACAGGGATGGAAACCAGGATTCCACGAATGTGTCTTATTTGTAAATTTGTAAATTTGGCGTTGGGATCATGTAAATATTTCATAAAATTATAATCCAAAATTAAATCAAAATGAACTAAACTAAAAGCAAGCCCCCAAAATTGAAAGCAAAATGAAACCAATGAATCTAGTGGTATATTGAGTTGGTGCCTTATTCACACAGAGATAAGTTATTTCAAATTATTATTTTTTAAAGCTGTCATTAACACAACATAAAATTTACCATCTTGACCATTTTAAACGCACAGTTCAGTAGTGTTAAGTATATTCACACTGTCATAAAACAAATCTCCAGAACTATTTCATCTTACAATACTGAAATCCTATACCCACTAAACAACTCCCCATTTTCTCATCCCAGCCCCTGGAAACTAACATTCCACTTTCTGTTTCTATGAATTTGACTTCATTAGATGCCTCATGTAAATAGTTGTCTTTTTGTGACTGGATTATTTCATTTAGCATAATGTCCTCAAGATTCATCTATGTTGTCTCATGCAACAGGATTTCCTTCCTTTTTAAAGCTGAATAATATTCCACTATATATGTCATATTTTGTTTATCCATTCATTGATCAAAGGACACTTGGGTTGCTTCCATTTCCTGGATATTGTGAATAATGCTGTTATGAACACAGGTGTACAAATATCTCTTTGAGATCATGCTTTCAGTTCTTATGGATATATAACCTGAATTGGGATTGCTGGATCAAATGATAATTCTATTTTTAATTTTTTTAAGGAACTGCCATACTGTTTTTCATAGAGGCTACATCATTTTACATTCCCATTAGTAGTGCATAAGGATTCCAATTTGTCCACATCTTTGGCAACGTTTGTTAGTTTTTCTTTCTTTCTCTCCCCCCACCCCCTTTCTTTTGCAGTAGCCATCCTAAGGACTGTGAGGTGGTATCTCATTGTGGTTTTGATTTGTATTTCTTTAATGATTAGTGATGTTGAACTTGTTGGTCATTCATGTATCATCTTTGGACAAATGTCTGTTCAAATTCTTCGAACATTTTTGATTTGGGTTGTTTTTTGTTGTTGAGTTGTAGGAGTTCTTATATATGTATTCTGGATATTAGCCCCTTATCACATATATGATTTGCAAGTATTTTTCCTCCTTTCATGGGTTGCCTTTTCACTCTGTTGATTGTGACCTTTTTTGCACAGAATTTTTAAGTTTGATACAGTCCTATTTATCTATTTCTTAATTTGCTATCTGTGCTATTGGTGTCATATCCAAAAAATCATTGCCAAAATCCAATGTTGTGAAGTTTTCCCCTTCTGTTTTCTTCTAGGAATTGTATAGTTTTAGGTTTTATGTTTAAGTCTTTAATCAATTTTGAGTTAATTTTTGTATAAGGTGTAAGGTAAAGGTCCAGTTTTGCATGTGAATATCTAATTTTCCCAACATCATTTGTTGAAGAGGCTATCTTTTCCCTACTGAGTGGTCTTGGCACCCTTGACCATAGACATAAAGGTTTATTTAAGGGCTCTCTATTTCTGTTCTATTGGTCAATATGTCTGTCCTTTTTGCCAGCACTACACCATTTGCTTACTAGCTTTGTAATATGTTTTGAAATCATGAAGTGTGAGACCTCCGACTTTGTTCTTTTTTTTTTTTTTTCAGAGTCCTTTGAGAATCCAGATGAATTTTAGGATTTTTTTTCTATTTCTGCAAAAAGCACTGTTGGAATTTTGATAAGAATTGCAGTGAATTGGTAGATCATTTTAGGTAGTACTATCAAATTATTTTAAAACACAGAAATGTTATTATATATTGCTTGTGAGATATAGCTTAAAGACAGAAAGTAACTGCAAATAAACCTTCATTTTGTTTTGCAATCATGTTGTTACAACAATATTTAACTTTCTATCCCCAAACTATTATATATAATAGGTTAAAGCAAATAAGTAATTATGTTAATGTTATTAGAAACCAAGATTTTTATTTTACTTTTTCATCAAGATTTTTATTTTTAAAAATGAGGTCTAAATATAAAATAAAAAAGCTAAATAAAAACATTGTAATCCTAAATTGAATGAAATCAGTATAAAGTCAGATATATTTATCTTTTATATATTTTTAATTAAGTATATATTTTAAATATGTTTATATAATTATTTAAATATATGATTTAAAATAGATTTATGTATTTAATATATGTTATATTAAATATATTTATATACATATATTTTTAAATAAACATTTTTCTTGGCTTCATCTACTGAGGAAGTCTAGAAACCAACCCAGTGGCCATAAGCATCCCTAGTCAAAATTGTGGTCTATATATACCATTTCCCACTAAAAGTTTTCTTGGAGAAACTGCTAAGTCCAGGTTTGGCAGGAAATAACACTGGTAGCTTGGGACATCTTGTCATACCACAAAGCAAGGAAACTATCAAGATTACCAGGTTGTGTCAAAAGAATCCAGAAGCCAACTCAAAGGGGTTCCCTCTGAGGGGATAATGGGATAATCACGCATATCCCGTATGATTATAGGATAAATTATGGGATGATTTAAGTATCAGAAAAAAAATTAAGAACACATCAAGTATATTAATATTCATCAATTCATAATGACCTCTAAAAAAACAATTTACTGATTACCTTTTGTGGAGGCTAGGGAGTTGACTTACTATTATGAAAATCTCTACATAAAGGGAAAGAACCCAGCACTTATCTTGACTTTCTGGTATAAACTTCACCTTGGGATCACTGAACCGTATTTCCTTATACAAGAATTCCAACTCATAAATGCAGGAGGAATGATGGAATTGATATATCATTATTTTTCTTTCCTAGTGAAATAATGGATTGAGGCAATGACTATCAGTAGGTAGCTGCTAAAACCACTTGATCAAAAACTGATGAGAACTTTGTAATGGATGAAACAGGCTAACATCATCTGAAATCACTGGCCAGTCTTGATAGCATAAAAAGCAAAACCAGACATTAAGTGCCTCCTGATGACTTGCAATTGGAAGTACAGATTGCTTATGAAATCTTCTGGCCAAAAATGTGAACCTGGGTCTTAGGAAAACTTTAAGTGTAACTACCAGTTTTTAGAGATTAAATGAAGTCTGAAGATTTGCTTCAAAATGAGCCAGTGGTGGGGAAGGAGTGGGTGCAGTGCAGATGAGACAAGATAGGCCATGTTGATAATTGCTGGAGCTGGACAATGAGTAAATGGAAATTCATCATGTCATCTCTCAACTGATGTGTATGTTTTTACATTTCCAAAATAAAAAGGGGTTTTAGTATGTGGCCTCAATCACATTTTTCTAGTTGGAAAAAACCATCTGGGTTTCTGGCTTGCTCTAACCTCAGAAATTCTTCCCCTGAGGTTTCCCTTGTTACTTTATTTTATAATGAGCTGTGTAAATACAAGCTAGAAGAGGATTAGCTATGCACAAGAAGGATTGGTTAAATATTCAGATTGGGTTGCTGAGGGAGGCCTTTTCAATTAGCAGTAACTGCGCCTCAGATAAACCTCATTGGCTGTCATGCTGCCACTGTGCAAAGCTGAGGGAGGCCTTTTAACGGCATTAAGAATCTCAGCTAACTTTGCAGGAACAAAGATCACAATGAGTATTAACAGTTACTGACATCATTCTTTTGCATTTTAAAATACCTATGCATAATTACTTATTGTCTAATTCCCACTAGATGTAAGCTCCAGGAAAGCTGTATTTTTTACCAATTGTATCCCTAGTGCCTAAAATGTTACCTAGTATAATATACATATGAGTTTAAGTATTCTATTGTGTTTCCACTTTAAACATTTACATAATTTCAGATACAGTCTAATGTAAAATAACAATACGGTATTCTTTCGTTAACATACCATAGTCTGCCAACCCTTTCAAGGAGCCTGGGTGGGTCAGTCGTTAGGTGTCTGCCTTCGGCTCGGGTCCTGATCCCAGGATCCTGGGATCCAGCCCCGCATCGAGCCCTGCATCAAGCCCCGCATCGGGCTCCCTGCTCAGCGGGAAGCCTGCTTCTCCCTCTCCCATCCCCCCCTGCTCGTGTTCCCTCTCTCACTGTCTCTTTGTCTGTCAAGTAAATAAATTAAAATCTTGAAAAAAAAAATTATCTGAAAAATAGGACAACATCTCATTCTTTGAGCCATTGGGATGAATTGGTTTAATTTACACTCCTCTGAAGATCTTTCACATCTTCAAGATTCTTTTATTTTATGACAAAACCATAGTTCTAGAAGCTTGTTTCTCACACCTGAAAAGACTGGATAAGGGACATGATCCTGTAGAACATAAGAGGTAAGCCTGATGAATCTGAACACAGGGGGTCTGAAGGTTGGAAAAAAGGGCTGAGTGCTCATGGGTGGTGCTAGTATGGGGGTGTGGGAGAGATTATTTCAAAGCAAGAGTATTCAAAGAAGAAATGAGTCCATTTACAAAGAGGGGGGACAGTAAGAAGAGGTCGATGACACCAACCATGAAATTTTCCTGGGAACTAGACCTATGTGTAAGACATATAAGTGCTGTGGTTTCATGCAGAATGTACTCCTCAGGTACTTGGCTGGCTCACAACTCTTGATCTTGGGGTCATGAGTTCAAGCCCCACGTTGGGTATAGAGATTACTTAAAAAAATAATAATTAAAATAATGCACTCCTAAAGACAGCATCATTTAAAATCTGCATAATTCAAGACTAATTTTCTCATGGGACTAAATGGAAAGCAGGTGTATGTTCTCAGAGCTCATAAGTCTATAACTATTGTGGCAGATTTTTTAATATTGCTTTTTTATATATTATTTTTGCTAAAGGTTCTAGAGTTTTGACTTCTAAATGCACAGCATGATCTATCAAAGCAGTTAAACTTCTTTACAGTGTTTTAGCACACCTAACTTGTATTCCAAAATTATTGATTTGAGGCCTATTTTCCCAGCCCTGGCACCACCATCCAATCAATGCTTGGAGGTAAAAAAAAATTTAATTATAATAACAAAAACACGGCAACACAATAACAAGCAAAATCACCACCAGAAGTGCTTCCTACCTTTAAACAACACAATCACATCATTAACAAACTATGGCAGGTATTTCTTTTTAAGGTGGTAATCCTACCAAGTAGCAAGAGCATACAGAGTTTCAATTCATAAATCCAAAATAATTTTTTACTACTTTTTTAAAAATTGGGGCAATATACATTAGTTCACATTTTGTTTATAAGACACTATTTTTATATCATACTATTTCTAAATTGGCAGCCACACTTACTATGTATGTGTGTCTTCTTGGGTAAGGAAAGAGGACAATAAAGTGATGAAAAGAAATTGATCCAACTAGAGATGATCCTGTCAGCTTTGGAAGTCTAAGGCAACTGTCTGCAAATAATTTGTAACATCTATGTTACTGTTTTGAACTGATTTCTGAATGTATATTATAGTGTTTTTTGGGCAAAATCGTCTAAAGAACCACTCTTGTAACCATCCCCTTTCTCCTACATCATTAGAGTTCTCTGTTCTACTGGATCATGCATAGAATTACAGTCAGTAATGTGGTGGCAAATGTTTAATATCCAGCTTTGGAGACTGGGGTGAGTGGGGGAAAGCCTTAGGTTATAGTGGTTGTCTATGCCTGTGGGGTAAAAACTTCCATTCCTGGCCAATTTCAAGATACCAACATGGAAGAGATGTGCAAAATTGGCTCTCGCAAGCCAGTGCGAGCCAGCTCCCCATACACCCCTGAAAATGTTCTTCAAGGCTCAGTTTACAACCCACTAATGGGTCTTGCAAACATTTTAGTGGGTTATAAGCAGCATTTTTTTAAAATGAAAAATTAGAATGCAAGAGTATTGTTTTGCAAAGTTTTTGTTTTCGTAATTTTAAATATGTATGCAACAATTCACAATGTAAATGTAGTTGTTACTGTGGGTTACTTGTTGAAAGTCTACAAGGTACCACTGTAGTAACTTCTCTCTTTTTTTAAAGATTTAATTAATTTATTTATTTGAGAGCGAGAGAGAGCACATGTGCATGAGATGGGGGGTGGAAGGGTAGGGTAGGGTAGGGGGTAAAGTTGGGTGGGAGAGTGGGAGGGAGGGTCAGGGGGTGGGAGAGGGACAGCAGACTCCACGCTGACTGCTTGAGGGCTAGACCCGATGACCCTGAGATCATGACCTGAACCGAAATCAAGAGTGGGTTGCCTAACCGACTGAGCCACCAGGTGCCCCAGTATCCTCTCTTTTTAAAAACAAACCAAAACAGAAACAAAACAAAATCAAAATCTTTTTATCCCACTACTTCCTTAGCTACAACAGTTGCTCTGTTCTTCACAGCTAAACTTCTTAAAATATTGATAGTCCTGATTTTTGCCACTTCTTCCCCTCACATTTCTCAGCCCACTTCAGAGCGAGTCACTGATGACCTCCATGTTGCTAAATCCATTGGTCACTTCTATGTTCTCAGCAGCATGTGGCACCAACTGGCTTGTTCTCTCTTAAAACACTTTCTTTCGGGGGGCACCTGGGTGGCTCAGTCAGTTAAGTGGCTGCCTTTGGCTCAGGTCATGATCCCAGAGTCCTGGGATCGAGTCCTGCATTGGGCCCCCTGCTCAGCGGGGAGTCTGCTTCTCCCTCTCCCTCTGCCTGCCACTCTGCCTACTTGTGCTCTCTCTCTATCCCTCTGTCAAATAAATAAGATCTCTAAAAAAAACCCAAAAAACCAAAAACCTTTCTTTCTTTGGCTTCCAGAACACCACTCCCAGCAGGTCTCCATGGCTGCCTCTTCTCAGTCTCTTTCATTGACTTTTCTTTTCTTGACTTACCTCCCCAGGGCTCGGTCCTAGGTCAAATTCTCCATCTATCTACTCTCGTAGGTGACCTCATCAAATTCTATGATTTCATCTCACAGCATTGTCTCCTTTACTATGTTTCAGCCATGCTTGTGACGTCTCTATTCCTGAACACATTAAAAGGCATTTCTCAAGAACCATAGGGATCTTCCATTAGCTGTTCCCTCTGCCTAGAATGCTCTTACCCAAGATCTTCACTTGGCTGCCTCTTTCATTCACCAGCAGCTTAAACATCACCTCTTTGCAAAGGATTTCCCTGGCACCCAATTAAAGCACTCACCCAACGGCTCCCAATTACATTATCCTTTTCTATTCTTTTCTGAAACTCCTCACTATCTGTGTCCCCTGCTGGAATGTAAACCCCATTGAAGCAAGAATAGTGAAAACTCCCTGTCCTCATGAAGCTTATCATTTGGTGGGTAAAGTCATATAAAATAAAAAGGTAAATTATATAGCATGTTAGAATATGATAAGTGCTAGAGAAAAATAAAGCAAGGAAAAGTGATAGGGATTTTGTGTGTGTTTTGGGAGGGTGTTTGAGATTTTAAATATGGTAGTCAGGAAAGTGCTCACTGAAAATTGATATTTGAGTAGACTTTAATGAGGAAAAGGTTGTCAAATGCAAAGGTTCTGAGGGGGCAGTGTGCCAAACAGGCCCTAGGAATACCAAGAAGGCCAGTGTGCTTGCTGGAAGAATGTAGTAGGAAAAGAAGTGAGAGTGTGTGTGGGTGGTGGGCTGATCATGTAAGGACTCCGATATCTACCCAAAGAATGAACAACAGCTGTGGAAAATTTTAGCAGAGTAGTAACATTGTTTCAGTTATGTTTTGTCAGTGATCTTTCTGCTTGCTGTGTTGACATCAGATTGGAGCGGAGCAAGAGCAAAAAGCAGGGGAACCAATTAGGAGGCTTTTGCAATAATCCAAGAAAGAGATATGGGACTTCCATTTTTTTTTTCGTCTCTTCTCTGCATCTAGAAGGGTCCCATGAGGCAAATACTACAAAAACCTTTTAGTATACTTGTATTCCTTATCACTGTACCTTGTCACGGTAGGCATTCAGCATATATATGTAGATTTTAAATGATATAAAAACATACTGAGCTCATTGAACAAAACAGGGACTAATGAATGGGTTATTTCTAAGAACAGGTTCTCTGGCTTTGTGGACATTTTAATCCAGAATTACTTCACCAACACTGGATTTCAGGCTGTTTTACTTTGCCACATTTGCACCTAAATACCACTTAACAAAGAAATAGAGAACTGCTGTGTATGGATTTCAACTTATTTTGCAAAGGAGAGGTACTAAACCCAGGCAAAATTGTGTAGACATTTAATTGCTCCTCACCTCATCAATAACCTATTATTTCAACCTAACATTTAGTGCCTACTTCATGAGAAGCATCACAGTGAGCGTGGGGAGCATATAAGACAAGTTCCTCTTTTCGATTTAAAATCGAGTCGGATAAAACACAACGCACAGAAGGATAAGTACAAATCCAAGGTAGTGCATGTCATGGGTTAAATGCAGCTATTTACATTGGCTCCTGAAGAGTGAATCGAACTTGGAAAATGAATAGGAGAAAGAGAGAAAAGTAACAGTAAATCGGAACGTGAGTTCACTGGTATGGGATTTGTAATGAATTCCTCAATTACAAAAACAATAAAAGCCGAAGCCACCGAGAAGCCCAAAGTGGCGACACCAAAAACAGGTCTTTCAAAACGAACGTGGATAAAAATCAAGTAGAGACACGTAGGAACATGAGATCTTTGCGGTGCCGAACAGAAAACAGATAGCGAGCAGCCAGCTGTTTTGGGTAGCTTACATAACTTTATTTACATTTCTCTGTTTTTACGGCAAACTAGCGGCCAGTGTGGGTGAAGCAAGAATAGTGAAAACTGCGCTGAGAAATCAGTTATTCACTGAATATCTAAGTCTGCTCGTAACTGTGCCCCATTCTGCTGGCATTTTTTTTCCCTAGGGAGGCGTGTATCTTAGAAAACCAACACGTAAAGGACTTGGCGAGTCATCCACAGAGGCTGCAAGTCCAAGTTAGAGTAGCCAGACGCGGCGCTTCGGGCTGGGCGCAGTGCCGCCGTAGCGAACCCACTTCTCCACCGCTCCTCTGACACCCAGGGTGTGCACTGGCCAAAAGGGGCCTCTCCAAGTCGGGTTATCACTCACAGCACCATCTGGACTGACCCGAGGCAGAGGCTGGGACACCTGCGCGGGCGGAAACACGCGGGGCCGAGGGAGCATCAGTTTTCTCCTTTCCAGCCCATTTCCGCGCACTTCCAGCCCATTTCCGCGCACTCCCAGCCCATTTCCGCGCACTCCCAGCCCATTTCCGCGCACTCCCAGCCCATTTCCGCGCACTCCCACCCCGACGACCGGGTAGAGGCAGGCGGACGCGCTCAGGAATCCTTTAAAACACCCTCTGCCGTGCATCCCCTCCGTCCGTCCCGCAGCAAGCAGGTCGCGGTGCAATCCCCGGAGGCTGTGCGGAAGGCCCAGCGCGGGGGCGACCGGCAGCTCGCCGTGCAGCACGCCCGCAGTGCCCCGAGCACGCCCCGCACCCAGAGGCGGGGCCGCCGGCCACGCCCCCGGGGCCCGCGAACCGGGAAATGGAGGCGGGCTGACTCCTCTGGCTTTCCGTAGTCGCCCACGCATCCCGGGAGGCCGGGAGACGCGCTGCGGCCGAGAGAGCACCCGGTGCGCCGGGTTCCTGCGACGCCAGTCCCGGGGTGAGTCGGCGCGCGGCGGTTCGCCGGGAAGGGGCGGGGAGCGGCCGCGGCGGGGGGCGCGCCGGGCGAGGAGGGGCCGCGGACGTCGCTGTCTCCAAGTCGGAGTTTGGTGGGTGGGACGTCTCGGGTGCACAGCTTCCACAGGTCCTCTCCGCGGCCGCGTGGGGAGGGGTGGCGGGAAGCTCCCGGGAGGGAGTCGCAGCGGGGCTGTGGTCCTTCCCGCCCGGCCCTCCCGGCGGCGGCTGCCCCGCCGCAGACTCTCCCCTCCCCGGGCTGCCAGCCCCAGGCCGAGCGCCGCCTGCCCCGCGGGAGGACAGGGTCTGTACTTTCAGTGACAGACGTCCTCTGCTCTCCGGGACTCTCTGAAAACACGTTCGTTCAAGATGCCGAGTCATTTGACTGCAGTGTTAAAAAGTTCGGAAGCGTAGGTCACCTTAGTGGGCTTTGGCCGTCCGTAAAACATGACGATGGCTTTTTGTGAAGCGAATCAACAGCAGGACCCGTCCCTGGGTTCTTGGGAATGACTGGTTTCACGCAAGCCTATGGTTTAAACTGGGTTATTCTCTGGTCACGATGTAAATTATGAATGTGGCTGTGGCATCTCTGTATCCTTTCTTTTTGCTCGTATTCGCCCTTCCTGAGTTTTACGGAGCGGAAGGAAGAGTTTTGAGGTTTTGACTAATGTCTAAATTAATGACAGGTTGGGGTTAGGTGGTAAACCAAGAGGGATGCAGTATTTTGTTTTTCTTAATACTGCTGTGCGGTATAATGACAATTGGCGGAAGTAAATGTAGGAAGCTTCACTTTCGTTTCCCTTTTAGCTCTGCTTGACGAATTTTAAGTCTTCCCTGGAGCAATTTAATTGGTACTTCTACTAGATGAGTACTTTTATCTTTAAAGTTGCGGCTGATGCACAGCACCCTCCCCCCCATAGTTTTTTTTTAAGCCACAAGGGAAACTATATCATTGATATCCAAGGGATTGGATTTTTTTCTTTTCTCAAATTTTATTTATTTGAGAGAGTGAGCGTGAGCGTGAGCCGGGGGAGGGACAGAGGGAGGGGGACAAGCAGACTTCCCGCTGAGCTAGGAGCCCAGATCAGGACCCCAGCCAAAGTCAGAGGCTTAACCGACTGAGTCACCCAGGCGCCCCTGGATTTTTTTTCTTTTTGACTTGTTTCATTTGGAGGAGGAAGAGCAATGCCTTCTATTAAAATAAGAACCAAAATTTATAAAGCACTTACTATTCCATTGTTTTATTAATTCATTTAATCAGAACAAACCTGTGAAGTGAATGTTACTCTTATTCTCACTTCACAGATAAGAAGAGTTAAATGAATATCTTTGGTAGTTGTACCGGACTATTTGCTATTATTTTATTTTTAGTAATAAATTCCAAGTTAGAGGTTTTCTGTGAATGTATTGTTCTAAATTTATTATTTGGTTTTATTTCTGTGTGAGCAACTTCAGGATTTGGGTGGTAAACATAAAGGACAGTTAGTGCTGATTTTGCTTAGCACAGTTAACGTCTTCTTTCCTCCTGCTGTTAAGTTGCCTGCGGGATCTGATAAACTTGTGTCTTCTTTTTTATTGAAGAATAATTAACATATAATATTGTATTAGTTTCAGGTGTAACATTGAGTCAGTATTTATATGAAGTTTATATACATTATTTATGAAATGATCACAATAAATCTAATTAACATCTATCACCACAAAGTTGTTACAGTATTATTGACTATATGTAGTAAACATCTGTTACTGTAACAGAACCAACAGGAGTTTGCTCCTTGGTGAGTCACAGATAGAAACTACACCCAGGTGAGCTGTCCCACAAAGGAAGCTTTATTTGCATCAAATAAGGAGATCCTGGGGAATAACTTTCAAAGCTGGGACTCCCCCAGGAAGGGTGAATGGGTTGTTCTGTAAATGAGGTTTGTGCTCCTCCTTGGTATTACATTAGTATTATAATGAGGTAAAGGTAATTGTTGGTTATTCCAGAGGTCACTCCATGGTCCATCTGTACAAGCCTGAGTCAGGGGTTTAGGGCCACGGGAGCTCTTCCCCTGGGCAGTCATTATTGCTTGAGGGGTAGTTTCTGTTTCCATCATGGGATGTTATGCCCACAGGGTCTTTTGCCTGAGTTAAGACATAGGCTGGAAAGAAGAGCTTAAGGAAAAATGCAGGACCAAGGTTGGTGGGTACAAGGAGGTGGGTAGTAAAGGTCAGGTCTTGGGGTCTAGCTGGTGACATCACCATACAAGATTGTTACAATATTATTGACTATATTCCCTATCACATCCCTTTTCTTATTTACTTTATAAGTGGAAGATTGTACCTCTTCATTTCCTTCACGTGTTTCCTCCATCCCTCCCACCCCTGTTCCCTCTGGCAACCCTCTGTACCTATGAATCTCTTTCTGTTTTGTTACTTATGTCACTTAGCATAACACCCTCTAGATCCATCCATATTTGTCACAAATGGCAAGATTTCATTCTTATGTCTGAGTCTTATTCCATTATATATGTATAAACCACATCTTCTTTATGAATTCAACTATGATGGACATTAGGTTGCTTCCATATCTTAGCTATTGTAAATAATGCTGCAATGAACATAGGATTATATATGTCTTTTCCAATTAGTTTTTTTCATTTTCTTCGGCAAATACCAAGAAGTGGAATTGCTGGATTGTATGATATTTCTATTTTTAACTTTTTGAGGAATCTTCATACTGTTTCCCACAGTGGCTGCATCAATTTACATTCCCACCAACAGTGCATGAGCGTTCCCTTTTCTCCACATCCTTGCCAACACTTGTAATTTCTTGTCTTTTTGATTTTAGCCATTCTGACGGGTGTGAGGTGACCTCTCATTGTGGGTTTGATTTGCATTTCCCTGGTGATTAGTGATGTTGAGCATCTTTTCATGTGCCTGTTGCTTCTCTTGTATGTTTTCTTTGGAAAGAAGTCTATTCAGGTGTTCTCATTTTTTAATCGTATTGTTTGATATTGAGTTGTATGAGTTTTTTATGTATTTTGGATGTTAACCCCTTATTGGGGTATAATTTGCAAATATCTTCTCCCATTCAGCAGGTTTCCTTTTTGTTTTGTTGATGGCTTCCTTCACTGTGCAAAAGCTTTTTATTTTGTTGTAGGCCCATTTGTTTTTTTTGTTTTGTTTTGTTTTTAAAGATTTTATTTATTTATTTGACAGAGAGAGACAGTGATAGAGGGAACACAAGCAGGGGGAGTGGGAGAGGGAGAAGCAGGCTTCCCGCCAAGCACGGAGCCTGATGCGGGGGCTCGATCCCAGAACCCTGGGATCATGACCTGAGCTGAAGGCAGACGCTTAACGACTGAGCCACCCAGGCGCCCCGGCCCATTTGTTAATGTTTGCTTTTGTTGTCCTTGCCTAAGGAGACAAATCCAAAAACAATATCGTTAATACTTACGTCAAAGACATAACTTACTGCCTATGTTTTAAGAGTTTTATGGTTTCAGGTCTTATACTTAAGTTTTTAATCCGTTTTAAGTTTATTTTTGTATATGGTATAAGAAAGTGGCCCAGTTTCATTCTTTTTCATGTAGCTGTCCAGCTTTCTCAACATCACTTATTGAAGAGACTATCTTTTCCCCATTCTTGCCTCCTTTGTTGTAAATTAACTGACCATGTAACCCTGGGTTTATTTCTGGGCTTTCTGTTGTGTTCTATTGATCTATTTGTCTGTTTTTGATTACTGTACTTTGTAGTGTACTTTGAGATTTGGGAGCATGATTACCTCCAGCTTTGTTCTTTGTCAAGATTGCTTTGGCTATTTGTTTTTTGTTTTTGTTTGTTTGTGGTTCCATACAGATTTTAGGATTATTTGTTCTAGTTATGTGAAAAATGCCATTGGTATTTTTTTTTAAGATTTTATTTATTTATTTGACAGAGAGAGACACAGTGAGAGAGGGAACACAAGCAGGGGGAGTAGGAGAGGGAGAAGCAGGCTTCCCGCGGAGCAGGGAGCCAGATGGCGGGGCTCGATCCCAGAACCCTAGGACCATGACCTGAGCCGAAGGCAGACGCTTAATGACTGAGCCACCCAGGCACCTGCCATTGGTATTTTGATAGGGATTGCATTGAATCTATAGATTGCTTTGGGTAGTATGGACGTTTTGACAATATTAATTCTTCCAGTCTGTGAACATGGTATAAATTTATTTATTTGTGTCATCTTCAGTTTCTTTCATCAATGTCTTACAGTTTTGAGATTACAGGTCTTTCACCTCCTTGATTAAATTTATTCCTAGGTACTTTATTCTTCTTGATGTAATGGTAAATGGGATTGTTAATTTGTTTCTGAGAGTTCATTATTAGTGTATAGAAATGCAACTGATTTCTGTATATTGATTTTGTATCCTGCAACTTTACTGAATTCATTTATTCTAATAGTTTTTTGGTGGAAGCTTTAGGGTTTTTTTTATACATAGTATGTCAGCTGCAAATAGCAACAGTTTTACTTCTTCCTGTCCAATTTGGATGCCTTTTATTTCTTTTTCTTTCCTAATGGTTGTGACTAGGACTTCCAATACTATGTTGAATCCAAATGGCATAAGTGGGCAGACTTGTTCCTGATCTGAGAGGAAAAACTTTCAGCCTTTCACCATTGAGTATGGTGTTAGCTGTGGGTTTGTCATATACGTGGCCTCTATTATGTTGTAGTATATTCCCTCTGTACTCACTTTGTTGACAGTCTTTATCAAAAGTGAATGTTGAATTTAAGCAAATGCTTTTTCTGCATCTATCGAGATGTTCTTATGATTTTCATCCTTTGTTTTGTATGTGGTACATTACATTAAATGATTTGCGGATATTGAAAGAACCTTGCATTCCCAGAATAAATCCCACTTGATCATGTGTATGATCCTTTTAATGTATTGCTGAATTCGGTTTGTTAATATTTAGTTGAGGATTTTTACATCTATGTTCATCAGGGATATTGGCCTGTGATTTTTTTGGTAGTGTTTTTGTATGGTTTTGGTATCAGGGTAATGTTGGCCTTGTAGAATGAGTTTGGAGTAGGAGCATTCCTTCTTCTTCAGTTTTTTGGAGTAGTTTGAGAAGAATAGGTATTAACAATTCTTGAAATATTTGGTAGAATTCACCTGTGAAGCTTTCTAGTCCTGGACTTTTGTTTGTTAGGAGTTTTTTGATTAACTGATTCAGTTTCATCACTAGTAATTGGTTTCTCCAAAAAGTAATTGCTTTCTTCCTGATTCAGTTATGTTTCTAAGAATTTATCTATTTCTTCTAGGATGTCCAATTTTTTTTTTTTTAAAGATTTTATTTATTTATTTGAGAGAGAGAGAGAATGAGAGACAGCATGAGAGGGAAGAGGGTCAGAGGGAGAAGCAGACCCCCTGCTGAGCAGGGAGTCCGATGTGGGACTCGATCCCGGAACTCCAGGATCATGACCTGAGCTGAAGGCAGTCGCTTAACCAACTGAGCCACCCAGGCGCCCCTAGGATGTCCAATTTGTAGGCATATCATCATTCGTAGTAATCTCTTATGACCCTTGTATTTCTATGGTATCAGTTGTAATTTCTCCTCTTTCATTTCTGATTTTATTTATTGGGCCCTTTTTCTTGATGAGTCTGGTTAAAGGTTTATCAATATTGTTTCTTTTCAAAGAACCCAGTTCATTGAACTTTACTATTTTTTGTCTTCATTTATTTCTGCTCTGATATTATTATTGCCTTCCTTTTACTATTTTTGCACTTTGTTCTTTTTTTTTTTTCTATTTTCTTGAGGTGTAAGGTTAGATTGTTTTTTCTTTTTCTTTTCTTTTTAAAGATTTTATTTTATTTATTTGAGAGAGAGAGAGCACAAGAGTGGGTAGGGTCAGAGGGAGAAGCAGACTCCCCACTGAGCAGAGAGCCTGATGCGGGACTTGATCCCTGGACTCCGGGATCATGACCTGAGCCGAAGGCAGTCGCCCAACCAACTGAGCCACCCAGGCACCCTTTTCTTTTTTCTTGAGGTAGGCTATGAACTTCCCTCTTAGAACTGCTTTTGCTACATTCCATATATCTTAGAATGTTGTGTTCTCATTTGTCTAAAGGTATTTTTTTATTTCCTCTTCAATTTTTTCATTGATCCATTGGTTACTTAGTAGCATGTTCTTTAGTCTCCACATGTTTGGGGGGTTATTTTTTTCTTCTTGTAATTGATTTCTAGTTTCTTTCCATTGTGGTTGGAGAAGTTGCTTGATACGATTTCAGTCTTCTTAAATTTATTGAGACTTATTTTGTGGCCTAATGTGTGATCTTTCCTAGAGAATTTCCATGTGTACTTGAGAAGAATTTGTATCTGCTGTTTTTGGATTGGATGTTTTTTATATATCTATTCAGCCCACCTGGTCTAATGTATCTTCTAAGGCCAGTGTTAATTTTCTGGTTGATGATCTATCCAGTGATGTAAGTGGGATGTTAAAGTTCCCCACTATTACTGTATTGCTGTTAATTTCTCCATTTGTGTTAACATTTGCTTTATATATTTAGGTGCTCCTATGTTGGGTGAATATTTACAAGTGTTATATCTTCTTGTTGGGTTGATTTATCATTATGTAATGCCCTTGTCTCTTTTTACAGTCTTTGTTTTAAAATCTATTTTGTCTAATATTAGTATTGCTACACCAGCTTTCTTTTCTTTCCTGTTTGTGTGGAACATATTTTTCCATCCTTTCACTTTAGTTCACTTTTAGTTTTAGGTGTGTGTCTTTAGATCTGAAGTGAGTCTCCTGTAGGCAGTATATGGATGGGTCTTGCTTCTTTATTTATTAAAAAAAATTACTTTTAATTCTAGTGTAGTTAACATACAGTGCTACATTAATTTCAGGTGTACAGTACAATTCCCTATATTACTCAGTGTTCATCAAGATAAGTGTACTCTTAATTCCCTTCCCTTCTTTCACCCATACCCCACCCTCTCCCCTCTGGTAACCATCTGTTTGTTCTCTATAATTAAGAGTCTGTTTTTTGGTTTGTCTCTTATTTTTTCCTATGTTTGTTTCTTAAATTCCACATATGAGTGAAATCATATGGTATTTTTCTATGACTTATTTCACTTAGCATTATACTCTCTAGATCCATTATGTTGTTGCAGATGGCAGGATTTCATTCTTTTTTATGGCTGAATAATATTCCATTATATATATATGCCACATCTTCTTTATCCATTCATCTGTTGATGGATACTTGGGTTGCTTCCATAATTTGGCTCTTGTAAATAATGCTGCAGTGAACATAGGGGTGCATATATCTTTTCAAATTGTTTTTGTATTCTTTGGGTAAATATCCAGTACTGCGAATACTGGAATATAGGATAGTTCTATTTTTTATTTTTTGAGAAACTTCCATACTCTCTTCTATAATGGCGCACCAGTTTGCATTTCCACCACCAGTGCACGAGGGTTCCTTTTTCTCCACATCCTCGCCAGCATTTGTTGTTTCTTGTGTTTTTGATTTAGCCATATCTCACTGTGGTTTTGATTTGCATTTCCTTGATGATGAGTGATGTTGAGCATCTCTTCATGTGTCTGTTGGCCATCTGTATGTCTTCTTTGGAAAAATGTCTGTTCATGTCTTCTGCCTATTTTTAAATTGGATTATTTGTGGATTTTTTGGTGTTGAGTTGTGTAAGTTTTGGATACTAATCCTTTATCAGATATGTCATTTGCAGATATCTTCTCCCATTCAGTAGGTGGTCTTTTAGTTTTGTTGGTTGTTTCCTTTGCTGTGCAGGAGCTTTTTATTTTGATGTAGTCTCAATAGTTTATTTTTGCTTTTGTTTCCCTTGCCTCAGGAAGCATATCTACAAAGATGTTGTTATGGCCTATGTCAGAGAAATTATCGCCTGTGTTCTCTTCAAGGATTTTTATGGTCTCTTGTCTCACATTTAGATACTTAATCCATTTTGAGTTTATTTGTCAGAATAAATGGTGTCAGAAAGTGGTCCAGTTTCATTCTTTTGCATGTAGCTGTCCAGTTTTCCAGACACCATTTATTGAAGAAAATGTCTTTTTCTTATTGCATATTCTTTTTCCCATTGCATATTCCCTTGTTTGTCAAAGATTAATTGACCATAACATTGTGGGTTTATTTCTTTGCTTTCTATTCTGTTCCATTGATCTGTGTGTCTATTTTTGTATCATACTGTTTTAATTACTACAGCTTTGTAATATAACTTGAAATCTGGAATTGTTATACCTCTAGCTTTGTTTTTTCTTTTTCAAGTTTGCTTTGGCTATTTGGGGTAATTTATGGTTTCTTACAAAGTTTAGGATTATTTGTTGCAGTTCTGTGAAAAAAAAATGCTGTTGGTATTTTGATAGGGATTGCATTAAATGTGTAGATTGCTTTGGGTAGTATGGACATTTTAACAATATTAGTTCTTGTAATCATGAACATGGAATGTTTTTCCATTTGTTTTTGTCATCTTCAATGTTTTTCATCAGTGTTTTATAGTTTTCAGAGTACAAGTTTTTCACCTCCTTGGTTAAGTTTAATCCTAGGTATTTTACTATTTTGGGTGCAGTTGTAAATAGGAGTTTTCTTAATTTCTCTTTTTGCTGCTTCATTATCAGTATATTGAAATGCAGTGGATTTCTGTACATTGTTTTTGTATCCTGTGACTTTACTGAATTGCTTTATCAGTTCTAGTAGTTTTTTTGGTGGGGTCTTTAGGGTTTTCTATATATAGAGTATCATGTCATCTGCAAATAGTGACAGTTTTACTTCTTCCTAACTAATTTGGATCCCTGTTACTCTTTTTTCTTGTCTGATTGTTGTGGCTAGTACTTCTAGTACTTGTTGAATAAAAGTGGTGAGAGTGGACATTCTTGTCTTATTCCTGACCTTAGGGGGAAAGTTCTCAGTTTCTCCCATTTAGGATGATATTAGCTGTGAGTTTTTCATATATGGCCTTTATTATGTTGAGATATGTTCCCTCTAACCCTACTTTGTTGAGGGTTTTTAATCATGAATAGATGTTGTACTTTGTCAGATACTTTTTCTGCATCTATTAAAATGATTATATGGTTCCTGTCCTTTCTCTTATTGATGTGGTGTATCACATTTATTGATTTGGGAATATTGAACCACTCTTGCATCCAAGAATAAGTTCCACTTGATAGGGGTAAATGATATTTTTAATGTATTATTGGATTCAATTTGCTAATATTCTGTTGAGGATTTTTGCATCTATGTTCATCAGAGATATTGGCCTGTAGTTCTCTCTTTTTGTGGTATCTTTATCTGGTGTTGGTATCAGGATAATGCAAGCCTCACAGAATGAATTTGGAAGTGTTTTCCTTCCTTTTCTATTTTTTGGAATAGTTTGAGAATAGGTATTAACTCTTCTTTAAATGTTTGGTAGAATTTGCTTGCAAAGCCATCTGGTCCTGGATTTTTGTTTGTTGGGTGGTTTTTGATTTCTGATTCAATTTCATCGCTAGTAATCAGTCTATTCAAATTTTCTATTTCTTCCTGCTTCAATTTTGGTAGGTTATATGTTTCTAGGATTAAGCCATTTCTTTTAGGTTGTCCAATTTGTTGGCATATAATTTTTCATAATCTCTTAATAATTTTTTGTATTTCTGTGGTGTCAGTTCTTTCATTTCTGATTTTTTTAGTCCTATTTATTTATTTATTTGATGAGTCTGGATAAAGGTTTATCAATTTTTTTTTTTTAAAGATTTATTTATTTATTTGAGAGAGCGAGAATGAGAGAGAGTACATGAGAGGGTGGAGGGTCAGAGGGAGAAGCAGGCTCCTCGCTGAGCAGGGAGCCCGATGCGGGACTCGATCCTGGGACTCCAGGATCATGACCTGAGCCGAAGGCAGTTGCTTAACCAACTGAGCCACCCAGGCGCCCAAAGGTTTATCAATTTTGTTGATCTTTTCAAAGAAACAGCTTCTGGTTTCACTGATCTTTCTTCTTCTTCTTTTTTTTTTTTTTTTTTTAGTTGCTATATTGTTTATTTCTGCTGTAATATTTATTGCTTCCTTCTGTTTTTTTTTTTTTTCCTAGTTCCTTGAGGTAAGGTTAGATTGTTTAGTTTTTTATTTTTCTTCTTGTGGTAGGCCTGTATTGCTATGAACTTCCCTCTTAGAACTGCTTTTGCCCCATCCCAAAGATTTTGCACTGTTGTGTTTTCATTTGTCTCCATGTATTTTTTTCTTTCCTCTTTGATTTTTTGGTTGACCCATTCATTGTTTAGTAGCATGTTATTTAACCTCCATGTATTTGGCTCTTCCCACATTTTTTCTTGTGGTTGATTTCTCGTTTCATAGCATGGTGTGATTTTGATATTTTTGAATTCATAGATACTTGTTTTGTGGCCTAATATATGATCTGTTGTGGAGAATGTTCTGTGTACTCTTGAAAAGAATGTATATTCTGCTGTTTCAGGATGGAATGTTCTGATTATGTCTGTTAAATCCATTTGGTCCAGTGTGTCATTCAAAGCCACTGTTTCCTTGTTGTTTTTCTGTTTGGATGATCTGTCCATTGATATCAGTGGGGTGTTAAAGTCCCCTACTATTATTGTATTACTATTGATTAGTTCCTTTGTTATTAACTGTTTATGTGTCTGGGTGCTCCCATGTTCGGTGTGTAAATATTTATGATTGTTATATTTTCTTGTTGGATTGTTCCCTCTATGATTATATAGTATCCTTCTTTGTCTGTTGTTACAGTCTTTGTTTTAAAGTCTATATTGTCTAGTGGCTTTCTTTTGACATCCATTTGCATGATAGATGTTTCTCCATTCCCCCACTTTGAGCCTGCATGTGTCTACAGTTCTGCAGTGAGTCTTTTGTAGGAAGCATATAGATGGGCCATGTGTGTGTGTGTGTGTGTGTGTGTGTGTGTGTAAAGATTTTATTTATTTATCTGAGAGAGCAAGCACAAGCAGAGGGAGAGGGAGTCAGACGTGGGCTTAATCCCGGGACCGCAAGATCATGACCCGATCCAAAGTCAGATGCTTAATCAACTGAGCCACCCAACCACCCCTGGTCTTGTTTTTTGTTTGTTTGTTTTTAATCCAC
The DNA here is from genome assembly GCF_004348235.1 of Phoca vitulina. Lineage (NCBI taxonomy): Eukaryota > Metazoa > Chordata > Mammalia > Carnivora > Phocidae > Phoca > Phoca vitulina. The sequence continues at coordinate 6,858,631 of NW_022589746.1, forward strand.
TGTCACTCTATGTCTTTTATTTTTTAAATTTATTTTAATGTATTTTTTAAATATCTTAGATTGTTTTTGAAGATTTAAAGATTTTATTCACTTATTTATGAGAGAGAGAGAAAGCATGAGCATGTGCAAGCAGGGGGAGGAGCAGAGGGGAAGGGAGAGGGTCAAGCAGACTCTATGCTGAGTGGAGCCCGATGCCAGGCTCCATCCCAGGACCCTGAGATCACGACCCGAACTGAAACCAAGAGTTGGACACTCAACCGACTGAGCCAACCAGGCACCCCTCACCCTATGTCTTTTAATTAGAGCATTTAGTCTATTTATATTCCAAGTAATTATTGACAGGTATGTATTTATTGCCATTTTGTTACTTATTTTGTGGTTGTTTTTAAGAGTTCTTCTGTATTCCATTGTTCCCTTGCTCCCTTCTCTACTGGTAAGTGTGCTTTCTTTAGTGATTTACTATTTACTTGGATTCTTTCTCTTTTATTTTTTCATATCTGTTTGTGGTTACTGTTAGGTTTGTATGTGACATTTTACATATAAAGGAGTCTGCATTAAGTTGATGATTGCTTAAGTTTAAGTCTATTCTTCACTTCTCTCTCCCCACATTTTTAGGTATATGGTATCATACTTCACATTCTTTTATTTTATGCATGGCCTGAGTGATTTTTACAGATATATTTATTTTTACTGCTTTTGTGCTTCCTACTTGTTACTCTTACTCATGGTTTTTCCCATTAAAATAGTCCCTTTTAACATTTCTGGCAGGGTTGGTTTAGTGGTCATGAACTCTTCTAGGTTTTGTTTATCTAGGAAACTCTTTACCTCTCCTTCTATTCTGAATGATAGCCTTGCTTGATAGAGTATTATTGGCTGCAGATTTTTTTCCTTTCAGCGCTTTGAATATATCATGCTATTCCCTTCTGGCCTGCATGGTTTTTGCTGAAAAATCAGCTGGTAGGCTCGTGGAGTTCTCCTTCTCTTGCTGCTTTTTAAATGCTCTCATTATCACTACTTTTGTGCCATTTTAATTACGATGTGTCTTGGTGTGGACCACTTTGGTTGATTTTGTTGGGGGATCTCTGTGTCTTCTAGATCTGGATGTCTGTTTCCTTGCCCAGATTTGGGAAGATTTCAGCTATTATTTCTTCAAAAAAATTTTCTGCCCCGTATTTTCTCTCTTCTTCTAAGATTTCTATAATGCAAATGTTATGCTTGATGGAGTCACTGAGTCCCCTGAATCTGTTCTCATTTAGCATTTTTTTATTTCTTTCTCTCAACTGGTCAGCTTGATTACTTTTCATTACTCTGTCCTCCAGGTCACTGATTCATTCTTCTGCTTTGGTACTCTGGTGTTTATTCCATTAGTGTATTTTTTATTTCATTTATTGTGTTGTTCATCTTTGATTGGTTCTTCTTTATCTCTGTTTAGGGTCTCACTGATATCCTCCACTTTTTTCTCAAGTCCGTCCCCATTTTGCTTAGGTCTCTTGCTGTGGTTTTGTCCTGTTCTTTCATTTGGGACATATTCCTCTGTCTCCTCATTTTGTCTAACTCTCTGTGTCTGTTTCTCTGTGATAGGAAAGTCACCTATGTCTCCTGTTCTTGAAATTTGTAGCTTTAAGAGGAGGAGTTCCTGTAGTGTTCTGCAGTGCAGTGTCCCCTGTTCACTGGAAACTGGTGCTTCAGGGGTGTCTGCTGTGTGTGTTGCATGCACACTGCTGTGGTCCTGTGGTGGCTGAGCCACTTTTGACTTCAGTCCACTCATCCTCAGTGGCTCTCTTTGTCTCTTGTGGGCAATGTTTGGTCCTTGTGGTGTTAGTGGACCAGTCTTGGGCTGCTGTGGGCTTGGGTTGAGTCAGACCAGACATTTGCCAGAGCTGTAGTAGCTCTGAACTTCAGGGTGCTCTGTCTGTGTTGTTCCCTGTGAAGCTTTAGTTGGTGGGTGGCATGTGCAGTCAGAGTAGATGTCTGCCTCCAATCCTCTGCTGGGTCAGCAGTCAGACTGCTGTGTGTGGTTATATTCCCCTCGCCCTGGGGCAGTAGTCATTTGGAGTCGTGCTGGCCCCTGTCAGGGCTGCTTGCACACTGCCAGGCTTGTGGCCCGGATTTGAATGGGCCCCATCCAAGAGTGTATTCGAGGGTGTAGATCAGCAACATGGGGGCTGGGGGTGTGCAGTGGGGCAACAGTGTTAGCAAGGTTTGCACACTGCTGGTTTTCTACAGGAGAGGTCCTGAAGTGAACTGAAGCACGCCTGGCTAAAAGGGGCACATTCCTGAAGCCCAGGGAGTGGGGAGTGATGGAAGCAAGTTAGGTAGTGAAAGTCAACACGGCACTGGTTCCCGCAGGTGGGCTGTGTGTTTATGCTGGGGGGAAGGTAGGGGTGGGAAATGGTGCTGGCCAGTTTCTTTGTTCCTGGAGGAGTACCCCAGTGATCCTGCCCCTTCAGGACATGCTCTGAGATAAGTAAATAAATCTCCCTCCCATGGGCCCCAGGCATTTTTCAAATTGCTGCTTCTATTCTGTATCTCTCTAGGCTGTTCGTTGAGCTCTTTCTTTAAGGGTGAGGACTGAGCTTCTTCTCATCCTCTGGGCTCTTCCACAGCTGGGCCCACTGATTTTTAGAATTCCAGGCTTTAGGTCCCACTGGTTGTACAAACTCACAAAATTCAGCCCCTCTGGCTTTCAAACCCAAATGTTAAGGGGATTCGTCTTCCCCATGCGATCTTCTCAGTGTGATAGTCTGTTTCCCTTCTCCATGCCTGCGGATTCCTCCCTCCCATGGACAGGCTCATAGTTTGTTTAGCTCCTCACTGTGTTTCCACCCTTCCTACCCTCTTCTGTGTGGTCTTTTCTCTACATTTAGTTGTGGAGTTTGTTCTGCCTTCAGGTTGTTTTCTGCTTTTTTACACTGATTATGGGTATTATCTAATTGTATCTGTGGAACAGGGTGGGCTGAGGTTCCTCCTACTCCACCATCTTCCCAGCAATCCTCCATCTTATTGTTTTGGGTTTTTTTTTTGTTGTGTTTTTTGAAATCCACTCAGCCATCCTAAGTCTTTTAATGAGCATTTAGTCCATTTACATTAAATGTAATTACTGATAAGTATGTATGTATTGCCATTTTGTTAATGGTTTTCTGGTTAATTTTGTAGTTCTCTTTTCTTCTCTTGTGATTTTATGACTTTCTTTCATGTGATGTTTGGATTCCTTTCTCTTTTATGTGTGTTTACCTATTATAGGCTTTTAGTTTGTGGTTACCATGAGGTTTATATATAACAACCTATGTATATAGCAGTCTGTTTTAAGTTGGTGGTTGCATAAGTTGGAGCATGTTGTAAAAGCACTACATTTTTACTCTCGTTCTGTGTTTTTTTAATGTCATGTCTTACATTCTTCTATTTTGTGTGTCCCTTGACTGATTATTGTAGATAGAGTTGATTTTACTACTTTTTCTTTTAACCTTCATCCTACCTTTCTCTCTTGATCCACTACCTGTAGTATATGTATGTTTGCCTTTACCAGTGAGATTTTTAAAATATATTTCTTACTTCTAGTCATGGTGTTTTCTGCTTAAAGAAGTCCCTTTAATATTTCTTGTAAAACCAGTTTAGTGGAGAGGAAGTAAGTCCCTTAGCTTTTGCTTTTCTGGGAAACTCTTTACGTCCCCTTCAATTCTGAATGATAATCTTGCTGGGTAAAGTATTCTTGGTTGTAAGTTTTTTCCTTTCAGCACTTTAAATATATTGTGTTTCTCCCTTCTGGCCTGAAAAGTTTTTGCTGAAAAATCAGCTGATAATCTCATGGGGTTCCCTTTTCTTTTTTTTTTTTTTCCTCTTGCTGCTTTTAAGATTCTCACTTTATTTTTAACCTTTTAATTGTAACATGACTTCATGTGGATTTATCTGGGTTCATTTTTGGGGGGACTCTCTGTGCTTCTTGGACCTGGATGTCTGTTCCCTTCCACAGGTTTGGGAATTTTTCAGCTATTATTTCTTTAAAAAGTTTTTTGCCTCCTCCTCTCTCTCTTCTTTTTCTGGGACCCCTATAATGTGAATGTTAGTACACTTGATGTTTTCCTAGAGGTCCCTTAAACCCTCTTGTACTTAAAATTCTTTTATTTTTTCTTTCTTTTCTTTTCTTTCTTTTTTTTTTTTTTTTTTTGCTGTTCATTTTGGATGTCACTACCCTGTCTTCCAGACCTCTGATCCATTTTTCTGTATCTAATCTGCTGTTTATTCCCTCTAGTGTATTTTTCATTTCTGTTATTGTATTCTTCAACAGTGATTGGTACTTTCTTATATTTTCTGTTTGTTGAAGTTCTCAGTGTGTTCACTCATTTCCTCTCCGTAGGTCAGTAAGCGTCTTTTTGACCATTGCTTTGAACTGTTTATTGGGTAGATTGCTTATTTCTGTTTTGTTCTTTTTCTTTTTTTTTTAAATGTTTTATTTATTTATTCATGAGAGTCAGAGAGAGAAAGAGAGGCAGAGGCAGAGGGAGAAGCAGGCTCCCCGCCTAGCAGGGAGCCCGATGCGGGACTCGATCCCAGGACCCTGGGATCATGACCTGAGCCGAAGGCAGACGCTTAACCATCTGAGCCACCCAGGCGCCCGTTTTGTTCTTTTTCTGAAGTTTTGTCTTGTCCTTTTCTGTTTGTTTTCTTTTTGTTTTTGTTGTTGTTTATTCTTTGTTGTTGTTGTTGTTCTTTTGTTAGGAACATATTTTTCTGTCTCCTCATTTTGCCTAAGTCTCCATGTTTCTTTGTATTAGGTAGTTAGCTATGTCTCCTGGTCTTGAAGGAGCAGCTTTATGTAGAAGTGCCGTGGGGCACAGAAACACAACCCCCTTGGCCACCATAGACCGTTGCTGCAGGGCTCTCCCCTGTGTGGGGTGCATGTGCCCTCCTGTTGTGGCAGAGCTTGGACTATAGGTGTGCCGGTGGGAAGGGCTGTCCTCTGGCCCAGCTGGCTGTCACGCCGGCCACAGCTGCTTCAGGTTGTCCGGTTGTCTGCAAGGCCATGCAGAGGCACAAGGTTGTGTGGGGCTCTCAGCAGTGTGCACCCCCTGGCATTAGCAATCTGGAGGGCAGATCCGCATGATGGAATGAGTCAGCAAAAACAGTTGCCACCAGTGTCTGCGTCCCCAGGGAGAGACCCAGCTGTCCCTTGCCTCTCTGAGGAGATGCTCCAAGTTTAATAGGGGGTCTCCTTCACCTGTAGTCTCTGTGCTTTTTGTCTGGTATTTTTGTGCTGGTTTCTGGGTCGAGTGAGTCTGCACACAGGCCCTTTAAGAATGGGTTTTCCTTTCCCTACGGTTCTATAGTTTTATGGGTGATTCCCTGGTGGTTTTGAAAGCCAGCTGTTTTGGGGTCCATCTCATCTGTGCAGGATATAAGGCCTGATGTGAGCTTGAATCGCCCACTCTCTGGGAAAATTTCCATACCTTTGAGATCTGTCTGGACTGCGCAAGACCATGCCTGGGTATGGTTTTTCCATTAGTGAGACTGTATTTCTGCCCCTTCTACCTGTCTCAGTGCTGTGTCTTGTTGTGGAGGTTCTGTTCATCCAGTTTCTAGGTCCCCCTTTAAAAGGAGGAATTCCGTATGTAGTTGTAGATTTGTTGTGTCCATGGGAGGAGGTGAGCTCTGAATCTTCCTATGTGGCCATTTTGAACCCTCTTCTCTACTAATGTATACTTTAAGTCACTATTTCCTGCACTGATAATCCAAAATTATCTAGTGTACAAGTACACAATGAAAGGATTGGGGTCACAGCAATTGCACTACTGGGTATTTACCCCAAAGATACAAATGTAGGGATCCGAAGGGGTACGTGCACCCCGATGTTTATAGCAGCAATGTCCACAATAGCCAAACTGTGGAAAGAGCCAAGATGTCCATCAACAGATGAATGGATAAAGAAGATGTGGTATATGTACACAATGGACTACTACACAGCCATCAAAAAAAATGAAATCTTGCCATTTGCAACAACGTGGATGGAACTAGAGGGTATTATGCTAAGCGAAATAAGTCAATCAGAGAAAGACATGTATCATATGATCTCACTGATATGAGGAATTCTTAATCTCAGGAAACAAACTGAGTGTTGCTGGAGTGGTGGGGGGTGGGAGGGATGGGGTGGTATGTGAATTGTGTAAGACTGATGAATCACAGACCTGTACCTCTGAAACAAGTAATACATTATATATTAAGAAAAAGAAGATAGTAGGAAGGGAAAAATGAAGGGGGGGAAATCGGAGGGGGAGATGAACCATGAGAGACTCTGGACCTCTGAGAAACAAACTGAGGGTCCTAGAGGGGAGGGAGGAGGATAGGTTAGCCTGGTGATGGCTATTAAGGAGGGCGCGTATTGAACGGAGCACTGGGTCTTATACGGAAACAATGAATCATGGAACACTACTTCAAAAACTAATGATGATTAGTTACCATGTGACTATGGTGATAAACATAATAAAATAAAATTTAAAAAAAAGAAAGAATTGGGGTCAGATCTTTGATTGTAATAGCATCCTATTGGTAAATATAAGTAAAATAATTTGTAATTTAAATTAAAAACATGATGAAGAAAAATGTATGCTAATTTTTCTTTCCCTCTGTTTTAATTTTACACAGGGCAAGAGCATCAGTTTCAATCTGGGAACCTTTAAATGAAACTTGCTTAAACTCTAGATCATACATAGAAGAGAGGCCTTAATCAACAACAAGGTGGAAAAGAGTGATGTTGTCCTTAACAAACCTGCAGAATATCATCTATAACCCGGTAACTGACTTCTATAAAATCACTTTTTTTCTGTGGCAGGATTTAAAGCAAATCCAACTGGATAGTCATTATCCATTGCTGGGGAGGGGGGATGATTAAATTCAGTAAACGTATGGAAAGTACCCATCCTGTGATAGGGACTGTGGTGGTCGCTGACGGAAAAATAGATACAGCCCTTGGAGCTCAGTCTAGCGGAGGATGAAGTCACAGTGACAATACAGGGTGGTGAGAATGAGTTCTGAGTGGAGAACATGGGGGTACGGTGGAGGGAAGCCAACTTTGGGGGTGCTGGGAAGATAATCACAAGACATAATTTTCAAAGGAAAATGGATTTGTTGCTCTAAAATTTTTTAATTTGCTTTTTTGATTAGACCCTGTTCATGAGAAGTAAATGTCTGTTTTCCCCTCAGCTTTTCCCTCTTTCAAGTACTGCTTCATACTTGAGTGGGGCAAAGGTCAAAAGCTAGGGGCAAGTTGGAGAAAGAGAAGAATTAGGGTCTTTTGGTCCAAAAGCCCCAGTGACTGCAATTGCTAGAACTTTCAGTGTACATCCTGGGAAGTAATGAACTTGTTTTAGTTTTATGTGGCAATAAGAATCTTCAGAAATGTCTGGTTTCCACATATCTGAAGCTGAATCCTGAATTTAGGTCTGAGATAGAGTTGCTGCTTTTTTTGTAACCGCTCGTCCCCCACCCCAGGAGACTCATGGGCAAGAGAGAGAGGGTGCAAGTCCTTGAAGTAGGGCCCTAAGCCAGTCTCATTTGTGTTTGTGATCCCCTTTTTTTGTTACTTACTTTCTAGTTGTAACTCTTTTTTATCCAGGTTTTGATGTCATTATGCAGAGTGAGGAACAACTACCGCATCAAGCAGATTCCATTTTATTTATTTAGTTATTTTAAAAGATTTTATTTATTTGACAGAGATAGCAAGAGAGGGAACACAAGCAGGGGGAGTGGGAGAGGGAGAAGCAGGCTTCCCGCCGAGCAGGGAGCCCGATGCGGGGCTCGATCCCAGGACCCTGGGATCACGACCTGAGCCGAAGGCAGACGCTTAACCAACTGAGCCACCCAGGCGCCCCAGCAAATTCCATTTTAGAAGAAGTAGGCTTCAATAGTAGGCTTCCTTTAAAAAGGAAGATTGAGTTTGAAGTCAGTGGGACATTCAAAATGATTTTCTGTATCTTACAGTTAAAAACATCTCAAGGTTGGGGACGCCCAGGTGGCTCAGTCGGTTAAGTGTCCGATTCTTGATCTCAGCTCAGGTCTTGATCTCTGGGTCATGAGTTGAAGCCCCACACTGGACTCCACGCTGGGTGTAGAGCCTACTTAAAAAACAACAGCAACAACATCTCAAGGTTGTAGATGGACTTTCTGCAAAGATTTAAAAAAAAAAAAAAAAAGGCTGCCCACAAGGGTGCCTGAAGTCCAGCCCTGGCTCCTGCCAGGAGGTGGAAGGGATGGTCAGGTGACGCTCCTCGTTCTGCCCTTCCTGCACAAAGGTGCCTTACCTGAATGTGATTTAGAAAGTAATTTTTTTAGAGTAAAATTGCTGTGCATCTTGATACAAGCATGCTGATGATTCCTGTAATTTCTGCACATTCAGCTACAGGGTCGAAACAAGAGTGCACTGATGTTCATTTCCTGCCGAAGGGCCAGGAGACGTAGTGGTGCTCTAGGGCAGGAATGCAGCCAGGGCCCCCACGTGGCCTCACTGCTGTTCTGAGGATAATTTATGGTGACATCATCTTCCAAAGTAAATACTTTTGGCAAATAGCCTTCTTTTTTTTTTTTTTTTTTCAGTTTTTCAGTTTTATAGTCCGTTTTCACAAGCAGAAAAGGGTAGAGGTAGAAAGATTGAACTGAATAGCAAAAATGACATTTTGCTGGGGTGCCTGGGTGGCTCAGTCAGATAAGCGTCCTACTCTTGATTTCGGCTCAGGTTGTGATCTCAGGGTCATAAGATCGAGTCCTGAGTCAGGCTCCGTGCTCAGTGGGGAGTCCGCCTGGGATTCTCTCTCTCCCTCTGCCCCCCCTTCTCTCTGTCTCTCAATCTTTCTAAAATAAATAAATCTTTTTAAAAAATGACACCGTGCTCCGTCTTTAAATTTAACTTCTTAAATATTCATAGCACCAAGTGCTCACATTGCTAAGCTCTTCTTCAGTTTTTTGAACTGATCACTAACAAAATAACTGTAATGCAAGAAAATAGTTTTTTAAGTCTAGCTTATACAATATCCTAATCGACTGGCTTAAAATATCTAAGTTATTTGCAGCCTCTGTTTTTTTTCCCCATTGTGTTTTGAACACTGAAAGGACAGCTAGCTGCAAATGGAGAAGAGCTTAAGCAGTGTGGACACTCTTGTGTTTATTGGCTTTTTACTGTAAGCTTTATGAAGCATTATGAAGACACAGAACTACCACCTTTTAATTTTTATTTCTTAATGTTTCGAAAGTTTCCATCCACACTGGCAGCAAATTCTATCCATATTAAGTCTTCTTGGAAAAAAATAAAGTACACTGTGTAACAGTCCTGTGTGCTTTTTCATACCTAATTTATTTCACTAACTGTTGTTGTTTATACAGTTCTTAATATGTGACTGTTAGCTGGTTAAGAAGTTACTTAGCAATGAATCAAATTGGTTAACATTCATTCCACCTGGTGCCAAAACATCTCCAGTCTCCTTGGGAACCTCACTTCCACCTTTATCCTTTTCTCCTTAGTATTCTGAGTACCCCCCCTTCCTGCTGTACCACTTAATCTTAAAACACAAGACAGTAAAATCTTTCTTAACCTCCGAGGTCCTGTCCAGCCTCGTGTCCTTGTTCTGTCTCCTCTTTTTTTTTTTTTTTTAAGATTTATTTATTTATTTATTTGAGAGAGAGAGAATGAGAGACAGAGCGTGAGAGGGAGGAGGGTCAGAGGGAGAAGCAGACTCCCTGCCAAGCAGGGAGCCCGATGCGGGACTCGATCCCGGGACTCCAGGATCATGACCCGAGCCGAAGGCAGTCGCCCAACCAACTGAGCCACCCAGGCGCCCCTCTGTCTCCTCTTGCTGACCATCGTCCTGAGAACGCGTCCATTCTGCTGTCTTGGTTCGCTCATGACAGCTCTGCCCTCTGATTTTTTTTTTTTACTCTTTCTTAATTTCCTTTTTGTCTTTACTAGTCGTGTCTTTCTCTTCATTTTGTGTCTTTACTGATCACCGTTCGACCTTTTGAGTATGTACACAGCATGTAAGCAGTTCTGGCCTTTTATCTAAGGTTCTTAGATGCCCTTGCTTCAAGACTGAGGAGTTCATATCTAAAGTTACGTCTTCCTCCCCGAATCAGCTTCCCTTTTGCGGGTTTCCATTCCTTTCCGTGTCCTTCTGCTGTTTAACTTTGCCTCCTCCCATGCCGCCAAGCCCCAAATAGTTTGAAGATAATCTGTGTTCCAAATTTAATTTCACTTATGTCAAACCCAGTGGCTTTTGCTTTTTTATTATTATTTTTAAAATCTAAAGATAGTATGTGTAAGTCATTTTTAAAAATTCAAACCGTGGGCGCCTGGGTGGCTCAGTTGGTTAAGCGACTGCCTTCGGCTCAGGTCATGATCCTGGAGTGCCGGGATCGAGTCCCGCATCGGGCTCCCTGCTGAACAGGGAGCCTGCTTCTCCCTCTGATCCTCCCCCCTCTCATGCTCTCTCTATCTCATTCTCTCTCTCAAATAAATAAATAAAATCTTTAAAAAAAAAAAAATTCAAACCGTATTTAAGGGTTACATGAACCCATAAATTTTCCTTCTGCCCTGGTACTTGGTTCCCCTCCCTGAAGCCAACCCTATTTACCAGTTTTCTGTAAACCCTTCCCAAGAATACATGTGAATATCCAAGAGTGTGTGTGTTGTGTGTATCACTATTATTGGTCCTGTTTCTTCACACGTGTGTATCACACTACAGACCTCGTTTTATGGTGCTTCCCTCGAAGTGAGGGTCTGTGGCAGCCCCGTGGCAAGCAAGTCTGTCAGCACCATTTTCCCAACAGCATTTGCTCTCTTCACGTCTCTGTCACAATCTGGAAATCCTTGGAACACTGCAAACGTTTTCATTATTATCATATCAGTTACAGTGGTCAGGGATTACAACCTGCTGAAAGCTCAGATGATGGTTGGCATTTTGTAGCAATATTTTTACATTAAAGAAAGTACTTTTTATTCCTTTTAGATATAATGCCACGCACACTTTAATAGACTTCCGTATCATGTACACATAACTTCTTTATGCACTGGGAAACCGCCGAATGTATCTGAACAGCTTTTTTGCGGTCTTCACTTTATGGAAGTGGCCCGGAAGCCCACCCCGCGATATCTCCAAGGTGCCTCCATAGACACTGCTCGGGGTGCTCCTCTCCCCACTGAACACGTTTTGGAGCTCTCAGCACACTTGGGATTTCCTCGCTTATCGTCGAGGCTGCATGACTGGTCCATCGGATGGAGATACCGTCACTTATTCAGCCAGTTCCCATGAAAGGACTGTTTCCTTTTGTGATGGGACCCAGGGCTGTGGGCTACAGCCTGGTATGCACATCCTTATGCATGTGTGCCCGAATTTTATAGGGTCAGTCTGTAAAAGTGGAATCACTGGGTCAAAGAGCATGATAGCCACTTCATTATCTTTTTTTAAATCTTCCTTATTTTTCCATGTTAAGGATTTTGACAGTCTTCCCATATTGAGACTGACCTCCTGGAGATGTCCAGCTGACCGATCCTTCTCTCCTTTCTCTCCCCATCCCCCCGAATCGAGGTCCCCCACACACACACCCAGGTGTGATGATTCACCGGCACATAGTCCTCCTCACGGCTGTGGTTTATTACAGTGAAACGATAAAGAGCAACGTCACTAAGGGAAAGGCACCCGGGGCAAAGTCCAGGGGAATCCAGGTGCCAGGTTCCACGGGTCGTCCCCCGGTGGACTCCCCCAGGACGTACTGAAATCCCCCAGCAGCAAGCTGTGACAGTGTGTGCGAAATGCGGCCCACCAGGGAAGCCCCCCAGACTCCCTGCCCAGGGATTCGCTTGGGAGCTGGGCACGTGGACTGCACTGCCAAACACGTACCGCAATGCCGGACTCCCGAGAGGAAAGCGGGGTTTAGCTTACGCCACATGGCTTGCACAGTTTAGGTACAGGAGACCACCCTTGGCTGTCTGGGTGGTGGGTGCTCTCCCCAGATCCAAGTTCCTAGACCCCAGCCAAGGGCCAGCCTCGTCAGGAGGCCTTGCAGGGCTAGCAGTCCCGATTGCTTTGTTAACTCTGTCCTGCATACTCCCACATTTTCCAAACCATTTTACAACCTTTGCCCCTGCCTTGTCCTTTCTCTCAGCTTATCTACTTTGATCCCTTTAATAATCTTCTCTGACTGGGAGCATGAGTCCTGGCCACTCAGTCACCATGTGGCCCTGGATCCCCCATTCCTTTCGGTGTATGTTCTCCCAACCCATCACACAAGACGTGTTCAAAACTAAACTCCTCTTCCTCCTGAAATCTGTTTCCTCCCCGGTTTTACCATTTTAGACGGTGGCCCCTAGAGATCGTTTCCTTTGAAGTGGTCTTGCGTCTGTCTCTTCCTCCCCGAGTCCCCCAGGGTCTACCACCATCGCCGGGCTTGTGTCCTTGTCTCCGGCTCCCAGCGAATCCGCTGTGCTCCAGCATTCTGTACCCCGCTGGACTGTTGCCCCCAAGCCCCGCTTTCATGATCTCATTGTACACTCTCCCCCTCCGTCTTGAACTGCCCCCTTCCTGCTCACTGTCTGCCGGATCTGTTTTGGCTTTTCCTGCCTCTCTGCTTTTGTAAACGGACATCTCTACCAGAACGGGCTTGCCCCTCCCAACCGCCCAGCTCACACCACGCTCATTATCAATGTTCTTTGGGCAACTTGGAATTCTTTATACACTTTTCTGAAGCACTGATCTGGTGCCCTGTATTTGAAGATGTTGAACTTACGGTCTGTAGTTGGAAGCACAGAGGCCAGTCCTAAGCAGAAAAGGAATTTATTCAGTGATACTCAGTAGTTCTCAGAATCTGTAGCAGGACTGAAGAACCACACTTGGCAACTACAGAATCACAGATGATACCTAGAGTCATGCTGAACGACTCTTCCCACCAAGAGGGTCCCTTTGCACCGGCAACCCCACCCGGGCCAGCCCTGCCTCCGACCCCGGGGACAGCTGCTGCCCGCCGGCAGAGCCACCACTCAGTGATCCCGGCTTCTTGTCGCTGGTTCTAACTTCCTGTCTGGAAGGTCTGGGGGGCCTGAGTGACCGAGTTTCATCCTATGCCCTTGCCCTTCCCTGCAGTTGAGATGAGGCTGAGTGAGGATCTTCCAGATACGGGAGAAGATTGTGATTCTGAACAGCCCGAGTATCCCATTTCCACGGGGATCTGACTTCTTCCCGGCTGCATTACAGGCCCCTCCCAGACAGGACTCGCATACTTCTTTTAGCTGCAGAGTCCGCCAAGGAGAGACCTTTGTGGGTAGGAGACGTTGCAGAAGTAATCCTAAAACAGGCAGAGCACTGTGAGTCAGCTAGGATGTTCCGGCAGGTAACACTAAACCCAAGTATGGCTTAAACTTACAGTGTTGTCTCCAGTGTGATCAGAGCTGTGCTTTAATTTTTTTTACATAAATTATTCATGAAACATCAAAGCTTGACATTTACCTACAAAACAGCGTCCTCCTCCCTTTTCACTGGAGTGGATACTCATGAGTTCAAGGAGTGGGCTGCAGGGCATTTCATGTCACTCACATGATCCAAATCACTTGAGTATGACTGATACCATGCAGGGAACTTTCCTAAGTAGAAGTGTTAATCCAGACAACTAAAAGAGCAAATGGCGAAAACGTTCAGCACTGTTGTTTCTAGACTGGAACAACTTATTAACAATTGTGAAGAACTTATTGGCAGTGATGGGTAGATTATTGGGTCTCAGAAAGCTCTTTCCAACCCTAAAGTTAAATATATAATAAAAACTTGTGGTTGTAAAAATATAAATGCTTATTGTAGAGATCTGGAAAATATAAAAATACATGAAGAAAATTAAGATCCCATTCCTCAAGAAAACTATTATTAACATTTTTGGTTTATTTCATTACAGTGTTTCCTTTTTTTAATGTTTAGCATTAACTTAGGTAAGATCATACTGTGTATAGTTCTGCAGACTCTTTTCTCACTAATATTTTTATCCCTAACATTTTTGCATCATTAAATATTCCGCATAAATATAATTGGAATGTATATAAAATTTGAAGTTATGAAGACTGTTCAGTCGATTAAGAGATTTACCCTGCGGAGGGTCCTGCTAGCTGTTCCTGGAATCGGCTATGGCCCAGAAGATCAGTGTGGACGTGTAATTCCTTCCATATCCTCTCCACACAGCACCCAGCTGCTTTGGCATGGGGCTGTCGCCACCCTCTGACGTGTGCTGTGGTGTTTTCTGGTGGGATGGACTCTGCTCCTCCCACCCACCATGCTCTCAGCAGCTGTCTTGACACCAGGGGACAGCGGGCTTCCATCCTTTTCTGCTGTTCTTGGTCATCGCTTGGCTCACTGGTTAAGGCAGCAAGACGTGTCGTTGAGCCGCTACTCAGCTGCCACTTGTCTGCGTATGTGCGGTTTGCTAGAACCCAGTTTCTGGGCTGGTGAGAACTCACTCCTTCACCGTGCAACCACTGACCGGCTCCTGACCTCAGCTGTGGGCGTGTAAAGGTGCCGACCTAGGCCTGCTCTGTGCAGCTTACAATCTAGGTGGTGTCTCATGTGCTGTGAGGGGCCCTCGGAGAGGGGCGGTGTCCCTTGGCCCACGGAGTCTGAAAAAGGCTCCATGGAGGAGATGGTGCTTGTGCTAAGATTTTCAGCTTAGGAACAACCAACCTACAACTACTTTTATATGCCCTCTCATTTTAGGTCTTATTTCTTGACAATCAGAGCTACCTTGGATAGATTTTAGCATTTATGTCCTAACGGGTGAGCCTGGTGTAAAGCATGATGGTGTCTGGCCTGCCTGGCTTGCTCAGATGCCCCCGAGTGAAAGGGACTATGGTTGTGATGCAGGAGGTGCAGCCAGTGGGTGGGGAGGATGGTGGAGTCACCTCTGGGGAAGTGACAAGATCTGACAGTGTGTCCAGCCCCGGACAAAAAGGCTGGGTTCCAGGTGATGAGGGGGGCAGGCTGAGACCTGGATACTGTGTTGGAACCTAAGCCTGCAGACTGGACCAGGCCAGGCCAGGTGGGTGCTGTCTCGAGAGACCACAGGCACCCAGAGTCATCCCTGAGATCACGCGGTTCTGATTCCCAGCAAGGGTCTGCAAGCCTGGGCTGTGGTCTGGAAGCCTGGCAGGGAAGATGAGACACTCGGATCCCAGGTGTGGAGGAGGGGCTATGTTCGGAGCCCCCTCCACAGGCGGTGAGCCAGTGTCACTGCCCACGTCAACACAGGCTCGGGGCCTCGCATGCTCTCGGTCCCCGTGTTGGGATCAGCCGTGGAACTTTAGGGGAGAGAGAGGGGGAGGAGGACAGGACTTCCAGCAAGTTCTTTTTCCTATTATCAGAATTATTCTGTTAAGTAGACGTTTTATTTCACAAAACCCCCAGCCAAATAAAAAAGTCTGTGAACTTTCAGCTATGTCTCTCTGTAAAGAACTCAAAAGAGGTTTCAGATACTGTCACTATCCTCTTTGAACAGTGACTTGGAAAAATGCTAGATTCCGAGATTTACATGCAGCCTTTCAAAATGTAGTCTTTCTGTTTTATGTAAACATCCACTTGTTAAAATTATTTTTTCCTAGGTACTCCCCTATGTTGGGACCATTCCTGGGCAGTTGGAGCCTGGAACTTTGATTGTAATACGTGGGCATGTTCCCTGTGATTCGGACAGGTAAAGCCATCATGTTAGATGAAACAGGAACACGACTGAACTGTCTTTTTGTGGGGAGACCGTTTTGGTACTTTGAGGCCTGGTTTTGCTTTCATCAGCAGCCCCGGCGCAGGTACCAAGGAGATGGGAGTAAATGACTGAAATAAAGGTCACTTCGGTGTTTAATTACAGTGAGTCTGGTTTGAATATAAAGGATTAGAGATCTGGTTCATGATGGGAATTGTGGTCAGACCTCAGGGACAAGGTCTGGTTACAGCATAACGTTCCCACAGCATCGCTTAAGATCCGTTCTGGGCGAGTTGTCTGATGCTTGCTTTGGGTACAAACTGTGGACGAGGCTGAGTTCGAGCTGGGCCAGCTCTGTGTGGCTGATGCCTGGATAACAGCGGTGGAAGTCAAGTCTGAAGAAGACATCCCACATGTTTCCAGGCAACTCCATAGAACCTGGAGAAGCAGGCCTCTCCCGGCTCACGGTTCTGCTGTCCCTAGGGTGAGGTCCTCTTCCTCAGGGCTCGTGGCAGCTAGAAATCCAGCCCTCACACCATGTTTTGGGTGGCTGGGTGGGTGCCTGTGGGGTTTGGGCGGGGGGGGGTGGGGGTGGACAAAAGGAGGCAAATGCTGGCTGACTTCGGGCCATTCCCAGGAGCCTTCCCTGAACACTTCCACCTCGGCAGAGTCTCCAGGACACCTGCCTGCCAGGGAGGCTGGAAAATGTGGGCTCTTACTCTGCAAAGACGGGGCCCCAGCCACAGCTCAGGGCTCTGCACTGAGGAGGGAAAGGAAGATTCTGTAAGAAGGTATTTAGGCCACGTGGGTGAAGGAACAGAGGATCAGTCATGGGTCGCTGAGGCTGGAGTTTCGTGCTTGCTGGGCCTTCCCCCGCAGGCTCCTTCCAAGTGCCCATGCAGCCCCTCGCTCCTTGCTCTCGCAGGTTCCAGGTGGATCTGCAGTGCGGGAGCAGCGTGAAGCCACGCGCCGACGTGGCCTTTCATTTCAACCCGCGTTTCAAGTGGTCCGACTGCATCGTATGCAATACTCTGAAAAATGAAAAATGGGGATGGGAAGAGATCACCTACGACGTGCCTTTCAAAAAAGAAAAATCTTTTGAAATTGTGATGATGGTGTTGAAAGACAAATTCCAGGTAGGTTTTGGAGAATGTAGGTGGCATCCTCATTAATGGCCATAAGTGCCCAGGGCAGCTCTGCACCCCTCTATTGTTTCAGTTCAGAGAAAAAAAGAGTGGCTTTATCATTTTGCTCAAAAGTAGGGGCCGGGGGGGTACCTAAATGGGAGGTGGGGCACACATCTGTCTGCCCTGCTGTTTCATCCGGAATATGGGTCCAGGGCAGCCTACCTTTTTATTAGATCCTGTTTCTAGCGTGGCTGAGCTTAGATCTGAATTGGCACAGCATCGTATAAATATGGGATAGTCAACTGTGGTCACCGTGACCCAAAGTGTGGGGGCATCCGGAACTAACAGATGGATAGAGAATCGAAGTTAAGTCCTGCCACAAGTTCTTTAGGATCATGAGATTTTAGATGCAGAGGAGGTCCTAGAAGTCCTACGTGTAGTAAATCTCACTGCTGGCGTCAAGCAGTAAATACCCTGCACGTACTAGCGCATACGTGTGAGGTAGCAGGTGGCCCCAGAGGCTTTGGATGGGGCGCACTTGCCCTCGAGCCCTGTGGAGCCTCGAGCCTCCCAGACTAGAGATCCGTTCGGCTTACAGTGAAGATTTCCTCTCTGGTGCGGGTCCCTTCTGTCCTTTGGGATATGCTCCCACCAACACACTTGCCCTGACTCTCCCGAACTCCAATCGTCCCTCCCCTCCCTGGCGCTCTGAGCACCTGTATCTGCAGCATTCTTTAAAACGCTCGGTCCTGTACTGTGGTGTCTTTTCCTGTTTATTTTACCCGCCAGTGGGATTTTAAGCTCCTTGAGGTCGGAGACCGGTTTGCATCCGGCCCGTGTTTTCCCGACATCCCCTAGCTGGGAGGGAGGGACAGGCAGCCGAGCGGAGTGGACACCTGCCAGCAGGCTGTGTGCTGCCCGACTCTCGAGTGACTTTATGGTCTCCTCACAACAGCAGCCCGTTCTTTGAGGGAGAGCCTTTTCCTGCTTACACTAGGAATCGCAGCTGAATTGGGTAGCTTGCCCATGTCCCTTCATTCAGCAGATTCAACAAATATTTACTGAACACCTGCCGTGTGCAGGGTGGTCTTCCTTAGAGTGTGGTCCTCAAGGACAGCGGGTGGGGTGGCAAGCTTGCAGGGCAGATCGCCAGCCGGGGTGTTCACAGGCCTAGGGCATCGGGGGACTCATGTATATGCACAGGGGCACACATGCGTATGCACATATACTTATGAACGCATAATCTGTCAGCGGGGTGGGGGGGTTCCATGGTGGTTTCTCAAAGGAAGTTAAGAAACACTGCTAGTATTATGGATGCTTTCAGTTTGGTCAGACATGTAATGTGCAGACCTGTGGGCAAAGATATAATTAAACCCAAGTAAACACTATTTAAATTTGGCTTAAATTTGGATACATTAGTAAACGTATTAATTGTTTTTTTGTTTTGTTTTTCCGGGGGTGCTGGGCTGTCTTCTGTATCCATTTAGGTGGCTGTAAATGGGAAACATATACTGCTCTATGCCCACAGGATTAGCCCAGGGAAAATAGACACTCTGGGCATTTACGGCAAAGTGAATGTCCACTCAATTGGTTATAGCTTCAGCTCGGTGAGTACCCTTCCATAGCCTGGGGTCTTCTTCGGTGATGTCTTCTGATGAAACGGTAGGAAGTATCTTTAACGTTTTCTATTAAGATAAAAATACTGTAAATGTTTCCATCATTAGTGTATTAATTTCTTGGAAGTAAATCTTTCAGACTGGTAGTGTGCTGTGTACTGGCCAGGGCTTTAATGTCTATAGGAGCTCAAATCTAATATGGTTTTAACAACGACAACAAAAACAAAACCCAAAACAGTAACTACAAAAAACAAAAACCCTTTTTAACAGGGACTAATTCCTTGACATAGGAGTACAGGGGAGGATTTCTCAAAAATCAATTCCTAGAAGTAGAAAGTCTGAGTCAAAGGGTATGTGCAGTTTAAGTTACAACTGATACTAGTTGGAGGGCTGGTGAGCTCACCCTCCAAAGACTTCCAGCAATGAAGTCTCGGCAGCCATGCCCGCTCACTCACATTCTTCTCGATGCTCGTTCTTAGTCTCTGTAACGCTTGCCAGTTTCATAGGGGAAAGGACCCTAATGTGAAGTACATTTTTGGATTATAATTTTCAAGCATATTTTCATGTTTAGTATTATTTATAATTCTTTCTTTTTGATGTGTCAGGGAGGTTGTATTTAGAATTCTGATGGATGTTAAAAATTAATCTTATCTCCAGGATTTCAGAAGTACCCAAGCACCTACTCTGGAACTGACAGAGATAAGTAAAGAAAATGTAAATATTAAATCTTTTCATGAACTACCAGTTTAAAAATGTTCTTTTAGTTTCCATGTAAATCAGGTGGCAGGCAAGCTGAGTTTTTTAAAATTATGTTTTTAATGTGAAAAAATATTTTTAATTATTAATAGGCTGGAAGTAAGCATTTGAAAATTAAGGCATTTCCTTCTGTCCCAGGCACTGTACGTTTTGCAGATGCTAGAGCTCTCAGTGTATCTGCCCACTACCCACCATTCTTACGTAAAAAAAAACAACAACAAAAAAACCCCTCTCACTCTTTAACTGTTGAAGAGAACTGTCACATGGTATTTATAAATACCAAACACAGTGCCTTGGCACATGAACTTCCACATATATCTTCTCCCCGGTAGGAAGAAGTACAGTCTAAACACTGAGTCTCTGTTATTCATGGAGAAAGTGATACCTTAATGATCTTGGAACATGTGACCTAATAGATGGAATATAGTATCTCAGCATTTTGGGAGCACCTTGGAAAGAACAAGTAAAACATGTCTGAAGTTCACGTGTAGTCCTACGAAAAATTAATTTATGCTGGAGGATACAGGCTTCAGCTGACCAGACCATGAGACTATCCCCAGCCTGAGCAGCCCCTCACCAGTCCGCACCACCCCGTCAGGAAGCACAGGCTCTGGCTGTTATAATCAATAAGATCTGACTGCTCATGTTATAAAACGTAATTTTTCCCTTTCAAATGTTTTCACTTTGACTTTCTCTTCCAATAGGTACTGAAGTCTGACACACCACATTTTGTAAGTATTTTTGCCTAGGTTATAACATGGAATGTTTTATAAAATAACCCAGGACATGAATAGTTTAAACCTTAGAAGATAGCTTCATTCCTTCCCTACCTTACTGCAGAACTCTTTCCCCAACAGCCTAGTAATAGAGGAGACATTTCTAAAATCGTACCCAGAACTGTCTACACCAAGAGCAAAGGTTCGACTGCCAATCACACTTTGACTTGCGCCAAAATACTACCTACCAGCTGTTTGTCGAAGGTTTGAAGAGCCAAAAATTTTCTTAATTCTGTATAACCAATTAAGTTTTAATTAGCTGGTAATGTGTAACTTCTACCCTCAGTAGAAGCCCAAAGCAGCCACTCTGCCTTTCTGTGCTGACCCCGGAGAGAGAAGAGTCAGCTGGGCATCGAGGCTCTAGGCTGAGTCTTTCTGTAAGCCTCCCCCCGGGGCTCCTTCCCCTCAGGCTGAACGTGGAGCACGGCTGCAGACTCCAAGTGTAGGCAACTTTCTCGGAGTGTGTTTCACTCAGGCCCCACTTCACGTGCATTCATGTCCTCCTCTGAAACGCTTTCCTTGAGTGTTCGCTGTGAGCTAGGCGGTGCTGACCGCTGGGGCTCACAGGGGCAAGGCCTTTAAACATTGCCCCGTGTCTTTGGACAGTTTTCCCATGAGGTCACTTTCTGCAGGCTTCCTAGTGCTGACTGTGGTTTCTCCTCAGACTCTGCCATTCACTGCGAGGTTGAACTCCTCCATGGGCCCCGGACGAACCGTCTTCATTAAAGGAGAAGTGAATAAAACTGCCAAAGGGTCAGTACCACTGTGACCAGGACTAGTGCGAGTACTTTGCCCGCACATCTCCTACTGCCTTATAGCCCTACCAGTCTTGTGACCGGGGAGCAGGAGTAGTGTCCTGATCCTCACCGGAAAGGTGAGACTGTCAAAGCCACGGGAGGTCAGGCTGCCAACAAGACTGCTAACAACTAGCTGGTGGCAGAATCAGGACTAAAGGCCAATGTTTTGAGGCAGGCTTTTTGTGGCCAGACAAGAGGGTGGCGTTTTTGTCTGGGAAGCCCACCTGTGCCTTGTAGAACTCCAGGGCAGCCAGGAGGTCATGTGACTTGTAGAATTTCTGCTTAAGAACCTTTTCTAGAGACGTTCAGACTTCTGAAAGCTTGAAATTATCTATTTCCTAGAAAGCAATCACTTTCAAGAACAGTTGTAAATATTAAAAGAGAATAGTACTTGAGAGGACCGCATCCTCCTGCAGCCTGAAGCAAGCATTTAGGTTACTTGCTCTAACCCTTCAGTTGCTTCCCACCCAGATCTGAGGCCTCAACTCTGATGTTCAAGTTTTTTAGATTTTTATTTTGCAAAGAGCATATTTACATCAGTGGAATGCTAACTCCGAATTTAAAATTTTACCTTCATCTGCATTCCTGTATCTGTGTGCATGTGTTTTGTGTAGTGGTGATATGAGAGCTCAGTTCTGATTGTTAAAATTGCAGAAACCACACTGCTGTCTTCAACTTGGTTTTGTTTTTTTCTTCTCTCAAAAGCTTTAATGTTAACCTAGTATCAGGAAAATCAAAGGATATTGCTCTTCACTTGAACCCACGCCTGAATATTAAAGCATTTGTAAGAAATTCTTTTCTTCACAAGTCCTGGGGAGAAGAAGAGAGAAATATTACCTGTTTCCCATTTAGTCCTGGGATGTACTTTGAGGTAAGATTTTCTTACGGGACACGACAAAGAATCCTGGGAGGAGGGGTAGGATAAATGGACTTTTTAAATCAAGTCCTAGCTTAGTATGTGGAAATTGCACCTGGCTTTTATTTGAAGAGGGTCTGCGTTATAAAAGGGGCGT
The DNA here is from genome assembly GCF_004348235.1 of Phoca vitulina. Classification (NCBI taxonomy): domain Eukaryota; kingdom Metazoa; phylum Chordata; class Mammalia; order Carnivora; family Phocidae; genus Phoca; species Phoca vitulina. The sequence goes on from NW_022589746.1 coordinate 6,880,415, forward strand.
TCAAAATACAATCAGTATTTTGATTGGCATAAGTGGCACAGCCAGTAGAATACCACCTGGTTTGCTTGGAATTATTACTGTGTGGCCCCATATTAGTTCATAGGAATTTTAACCGGAACCTTGCCTCAGGACAGAGAAAGAGGTTTAGGGTATTACCTAAGTGAACATAAGGACACAGGAACCATAAAATTGTTTGCTCTGTCACCTGCCATCTTGGTTATATATAGCTTTAGGTGGCAGTCCTTTCTTCCAGGTTAGTCCTATTTGTATATTATTCAAGGGAAGAGATGTTTAGACCCTTACTAAGACATATGGTCCTGAGTCCCCCAAATGTGTGAATATTATGGTCGCACAACCTTTCCCAAAATGTGTTTCTGGATGCTGAGCAGATAATAATCTTGACGTGGATGCTGAGTGGTTGGCTAGGTTCACTCACCAGCTTAGGTGAAGCACTGCCTTACGTGGTCATTCAGCATCACTGATTTAAGTCATGCTTCTACGTTCTCCAAACTGTCACATACTCTAGACTATTAAGTTGAATTCTTAAGGACTCATTAAAACTAGCTGTTAAAGGCCGGAACGTCAAGGCTGAATAGAAGATGGCAATCAGACATTCATATGTATTCGTAAGTTCCCAGTATGTGGAGCAACAGATGTGCCCTAATCGTAGGAGGTTCCCTGGAAGGTGTGGAGATTGGTTTGGAATTCAGAAGGATGTAGGAGAGTGAAGTTAAAGGTGGGTTTTCCAGATTGAGGGGATGATTTGAGGTGGGGAGTGCAGCACAGGGGTTTCCTGGCTCGGCAGGAGTCCAGGTATAAAAGATGACTGGGGGCTCACTGGCAGGAGACAGAGGTGACTGCTCCAGAAGGAAGTGGACCCTTGGGGCTGGTGACAGGAAACCAGTGACATAACTTGTTCTTTGAATCAACCCCAAGTTTGGTTCTGTATTAAAATGGAAAAGGACAGAATTCTTTTAAATAATCATTTTTTCCTTTTGTTAGTTTTCTACCTTAGGAACAGTAATTACCCTCATGTTGGACCACTGTTTTTAATTTTCTGTAGTGATTGGTTTTTCTCTGCTTCAGACTCCTGCCTTTTTAATATGCTTTCATTGAGATTCTGGGACTATTCCATTATGCCATTAGCTTGACTTTAACCAGTATCTTCTGTTCCTTATTGTTTCAGATTCATTTATTCGGCTGCCACAGTCTTTTAAAAAATATCTTTCAGTTTTGTAATTTCTTTTATCATCAAATCAGGTTGTTATGAGCTGTTCTAGAACATCAGATGGTTGTGAGGGATTTTGTTGTTCCATGTTTTCTTATAGATTGTGGGTCTTTTGCACGTTTTGTACTTGTTCGGCGGTAGTGTGTTCCCCGGGCCGCAGGCGGTTCCCTTCCATCTGTAAGGCAGTGGTGCCGCGCTTGCGCTGGTACGATGCGGGGGACCGATGGACTCTTCCCACTACGCCCGTCTACTGCCCCTTCTGGGCACGAGGCTGTATTTTGTGTTCTCTTGAGATTTCGTTAAAGGTACCTCACCGAGGGTCCCTTCCACCTGGTAGAAACTGGGATTTCCACCACTGTTGTGAGGATGACAGAATCCCAGGTTATGGATATTTTCCCCAATTCTCTATGTGGCTCTAAAGCCTTTGATTCTGTCACCTCTTTTATCCAGGGAATTTCCCCTCACAGCCACTTTCACTAGTCAGAGCAAAAGAATAAATACACTCTTTGCTTCTTTGCAGATTTAGATTTTGCCTCAGCCTGGCCCCTGGGGATGGAGCCGGGTTAGCAGCAGGGCTGTGCTGCTCCTTTCTGCTCTTCTGAAGCCTTGACAGAGGGAAGAGACAGAAGGGAGAACACAGTGCAGGGTCACCGAACTGGTCCTTTGAGTGTGAGTGGAGAACAACTGGCAGAATTGTGGCTGACTAGCATCGGGAATGTGTTACCAGAAGTAGGAGTTTTAAAAGTGTAAAAGTGATTTTAAAAGGATAGTAGTTTCTTTTGGTTTTCGCCGTTTTGAGTTTTAGGCAGACAACTCTGAAAGGCTCACACCAGTCATGAATCTGAATTGAATCTTTGCTACAGTGCTCATTCCTGTGTGGATTCACAGAATCCTGAGCTTTTGGGAAACAGATGGAACCAAGATGTGCTGAGCTGGGATGGAAGTCAGGGTCACCACGCAGCTGTGCAATCCTAGAGAGTGCCCTAAACTTCTGACGTTTTTGATTGTGTGATTTGTCTAAGACCCTAGAGTTTAAGGCAGAAAAGTCCCTTGGTTTTCAACCTGTAAGCTAGAATCCGCTCCTCTGTGTCAATCTGGCAGCAGTTTTTGACGTCATTACAGTTCCCAAACATGGGCGGGGGGCGCAACTTTGCTGGGAGCGATGGGCAGGAAAGGGCACAGTGTAGGTAACGTGCTAAGGGCACGAAGGCCTCAGGCCCTGGGGACAGTGTGAGGCTCCAGGCATACTCAGAGTCACTTCCTTGAGTGGGACAAGGTAGAAGGTGCTACTACCAGATAAACTTTAGAGTCTTAGAAGAGAAGTTAACAGCAGCAAGCTGGGAGAATGCCTGTGTGTATAAAGCAAACCCAACAGGTTTACTTTTTGATATTCTGTTAATGTGCAAAAAAATGTTAAACCAAGAGGAGCCACTAATGTTGTGTGTACTTTCCTTCCAGATGATTATTTATTGTGACGCTAGAGAATTCAAGGTTGCAGTAAATGGTGTACACAGCCTGGAGTACAAACACAGGTTTAAAGAGCTTAGCGATATTGACACGCTGGAAATTGATGGAGATATTCACTTACTGGAAGTAAGGAGCTGGTAGCTGATATGCTTGCTACAAAAACTGAAATACAAAATGGCTTATGTAACACTGGCCTTGTTAAAATGCATCTATTGTATTTGTGTATCTATATTGTTAAAATGAGCTTATATAACACGAAGTCCTACTAGGTGTTCTCAGTCCTTGCCACGCAGTGTAGCTTTGTCTAGCACAGAATAAGGACATCTGAGGCAACAGGTAACTTACAGTCATTATTCAGGCCTTTCTGTTCTCTCTCCCACTCTGGCCTCTGCTTTTTTAAATCTGCCTCACATTCAGCAAGTGTCGGTTGATACAGAAGCTAACGTACATGGAGCACGTATTCTCTTGTCAGCCCTGTGCTAGGAGCTGTGGATAGAAGTACACACTGGAGCACAGTACCACTCTGTTGCCCGTTTTCTTGAGCTCAGAATCTTCTGTGCTCTGATATCGTGCCACTGATTTTTCTACAGGCATTAATCACATAAAGTAACCAGAGATAACTACTCAGCTGTGAAGTCACCTACATAAACTAATTTACAAAACACTTACTTACTTCTCTATCGATCACTTTCATACCCAAAGTTCAATCATATCCCATAATGGAAAGGACTGATGTTGCCTTACATCTGGCAGTTTCCTTTAGCGTGATAAATACCTAGCTGTACTAGCTGTAAGCATTGCCAAATAATTAACACTATGAAATCTGAACACAGCACAAAGATTAAGGCAAAAAACAAACACAGCAAAACAAAACCAATGGTATTAAAATTAACTTGATGTCAGGCCACTGATGTCTGTACCAGTAAATGCTTAGAGTACCTGAATTCAGGGTGAGTCCGAAGTCTACACATACTCCAGTAGAAAGTTTAAGGTAGACGACTTCAACAAAACAATGTCAAGATTAGGTTTCATGACTTCATAAAATAGGCAATATCAATCAGAGGGTAAAATACACCGAGACCAATGAAGTAGAGAGAAGTGGTATAACAATCTGTTGCTTGTCCTCATGCAAACAAACCTTGCCCCTCTGCTCTTCTAAAGATTAGTCCCTCATCATTAGCGACGGAGATCAAAACACTGTTCTACTTTAAGTGATTAAAATCAAACTTGTATCAGCAGGTTAAACTGTTGCATTTCTGTAATTTTTTCTATTATTCTTTGAAGCGAGTTGGCAGAAGTTCTTTGTACAATTCTTACAGGTCAGATCTTGTTACAAGAAATTTCCAAGGCTTGGGAGTGGGGAGGTAAAAAAAAAAAGCTGAATCAGTTTGATCATTTTATCATGTTAAACTGATGGGCTTAATATGCTGCCAGCATTTACAAATATTTTCATTACAAATTTTTGGTTAGATATTAATTATTTGTACCCATATACCAAAAAGACTAAGACTAGCAATCTGATTTTTTAGAAGTACTCAGTGTAGAAGCTTCTGGCACTTAATTCTTTTCTAGTCACGTTAATTTATTATGTTGCATCTTGCCAAGCTCATGGGAGGTGGAGGAGGGGGGTCCTAACTTTAACTGGGAAAGTTGTAGAAGGAATCCCCAGGTTTTTTTTTTTTTCCCCTTTCTAAAGAACATCAGAGGGCTTACTCAGAGAAAAATAAAAGCCCACGTACATTGTTTCCTCTAATACCTAAACATACCTTCATGTGTAACAAAAGAGTAAACATCAAGTATTACTACAAGAAAGACAGATTCTCTGACAGAAAAAAAAAAAAATATTAATGTGTTTTAAAAAGAAGCTGTTAACATTTACTAATTAATCTTATCAAGAGATTTCTTAGATGGGAGTACACATTCCTAGCAAGCGGCATCTCTAAAGCTGCAATTTAGCCTTTTGCTTCGTCACAATTCTGCATTGTTTCTATATTAAATTAGAACAAAGGCTTTCAAACTGAACATTCTATGTGCAGTTCTTAGATGCTTTAAAAATTTTTTAAAGGCATAAGTAAATAAAATGCCTTAAATGCAGATTTAATTTTTTTAAAGCCTTTACTTCAAGTGACATCAGAGATTAGAAAACTTCAAAGCTTTGAAACAAATGTGATACTTTCTCATACAAGTAATTCTTGGATTACCATCAGTGGAAATGTGATCACTTCTAATCCTGGAGGAGCCATGCCACCTAGTGTTTCTGGGCCTTTTCTATTTGTGGGATCTGCCTACACAGCCCACTGCCTTGGCCCCCCAAAGACTGAAGGGTAAAGAAGACAATCGTAGTCCTAAATGGGAAATGCATTCCAGAACTAATTTCCTCTGTGGCCACACACACAAAAATTAAGGCTGAAGTGTCATCTACCCAAAATGAAAAGTATTCCAAATAGCTTTATAGTCCAAAGCGCTGCTGCTGAGTAATGTCCTTTTCTTGAAGAGCTACCTTGAGTGAAATCTCTGACATGGATACCATGTACATAAGACATCCCTTTCTGGAAGAGAGTTAAGGTTTTACAGTCTAAATGAGGTACTTTCACCTTTGAGTGCCCAAATTAAATACGTCCGTAATATCAATAACTTCAATCAGAAAAGACTTCAACAAATGTTTAAACAAACACAGCAGTCTGTATACAAATCCCAGGTATCATTTACTCTTGCTGCAATTCTGTACAGGTGGCCGGAGAGGTTTCTATGGGAGCACAAACCAGGTGGGAATTTTGTAAAGGAGTCCGCATAGGTGTCAGGGTACCAAAAGTAATATGGTATCAAACACCCAAAAATAAAAATATGAAAAATAAATCTGACCTCTGAGCAGAGTCAGAAACACCAAAACCCCGAAGTTTTAGAAGTAGCTCTGGAGCGGCTCTCCCAGTATAGCTTCCAGTTGCTGAACAGTCTTTTGGCACTGATGTTCTACTTCTTCACATTCATCTAAAAAACAAAAATAAAAACTGAACCAATCTCCTGCTTCAATTATCATTTGTCTAATACTTCAGGTCTTACATTCTCTGGCCATTGTTCAGTCAAAAGAGGGAAATGAAACATCAATGCAGCAAAGAGCATCTCCTCTCCTCCTCCTCTGCATGCCCCCCCTTCTTGCCTTTGTTCCCTTCTTGGTCTCAGGCCTAGAAGCTGAGTAAGACAGAGCCCCCAAAATAGTGGTACAGTAGTGAAAATTCTGAATTCCTAGTGATGCCCCTCGTCCAGGACATAAGAAACAGAGGTGAATGTACTTTTAGAAAAGTAGTGAACCATTAATATGAAAAAGCCATTTGTCTACTTGGCTCCGTCCGCCCTGCCTAATTAAGACTTGAACCGTTCTCCCTCGGCCTGCGTGGCGGCACGTGTGCGGTACGTCCACAACTGCTCAGAGCTGGATTCAAACACCACTTCTACCTATCACACTCACGTTATCAAACTAATCCTTGTCAAGCCTCTAGTTTCTTCCTTTTTGAAAACAGGGATAATGGCATACAGCCCGTCGTGAGGATTAAATGAGATCATGCAGAGCACGGAGTAAATGTGGGTCATTATTAGGCAGCTAACCTACTGCAATCTTTTTTTTTTTTTTAAGATTTTATTTATTTGAGAGAGAGAATGAGAGAGAGAGAGAGCACATGAGAGAGGGGAGGGTCAGAGGGAGAAGCAGACTCCCCACTGAGCAGGGAGCCCGATGTGGGACTCGATCCAGGGACTCCAGGATCATGACCTGAGCTGAAGGCAGTCGCTTAACCAACTGAGCCGCCCAGGCGCCCTAACCTACTGCAATCTTAATGGCACTAGACACTCTGCTACAATAACCCTATGTCTGGGGACCAAAATGGTCAATGACCTAAATGTCCAAGGTTGATGAAAAACCACATTGTAGTATGTTTTTACCATCATAAACACAAAAGTAAAGGTAGTGAAGATTACACTGTGAGCAAAGTTTCTTATGATCCTGGGGCAGCCCCCTAGCGTGCTCCCCACCCTACTCAAAACAGGAACTCGGCCTCCTGTGTCTGCAGCAGGAGATGCGGTGCAGGCGGAGGATGGGAACCAAGGGCTCGTCACATTCTATCCACATTTCCATTAGCACTGGGCACATTTTCACAGAATTTTACTGTAATTATTTCTTAGTAGTTTAGGAATTACCTTCCATCAGTTCAGCTAAGAAAGGAATGGACTCTGGCAGCAAGACAATATAATTCTCCTTTAGTTTCTCAGCTAGTGCTAACACTGTAATCAGAGCAGCAAAGCGGACCTGAAAGGGATAAAGAGGTAAAGAATGAGGATTTTAAAAAAACCCCAAAAAAGTATTGCCACATTTATATCTTATGACTCACTTGAGACAGCCTCTGACTTTTTACGCTAAATGTTCCTTTACATGAGTTTGCTCCCGTGTCCACTCAGCTTTCATCTCAGAATACCAATTTAACAATTTGGGCTCCGTTTATAATATGAGCAACCTTCTACAAACCAGTGTCTTCCAGTACTGCAGGGCTTAATGTGAATATATTTTTTATAACATTTTCTTTTTTTGAGAGAGAACGCGCATGTGCGCACAGGTGGTGGAAGGTTGGGGGGAAAGGCAGAGAAAGAGAATCTTAAGTAGACTCTGTGCTGAGCATGGTGCCCAATGTGGGACTCAGTCTCACCACCCTGAGATCAGGACCTGAGCCGAAACCAAGAAAGAAGCTTAATCGACTGTACCACCCAGGCGCCCCCACATTTTCCTTTAAAAATAAAATAAAATGCTACACACAAACTGAAGAGTATCATTCCAAATTTCTGTGCACTGGAACTCACTGGCTCGCCTAGCTGTCAGAGATGAGGCTGGGCTGGCTGAAAAGCATCCCTGGTCACCTCAGGCAGGGCCCCTCACTCAGAACCCGGTGTCACCACTACAGTCGTGGGAGGGGATGGGCGCTGGCTCTGGTCTCATGCTCAGCACAGAATTAAAAAACACTTAATGTATTATGATGTTCCAGTCTAGGAACTTAAAAAAAGTGTAGGTGTCTCTCACATGATTGGTCTATGACAAGTAATGCAAGCAGTCGTTGGGCACTGTTCGTGATCCACTATTTTTTGTTTTTAAAAGATTTTATTTATTTATTTGAGATAGCAAGAGAGGAAGAGCACAAGCCGGGGGGGGGGGGCAGAAGAGGAAGGAGAGGGAGAAGCAGCTTCCCCGCTGAGCAGGGAGTCCAATGCAAGGCTCGATCTCAGGACCCCGAGATCACGACCTAAGCCGAAGGCAGATGCTTAATGGACTGAGCCACCCAGGTGCCCCAGTGATTCACTTTGAAATCAAAGCTGTACTAGTCCTCCTCCTAGTTTTGGATCATTTAAAAAATATTTGGATACAGCAAAATTATTTAAAAAGCGTCTGTAACTACCTATGTTCAAACCAGACTTTCTTGATATTATACAATCAAAACAAAACATTCAAATAAATTTAATGCTACAACTTTGTAAGAACCTGCAATTTAAAATTTGGGGGTTCATGAAAATAGCCTCATTGTTCTCTTTGTTCTAATAAATAAATATTACAAATTTCAAGTACGAAACCTTTCAGTAAAATTCTGCTTTGGTCTGTTTTATTCACTGAGGCTCTTGTATGATAATTAGAGAAATGGTGATGCACTGCCAACCCGTTTGAAAACACTGACACTCAGGCTTGGAATTTAATTTCCATTCATTCTCATGCAGGTCAGTGAGCTGCTTACCTTTTGTTATTCCACAAAATCCTAAGCCTGATAAATACAATGGAGGTAATATCACTGCTCTAACTCAAAGGAATGTTCTGCGGGCAAACTGAAAGTCTGTCTCTGGGAAAACAAGGACATTTAAATGGGGCTTAAGAAACACAAGGAATTACTTCAGGTTTTTCCAAAATTTGAAAGTATTTAGAAAATGTTAGTACTTGTGTCTAACGTGGGGGTGGGAGAGGACTTCTATTATTTATAAATAGCCTTTAAGTAAAAACCAAAAATTTCTCAGGCTCAAACTTCTGCCTACTTCTGCCTCACAAGCAACCTCTAGTTCTAGAAGATGAGCAGCGTGTCCCTGCTGATTTACCAGGGTCCTATATCCTTGACCGCTTTAAGGCTGTTTGGGTTGTATGATGAATACACGTAGCTTCGGTGCTTGTCAACCACAGCTCCTACCTTGGGTGAGGAGTCTCTTGTCTTGAGCAGAATCTGGTAGTTCAGTGGTTTCCAAAGAGAGTCATCTGCCATGGCCACTGAAAATTGCGCGATGCAGGGAATCAGGTGCTTCGTCACCCGCTCCTGGTAGCGTGCATCCCCTCCCAGCCTGTTTTCTAGCTATGAAGAGGGAGACAAGGACTTTGAGTCTCCTTTTTGTTTGAAAAAATACCCAATGTATAAATAATTTTTTACTCTCTTTCATGATGGCAGCAGGCTCAAAAACCAGGTGTAATTCTAGTACTCTCTCTCTAGAACAAATTTACCATGGTTTTGGAGGTCAGACTCTTCTAGCCCTTAGCATCACCCCTTTCCCTCCAGCAGAACAGCTGAGAGGAGTTCTTCCAGAGAGCAGCCAAGTCCTAAAATATTCTCGATAAATCCAAGTTTAGAAAATTAAAAATCTAACCATGAATACCTTATATCATGCCTTTCATTTGAAAAATTCAAAAGTAAAACTTAGTACACACCACTATGAAGAGTTCTTTCCATTCAAAATGAAAAATCAGTTTTGAAATAAAAATTTCATTAAAAAAAAAAGCCTGGAGAAGAAAACCCAGCAGCTGTAATTTTTAGTAGATATAAAATCTAGTAACACTTACGGCTTCCTCATAGTTTGTCAAAAAAAAGATGGTTCTATTTGGTTACCTGGTCCACCAGGGGCATCATCAAGGCCTCTGCTCTCTCTTTACTGATAAAATGCTGAGTATCAAAAAGGAAGATTTTATATAAACAGTTCAAAATAAACTGTAAGAGCAAGCAACACTTTTCAGGGTCCTTGTCAGAGTCAAAAAACGCTTCATCTGTAGATAGGGGAGAGTAAAAGGGAAAAAAAAACCAATTGATTTTCACAATTTAATCTCCAGTGTTTAAATTCAGATCACTATTAACACCACAAACAGAAGGGTATTTCTAAAATGATACAGAACTCAATCAGGATGAAGGCACAATATGAATGGCTCTCGGATATGTGACTCCTTTAAGAGAAGATTCTCAGTCAAGATCACTTAGTTTGGCAAGTTCAGTTAGCAGCTGTCCAGCGGGTTACTCATCAGCAGTACGGAATACACCAACCTGAATGTTTTACAGTTACTTTCAATAACTTACAGTTAACGCCCATGTACTTTATTCTTTCTCCCAAGGGAGTCAATTGATCATAGCATGTTTTTGACCCTGGAACGACTACTTCAATGCCTGTCGACTGACCATGCAGTAAAAACTTCACCTTCCTTATACTTACTATACTTACTGCACCATGTGTAAGGTACACACAGCAAAGGTGTCAACTGAACTGGAGTCAGCAACCAACCTGTTTTGGAGATGTTCACCTGGTTCAAGGTGTCAGCAAAAGGCTTCACCAAGTGGCCGGCAAACAGAGTAAAAAGCCCTTTCAGCTTTTCAGCAATGCGATCTGCCAAGTTGTAAAATGTCAACAGTCTGTCCTTTGGGGCATCCTCTGTTTTAGCCCAATCAAACAGCTAAACAGATAAAGTAGTATTAGTTTCTTCTATATATCTTGTACCATTTTATCTGAGTACAAAGGAGATGTGGAAGAAGAAAGCTTACCTTGAAGAACAGGGGCCTGAACGTGACTTCAGAAAGTTTTACAACCATGGCTACTAGACAGTCAATGATACAATTTTCTGTTTTTCCAATTTCCTCCAGATCATTCTGAAAACAGAAGAGTTGACCTATTAGCCAGATTACTAACATCTGGCTCTAAATAACTTTTGCAAGTAAAACAGGTTACATAGCTAGATTTTTCTCTGGCTCTTAAACAGGCAGATCACTTTAGGATTTGGGGAAGTGGAAATAAGCTTACTTCAGAGTGCTGTGCTCGGAAGTCCAGGGCTTCCAAGAAAAATATGGTTAGCTGAGACTGATGGGAGGTGAGCTCTTCCTTCTTCATGACCCCAATGTGCTCTTGCAGGATGCTCATAAATGGACCCATATGGTTCTACCAGTAACACAGTAAAGAGATGTGCCAATTTTTAATATTCTTAGAGTTCGTTAATGCATTCACCAAGGAATTAAATAACCATCCTCTTCTTTAAGTGAAAACTTAAAAATTTCAGTACCATATTTCCCTTCTCCAAAGTCTAATACCCAGTATGATCTAACCTTCCAGTTCTTCTCAATTTGCTTGTACGTTCTGTTGACTGCTGGCAGTAAGACTCGGGGTGAGAGCGTGGTAGCCAGTGTCTTTTTAAGGGATGTGATGCGGACATTAGCTTGTGAGGCAGAACCCATTTCACTAGTGACTGTCTCTAAATGAACCACCTATAGGAATATAAAAAGAGTGATCAAAGCCAGTATGAGAACTCACTGACAATGTCTCCACACTTGCAGAACTCAATTCAGATGCTAGTGGTTGCGGAAAGCTCAGTGCACTTCAGTTCTACAAGAATTCCTTTTAAAGCCAGTCTTGAACATCTGTAGAGAAAAATGAACAGATGTCTCTTTCCCAAGTGGGAATCAGGGATGTAGGTAAATAGCAGAAGGCAGAAGGACACAGAGCACTCCTGACTTTTTTTTTTTTTTTTAAAGACAGGAATGCAGAGACCATGAGAAGAGTCAAGTTCTTCCTTACTAAAAAATTCTAGAAAGCTCCTCAGATGTAGTGGTCCCTTTCTGTAAGAAGTCTACTTTTAAGTCTTGGCTATAGAGTGTATGAATCAGCTAAATAATTTTCATTCATGGCAGTTAAGACTCCTAATCTCATAAATGGCAAATGACAGAATAGAAATTCTAGGGCATTTTCAGTTAGAAATGCCACTTGCCACTGCCTATCTGCCAAGTATCCACTGAACTGGAACAGAGGAATTCTGCTTTGGAAGACATCATAGGATTAAAAAAACCCTCATGTTAGAAATAGGGCACACTAGTTTCTGCAAGAAACAATAAAAAGCAGCTCTACCAGCCCAACGCCAAAAATCTCATGGGGGACAGGAGGAGGCAGAAGAAAGGCAATAAAACACATTTTGCAGAATCAAAAGAGATGAGCCTTATAAGAAAGCAGTAACTGTATCCATGTCATGATCAAGCAGGTGGGACAACGGGAGAGAAAAAGGGCACACGTTTTTACTAAAAGGCAATACAGCTTTTCAGAAATAAGAACCTTCCTTGCCAAACAGAAACTAAAAACTTAAAGAATAAAATCGTTAGATTTGTAATTTCCCCTCCCCCGCGCCACCCCAGACAACATGTTGAGGTCACTGTGGCTCACCTGTGACAGGACCCCTTCTAGGTAAGGGCTGATGAAGTGAGGGAGGGTCTCCACAACCTTCTGCAGGGCCGCCAAAGCACTGAGCAGATAGACCTCGCCAGAGACCAGCTCGCTGGTGTTTTTCATTGTCGTCAGCAATGATGGCATCAGGCTAGAATTAAAAAACAAGAGTTGTAAAGTAACTTTAAGAAGAAACAGAATGGAGTAGAAGTCATGAAAAAATCCAAACAACTGTGCCCACTACATCACTTCACGGCACAGCCTATAAAATGGTGTCTACACATGTTACGAGACTAAGAGCAAGAAATCTCCCAGTACCCATGGTTATGCAGTCATTTTTAAAAATAACAGGGTCTCTCAATTTAACATTTGCTATGTGTCAGGCACTGTGTGAAAAACCTTACAGGCATGGCCCCACCAGACTCTTGTGCGGTAGGTTTTAGAGATGGCAAAGTTCTAACAGACTAAGTAAACCTGCCCAGGGCTGCGCAGCTAGTAAATACCAAAGCTAAGGACAAAGTCAGGAGCATCCAACTTCCAAATGTGGGCAGCATGACACAGCTTTCGCCCAAACAGATGGGCCCCTCTTAGAGGGGCTTCACCCACCACACTTCCTAGTTATAGCAGGCCAAAGGGGAGTGAAAACAGGGGGACAATAAACATCATAAAGGGAAATGATAATGTTGTGGGTTTTAGCTTGAAGAAAAGATCACATCTTTAACAAATCTAATCTTATGAAACTTTTACTTAGAGGCAAAAAAGTTGCTAAGGTACTAGTTTTCAACCTGTACCAGACACCCAACGTGACAGTTCCTGTCCCAGGTCCCAGTCAGCGTACCTGGGAAGCTGGGGGATGGCCAGTGCTTCCAGGGTGGAGGCCACCTCGGCCACACACAGCAGAGCACTTCCCAAGACATTCTTCTCTTCTTTTGTTTCCGGTGCAATCAGTTTCACTGCAGTGTTCAGCACTGGGACAAAATGCTCTGGATTTTCTGCACCAAAATTCTTGCATAAAAGCTTCAGGGTATACAACGCTGTCTGTCTGTTTATTGCTTGTTCTTCTACTGTCTTTTTTTTACGCTGCACAATGGCCAAAAGGACTGGAACCAGTTTGAGGAAACGGTAAACCTGAAGAGGTCAGCCAAAATTTTCATATAATTTAAGCCGCAAAATAAAATACTAGTCCATTTTTCCACTTTTACTGTTTGAGACTACCTAAATGGAAATCAGACCAAGAGGTCCAATGCTACACAATTCTACACAAGCAATTGTTTCTCCATCTGCTTTACCACTGAGCCAGTGAATGTGCTTATGACCAATTTTGGATGTATTTATATAAAGCACCCTACCGGTCTAGAGTAGAAGAGGATTAGAATTATGCCAAAGTATGCTAAACCACAATGTCTGGTCCGTATTACCAAGAATTCCATTAGGCTGAGATTCCATTCTAAGAACTCTTACCACAATTCCTATTAGAAGTAACATCACATTTTAGAAACACACCTCACAGCATTACGTTCAGATAATGATATACTTATTTAAATTGTACTGCTGGACAAACTCAAGGGAGTTAAATGCAGCTCTGATAAAGCAAAGAATGGTAAATGGGTCCAGCATCGGTCTTCACTTACAATTTTCTTTTTCCAGGATGTATTCTGCTGTAGCTTATTGTTCAAAAGGTCCAATGCTTTCCGGCGGACAGAGGGCAACGGATTATCCAGCAGCCCCCTGATCACAGCAATGAATGTCTCTGTGGACAGCAAGGCATTGACCTGCACGGCAGTTTCACAATGAACAAAAAAATTTTTTAAAAAAGGAAGATCCACTCAGATTAAGACAGACTTCTGTTCACTGCAGAGCTTCTAGGTTCCAGGCACTTACAGGTCCTTTTTCTTATTTCTTATACTAACCTTTCAGGGAGGCATTACTAACCACGTTTATTTAAAAAAGAAAAAAACCAAAAAATTTGATGCTAAGAGTAAGTGAACTGCTAAAAGTCTTGTAGTTAGATTTTGAACAGTGATCCTCATGTCAAAGCCAGTGATATTTCTAATACCCCACATACTCTACCTAAAAAGGTATTTTTCTCCTATTCCACTTCAATAAAAGTGGAATATGATATAGTATTGGATGACTGAATATTCAAAGAATATTTATTGAGACACATGTTCTCGTAATTGGTAGAGAAACAATCCTTTTTCAGATGAATTTCTTCCTAGCTATCAAGAGATACTTTTCTGAGAAAAATGTGAGCTGCATTATATTAAGAAAAGTCTATCGCTAAGTTTATTCTTAAAGTAAAACCTTGTATGTCAGACAGTTTCACAATGACATAAAAATAGCCAATAAAACACAGCAGATGGGGAGAAATGAAAACCTACCTTATCTAACATGTCATAAGCTTTGCTCAGCAGTGCCCGCCAAAATTTCACAGTTAGTTTGTCTGCATTTTTCTCCATGGACTGTGCTACAGCATTAATATAGCCAAGAACGGTTTCCAGCAACCTAAAACAAAGGAGACTCATATGAGAATTTTGTGCACTATTCTTCTGGCTTTTTGATAGAAAGTTGGAAATTATTTCCAAGTTAAAAAAAAAAAAGTAACATACCTCTGTTCAAGGCCTTTTAAAACCTGAGGACCACCACTTTCAACCACCTAATTTTTAAAGAAAACATCATTAGAACAGTATGGAAGTTAGTAATAACATCATCTGAGTAGGTGCAGTGAAACTCATCTAAGACTATTCAAGTCAAACTTCCCAGGGGCTGTTTTCTGACATTACAATTTAATCAGGTTCAGATCATCCCCACCACAGTAATAACTCTGGTTCCCCTTCCTTTAACTATTCTATTCGTATTAAGGATACTCTATAGATACTTGTTGACATTTGTAAAGCACTACAAAGATTTAGAAAAACAGTCATCTATACTCATTTACCCACTAATTTTATGAAATGCTCTCCTTAGTTCTTACCTAATTTTAAGATATTCAGCATTATAGATACAGGTATAGTCCCCTCTGTACTGCTCCCTCTTCCCTTCTCCCAGTACCCCCAGCCCCACAGACTTGAACCTGCCATTAAATGTAGTCAGAGTACACAGCAGTTAGCAACGTGCTTTTCTGGGAATATGGGAGTTCTGAGATCTGTCTACGGGGACTCATGTTGTCCTAGTGCTCATTTAACTGCACACAGTGCTTCTTGCATACACCACAGGACACAAGATGGCATATCTGCTCATCCACCTCTGTTTACCGTGGACATTTCATTTATGTCCATTTTTTTCTGTCGGTAAGAACATCAGAAAAGAACATTCTTGTATATCTCCTTGAACAAGCAGGCACGTTTCTGTAGAGCCTATACCCAAAAAAGGGAATGGCTAGATCAGCGGAGATGCGCATCTCCAACCTGACTGGAGACTGCCAAGTGCTTTCTGGAGTCGCCGTCCAGAGACCTTACCCATCGCTGTGGACACAAATAACCGTGTCCCCACAGCCTTGCCACTTCTTGGTAGTAAGAGCTTTCAAATTTTTGCCAATTTGATGGACATCATAGTGGCATCCCATTTAATCTGCAATTTCCTTCCTACTAGGAAGGTTATTCTGTTGTATATTAATTGGCCATCTGTGATTCCTTTTTAGTGAATTCATGTTCTCTGCCAGATTTCTAATGGGAAGTGAATTTATGAACTTTATGTCTGTGGCTTTCTTTTCATTTTGTCTATGGTGGCTTTTTGTTGAACTGAACTTCTAAAGAAATTCTTCTCCATCCTCTGGTCACAGTGTTCTCAATTTTCTTCTGAATGTTCCTTTTCACACTGAAGTCATTTTTTAATCTACTTAAAATTCTCTTTTGTATACAGTGTGAGATCAGTCTTCTTTCCCCAAATGGAAGACAAACCATGCCGGCTCTAGTTATTGGACAGTTCTCTTTCCCCAACTACTCTGTAAAGCCCCTGCCACATTAACACCTTTCTTACATTTGCATGGGTGTGCATCCAGACAGAAGTCAGTCACACTAACCCCTCCAACTGCTCTTGCACCACCACTGTCCTTGGCAAGCGGATCCAGAGTAGTGTCCACACTGATCCCTCTCAAGCAAGCTAGCAAATCTAATTAGTTCTAGGAATTTGGTGACTATCTTTTCGGATTCTTACACTTCGTTCTTCTGCTGAATAGAAACAGCAACCGGACAGGACAGGACATCCCTGTTCCGGACTTTATAATGTCTGTTTCATTAAGAAGTGTGATATAAACCAGTTTGTTGTCTCTGTTAGGCCAAGAAGTTCCCATCCACGCTGGATGCTAAGAGGATTTGTTCTTAAACCATGAATTAGTATTGAATTTATCAAATTATTTCTCTATAAATACTTCAATTATCATAAGGTTTCCCCTGTTGACCTGCTCATGCAATAGACATAGAACACAGACTTTCTAATGTTCAACCACTCTGATGTTCCCAATCCTTCCTCCTCTTCGTTTCTGTATTTCCTCCTTCCTCTCTGTGTGTAAAGTTTAAGACACAAACAGGAAGGCATATAAATCACAGGTACAGAGCTTGCGTATGCAGGTAAAGAGCCTATAATTATAAGCACTTCAGAATCCTTCCTCTACTTGACCCCCATTACTACGTTTTCCCTCCTTCCCAAAGGTAAACACTGTCCTTACTTCTAAAACCACAGATTTGTTTTGCCTGTTTCTGAACTTTATACGATTGGAATTAGGGTGTATTCTTTTGTGTCTGCCTGCTTTCTTTTACTATTACCTTTATGAGATTCATTCATGTCCATTTATGACGACGGACACTTTATCCGCTCCACTGTTGAGACACCTGGGTTGTTGCCAGTTCTAGGCGACCACAAATATTGCTATTATGAGTATTCTTATCAATGTATTTTAGCACATATGCTAAATATATGCTCATATATTTCTGTTGGGTAGACAGGCATACCTTGGAGAGACCGCAGGTTCAGGTCCAGACCAGCACAATAAAGTATCACAATAAAGTGAGCCGAATGAATTTTCTGGTTTCCCAGTACATATAAAAGTTATATTTACGCTAATTGCAGTCTGTTACATGTGCAATAGTGTTGTATCTAAAAAACAATGTACACACCTTAAAAATACCTTATTGCTAATAAATGCTAACCATCACCTGAGCTTTCAGCAAGTCATAATCATTTATCACAGATCATCACACCAAATATAATGAAAAAGTTTGAAATAGAGACATGAAGTGATCAATTGCTGTTGGAAAAATGGTGCTGGAAGACTTGTGTGATGCTACAAGTCTACAATTTGTAAAAAATACACACCATCTGTGAAGCACAGTAAAGTGAGGTATGCCTGTACACCACTTGAGAATGCAAATACACAGTGGCCAGCTTTATATGTGTACAACCTTAACAGATCACTCCAGTTTATGGTAAATTCTACCGTTTTTTTCTGTTATCTTTAAAGGAATGCCTCATGTTTTATATCTCTTTTTACTAGTTTAAAAGATAGTTCCTTCAGAAAAAAAAAATTTTTTTTGTCATAAATACATTTAAAGAACACATCACCTTTCTGATAAAATGGCTGGAAGCCAGGAGCTGAGACATGAAGGACACTGACAAGAATTTAAAATGCCGCAGTTGCTTGCTAGTGTGAGTGTCTATATTAAAAATCTGTAGCATTTCTTCTTGTGATTCGCTTTTAGTTGATACTGCTTTGGGAACAGCTTCTGAAAAAGAACAAGACAAGTGACCTCACTCATCTTCATGTGGAATCTTTATAAAGATATAGACATAAAGAGCATGGTACATGGGATATAATTTTGAGTGGAATTTGTGAATCTGTCACACTCAGTTTTTCCTCTTCTGAATTAGTGAAAGATGTGTATTTATCAACAAAATATCCAAAAGCCCCAAGATGAGTGTGTGTAAGACAAAAACCAACCAACAAAAAACTCAGGGCAACTGAGACAAGCAAATGAAAGACAAAAACACTACAAAGATGTCTTTAAATGTTGGCGCCATTCCCAATCCTGAAGCCTCAGAGGTATTTACTTGGTGGCCCCCAATAGACTGAAGGAGGGTCCTCTCTAGCCTTCAACGTTTAATTCTAAAAGTTCACAGATGTGTCTCCTAAAACTCTGTAGAATCCCATATCCAAATTTACTAATATAAAAGGGTTTGAGGGTGCAGTAATTTGGAGTCCACAGCAGGCCATTTAAAAAACACTGCCCTAGAGAGTGACTCAAACTGAAGACTTCCTCCATAAACAGGTCACTACATAGAGCTCTCCAGGCTGGTCTGTTCCTGCCAGATCTAAGCAGACTGTAGGATCAGACAAGCCACTGCCTGGCCAAAACAGCTAGCCATACAGAAAATAGTCCCCATGGAGTCCTTAGTATCTTCTTTCCAATGCTCCTTGCTACTGTTTCAAAGGGCAGAGAACTAAGAACTAAGAACACATCAAACCCTTTCTTAAACCAGTCTCATTGGTGATGCAATTAGTAGAATTTGTTTCAAGACTCACATATACAGTAAAATTTTAATATTTACTTATTTATTTTTAAAGCTTTTATTTATTTATCTGACAGAGAGTAAGAGAGAGAGAGCACAAGCAGGGGGCACGGCAGGCAGAGGGAGAGGAAGAAGCAGGCTCCCCGCTGAGCAAAGAGCCAGACGTGGGGCTTGATCCCAGGACCCTGGGATCATGACATGAGCCGAAGGCAGCCACTTAACCAACTGAGCCACCCAGGCGTCCCTAACATTTTAATATTTAGTTACCAAAGTTGTGTTGTTTTTTCTCTTCCTGTGTCTTCACAAATATTTTAATGGAAAGACAAGAGACAGCTAATAAGTTCCTCCTAACTTGCTGTCATTTTACCAACGCATCCTGTACACCTGTTAACACTCCACAGCCAACACATCCACACAAAAGCACAGAAGTATAAAAGCCAATGTGTGTGTGAGGAGAGGTGAGTAGAAGTCCTACTTTCTATTTTCCCTAAGGATTTGAGAAGACACACACACACACACACATACATTTAAATTAAAAATTATTAAGTTACTTGCAAAAAAACCCTTCTAAAGATGTACTATGTGCGCTAAGGATGATAACCTGCATGGTCTTCTGCTTCTCTTGATCTTTCAGATTAAACAATAATTAACACCTCATTATGCTTACCATCTTTTTCCTCTGGCAGCTTTATTAAGTACTGAAGAATATTCATCAAGCTTTGTATCTGATGTTGGACACTGAATTCACAACAGACTGAAATCCAAAATTCAGTGTCTGCCTCTAAAATAGCGTCCTGTATAGAGAAGAGAAATAAGTAATAAAACTATACCTATCAAATTTATGTTAGTAAGTACACGTTAGGGAAATATTTTAAAAATATTTCTTAGCGTGCAAAGGCATTACATATTGTTCCTTACGGTCATGTGTATCAGCAGATGAATGAGTTACTAAGTGTCCTACATAAAAAAGCCAATTCATGAGAACTATGTGGGCATAATTCCAGGAAAATCTGCATTGTGATTTCTAGCAGAACTGAATGTGCTCCTTTACTTAGGGTAGCTCTAGATCTATTCCCAGATCCTGTGTCTAAAAAGTCATTTAAAACCAGTCCTTGACCTAGAAGTTCTGCCCTCATCTATGTAAACAGGGCTCTTTAAAACAATCACCAGTGTTGTAACAATTTTGATGATCCTGACACTCCTCCCTTTCCCCATGAAATGCCTTCAAAACCATTTTCAAGAGACACAGTTTAATTACTTTACAGCTGTACTCTGTTAGGCTTAAAAAAGAACCACCTAACATGGCACTACAGACCAGTTCGTAGGAAAGTCAAATCACCCACAGCAAATGATCTGTTGCTACTGTGGGTATTTAGAGTGCCACAGGCTCTGAAAGCAATTGTAAAGAATGTCAAAAACATCTTTAAAAACAGTTCTGAGCAAGTACTGTTAAGTAACAGACATAAGCATCACTGGCCCCACACATAAACTGGGAAATATCACAAAGTGCATGTAAAACATCAACATTTCCTTCTAGTCACCCCAGCCTATACTCTGACCTTTTCTCCATAGGCAGCCACCAGCACTGTTTTAGTGACATACTGTTCAAAAAGCAGGAGGAGGAGAACCCAGAGGAATCTCTCTGCACCTAATGTATCGACAAGCTGAACAAGGATGGGCAGGCGCCTGTGCTCTGGAACATGGGGCAGAGCGTCCACAAACACGTTAATGATTTTCACCACGACTCCTTCCACGTTTCTTGTGACTTCTACAGAGTCTCCACCATCGGACTGCAGAACAGCAAGCAGGGACAGTGAGTAGGAGCAAATAACCCTTCACAAGGAAGCTTTCAGGTGGACATGGAAAGGCCTTCAGATGTGCCCCAAAAAAGTAATCAAAAGAACGTGAATAATCAAGGACCTATCAGTAAATATTCAGTAAGTATAGACTACGTCCCAGGCACTATATGGCCCCGAGGGGAATACAAGGTGTAGGATGTGAGCCCGGCCCCAAAGAAGATCTATCGTCTGTATGAACAAGATTCACGTGGGGAAAGATAGCAACAGGAGGTCCTGAACGACAGATGCCAAGTATGTGGCACTTATAACAAGTCTGCTCTCAGGCCAACTGGAAGCCTGCACACATCAAGCAGGATTTGTGTTCTGCCAGGAGAAGAATGGGTGTAATCTACATAAGCAAAGCACAAAAAAGGCCAACAACTCCCTGTTGCTTTCAGAATAACATTCAAACCACTTAACTCTGGAACTGATACTCCAAATATGGTTGTTGAATGAAAGAATGAATGAACCAATGCCCTCTACTTCTCCCTGTCTCAACACCCTACACTCCACAAATCAATCTATAGTACATTCTTCACACACACACTGTACACATTCCTGGACCTTGCCATTTCATTAAGCAAATCCTGTCCTTCATTCATATCAGTTCAAATTCTATTTCTTATAAAACTGTGGTCTTCCTGGCCCATAGCTGCTGTCCTTTATTCTGAACTCTTCTAGCACTGACCTATTCAACTGGCATATATGATATGGATGCATAGTTATTTTTCTTTTAATATCTGTGTCCCATACTTGCCGTCTTGTTGGACACGGAGAATACCAACCTAATACCAAGATTAAAAGGAGATGGTGCTGAATGTGGTCATCCCTGGCATGGTCAATAATGTGAGGAAGACATTAACAACAGGTGGGGGTAAACAGAAAATTCAAGCGGATGACCAAGCTCTTTCATCTTTAAAGCTGCTTTTTAGTTTCAAATGGTATATCCTTACTGGCAGAGACTCAATCATCTCTAAGTACACGGCCCTTAGAGAACGCCTGGAAAATGTTTGTTGAATTGCATATTAACAAATTTGCCACTGTAGCTCTAAAATGTCCTATCTTCATCAACCTGTGTAAGGGTATTATCCAACTGCAATGTCCTGAAATATACAGCAAATTTAAATTCACTTTGTCAGAGTAACATTAAGACACATGTACAGTTATACCCTTTTAGCACAGCAGAACCAGCTACGCATATTTATTCATATTTTTGGGAAGGACACTGTTACTAAGACTAATTCTTAGCTTTACTATTCTGAAATTTAAGAAGCACAAATACCTGAGCATTTCAGAAAGGCTTTTAATGTCACTTATTTACTTCTACTTTCATACTACGTAAAAATTTTAAGATAAAAAAAAATACTGGGGTGTCTGGGTGGCTCAGTCGGTTAAGCGTCCGACTCTTGATTTCAGCTCAGGTCTTGATCTCAGGGTCGTGAGTTCAAGCCCTGTGCTGGGCTCCAAGTTGGGTATGGAGCATACTTAAAAAACCAAAAAAACTGATGGTATAAAGACAGCTTACCTGAATAAGTGCTGGAATAACCATCTTCACTGTCTTATTAATAACTTGAAAACTGTAAGTGTCATCTAGACGCATGACACTGGCTCCCATAAATGTAAAAATAGACATGATATTGTGTAGAACTTTATCCTGAAAGAAAACACATCTTTCAGCATTTTCCATTTTAAGCACACCAAATATCAATGATTCCTTATAACCCAGCAATAAAAGAAGAAACAACCCCGTTTAAAAATGGGGAAAGGATTCCCAAAGACATTTCTCCAAAGATAAAGAAATGGTCAATGAGCACATGAAAAGATGGTCAACATTAGGCATTTAGGGAAATGCAAAATCCAAATCATAAGAAATGTCACACACACTAGGATAACTTAAAAGAAAAAAAAAAATCAACTAGCAGTGAGGATTTGGAGAAATTAGAATTTTCATACACTGCTGGTGGGTATAAAATTATATAGATGCTTTGGAAAACATCCAGGGCAGTTTCTCAGAAAATTAAAGTTAACTTCTGACTCAGCGATTCCACTCCTAGGTATACACCAGGGAGAAGTGAAAACATGTTCATACAAAACCTCATATATAAATGTCCACAGCAGCATAATTCACAACAGCCAGAAAGTAGAAACAAATGTCCATCAACTGACAAACAAATAAGCAAAATCTGGTGTATATATATACAATGGAATTTTATTTGGCCATAAAAAGGAATACTGATTCAAGCTTCAACACGGATGAACCTTGAAAACACCGCGTTAAGTGAAAGAAGTCAAGCATTAAAAAGGGCACATATAATAGGATTCCATTTATAGGAAATGTCTAGAATAGGTAAATCTATAGAGAGAAAGTAGATCAATGGTTGCCAGGGGCGGAAACTGTAGTGATAGAGGGAATGAGGAGTGACTGCTAATGAGTATGGGGTTTCTTTTGGGGGTGATGAAAATGTTCTGGAAGTAGGTAATGGTGGATGTTTATACAACTTTGTGAACATATTGACCCCAGTGAATAGGACACCTATTTAAATGAATTATAAGGTGTATGAACTATATTTCAATAAAAGCAAAGAAAAAATATCAATGATTCTTAATTGTTTCTAGATTATCAACTCCTCTGAGGGCTAGTGACTCTCTTCCTCCAAGGAAAAAAATCCTATATGCATAAAATCTAGCACATGATGTTAGTATATTGAAAGATCTGCTAAAGCTCACAGAGAACCCCAGGTTAAGAACCTGTGACCTAAATCCCCAACAGGAAAAAAATTTCAATCTTCAAAAGATGTACTTCTAAGGAACATTTCTCTAACTGAGATGTCTAAATAACCAAATTACTTTTTCTCAACTCACTGGATGAAGGCTGTCTGAGGATAATGGGATGGTAATTTTTTTCAAGTAACACTAACACTACCACTTATCAGTTACACGGTGCCAGGCTCTGTGCTGAGTGCAAACCATAAAGTACTCAGTCACATCCTCACAATAATCCTATGAAGAAGGTTACTATTATTGCCACTTTACAAAAAGAGGACCCGAAGTTTAGCAAGAACCAGCTTACACTGCCTCAGCTATTAAGAGACAGGACTGAGAGTCCCACCAGTAAGACCCAAAGTCCACTGAATTCAGACCAGTGACCACCTATGCATTTCCAATGAAGAAAGAAAATACCAAAATATTTGCTGAAGTCTCAAATCATTAATACTTACAGGAAATATTCCAGCAACAGTACCCAAAAGTAAAAGGGCATGGTGATGGGTCTGCGGCATCTCTGAAACACGGATGCACTGTACGATCAATTCCACATTGAACTTCTCCTCATCTAGAACATCTACAGTGATGAGAAAAAAAACAAACCTCTAAGTGGTAGGTACATTCACACGCAATAGCAAGTAATCCTTCCACCCTTTCCTTCCAACAAAGTACATACCCTTTGGTATTTTGCCACCATCTGGAGAGAGTTTCTGGCAGATGTTGAGCAAACAACTAAGAATTAATTGTTTGGTGTATTCCATATTTCCCTGCTCTGGTGGCAGAGGTTCTAAACTCCTTCAGGACCCCCCGGAAAAGACATAATGGGAAATGAAAGTTACACAATTTCAGTGATGCATTAATGACCACTGTCCAGAACACATATTTAATTAGGAATAACTAAAATATTAATTAAACATAGTCTATAAAAAAGATCAAGATTCTAATTGATTTTTTTCTCATACAGGCAGGTGCTTAATGTCAAATTTTCTCTCTCCTCTCTGTTGCACTTTCCATCAACCTATTTGAAATCTTAGAGGACAACCTTAAGAATACGTTCCTTTTCAGACAAAAACAAATATCTACAATACAATGGCATACAACTACAGCTATCTGGTAATTCACACCTAAAAAACATTGCAAGTTTCACACTTCATCTTTTAAGGTAAGGATGCCCCAAGGACATGGTGCTGAAAGTTAAGAAGCAGGCTATACGGGGAATGGCCATTCACTATACAACACAGGAGGAAGATCCGTTTGGGGCACGGACAATGGGTACCTAACACCTTTCTTTTAATCTTTCAACTATAGTACTTAACTTGCTTTATTTTACAGACTAGTTAAGCAAGAAAAGACTATATTTAAAAAAGAATGTTAAGATGTGCATGAATTAGAATCCTTTTCTCTCATAGATCAAAGGCAAAGGCAAGTGTCAGTACCTTGACAGCAGATTAAAAAGAGTCGGTATCAGTATCTGAGGATTTTTGAGTTTCTTTTTGTGCTGCAGTAATTCTAGGATGAGGGTTACTCTTTGCCAGTAAGAACCTCCAACTTCCTGAACAGATTCTAGATCTTGTGATTTTCTGGGAAAGAGAGAAAATATTGGAAAAGCAAGTATTATCAGTGCAAAGCAAAAATTACCATACCCATTCATGCCAAATTGATGGGTATCAAAAAATCATAATGGGGCCTGGGGAATGAACGGCATGTTCTCACTGCACTCCTAACTCTTACTTCTGCTGCATTTTTTGTCTTCTTGTTTGCTGAATTGTGCCCAAGGACTTCGTTTTGTCTGGTGGCTCTAGTTCTATTCTGACTTGTTCAGCATTAACGGAAATCTGAAATATGAAGGAAGAATGACTGATGATACACGTCCATGGGATAAAATTAGAGAAATAAATGTTGACTTATAAAGTTAACAGTGAAAATGTCCATGTCCACTTTCACATTTTCCTAGGACTCTAGAGCCCAAACCAATCCCCAAAGGCAAATGCCACTGACTATATATTCTTTTCCATATCCTAACAGCTGTATAAAGATGAAAACAACACACAAACAGGAGTGTAATATACACACTGCTCTGCACCTTAATTTGTTTCATTTAGAAATTTGCATCTTAGAAATCTAAGAAAATATGTTAAAATTCTGAGAGCTGCTGAATCTGGGTATTAGGACTTCCCCATACTATTACCTATTTTTGTGAACTTGTTTTCTGTGTTTTTAAACAACAAAACAAAGTAACTAAGTGGTTGTTCTGATGTACAGCTATGTTTTAATATATATAAACCAACAAGCAGATGCTCAATTCCATTATATATGCGTCATCAAACAACTATTTAAATTACGTATAACCTGTACCCCGTTGAACATCCTTGCATGAAACAGGTAGATCCCGTCTGAGTAAGATCCAAACTAACACACATACCCAATCTGGTTAAAACAATAAATATTTCACAAAATAAAAATAGTGGTGAAGCCTTATAATTTTGATTATGCACTTCTCTATGAGCTACTTGTTCATGATTCTTATTAATGCTAACATCTGACCTAAGAGCCCTAGAATCAGAGGGTGGTTAAACATGGTTGTCACTTGGAAGAGAACAAACGTTAATAAATTATAGAAAGTTTACAACTTACCCCTTTAAAAACACTGCCAACAGTCTGAGCACAATGTGAATTTTTACAATTCACCAATAAATCAAACAACATGTGCAAAAGCTTCTGCTGAACTTTTTCATCTGATATAGCTGCAAAAAATGGCTTTGTAATCTAGAGGAGGTAGAAAAAAGGCAATTGAGCTCAACAAACGGTGAATTCCAAAAATGACCTTTATACTGTTCTTTCTTACGATGTAATATTGTTCCCATTTTGTCAGCTAAAATAGTTTTATCACACATGTGTATCACTCAATTTTGCAAAAGCAGGCCGAATAGATCATATTCCTTTTAAAATACGTCCAGTCCACTTTAGCTTCTCCAAGTAAAACATTACAAAATTTTAAGAGCTTGAACATACTTCAGTTTCTGAAAAAAGTCACTGACCTTTTCAAGAGCTGTTATCTGAATGGTTGGCATTCCTGTGTAAAGCTCCTTTGTTGTATGCACAGCTTTTATAAATATATCTAGACTCTTTGGGTCCTTATGTAAAAGGGAAGCTGAATATTCATTATATTTTCCCAGAGTGAGATGTAAAATAATGGCCTCATCTTTCAGGACAGCTGTCGGTTCCTTCTGGATCTTTTCTAACAGTTGTTCAGCCATAGGCAACAGCTGAGAAAGCACCATCTAAAGTTTGGGAAATTTATTAGCAAACAGTTATCTATACTGACATATTTTTGCTTGCTTTACAAAGACACCCAAAGATAGGATGTTGCAAGACTGGGAGCTTAGCCTGGAGAAAAAACCCAATTAAAGATGATCCCTTGGACATGAGGAAGGCTATTTAATCCAATTAAGCATTCAGGTCCCCTCTGATAGTTCAGTTTATAATGGTCAAAAGCTCTAAACCTTTCAGAGATGAGGAGTAATCTGTGGGTGTCCCAAGACTTTTTGACAACAATACAAACTAAAGTTTTAGACCACAAAAATAAATTTTAGCTTTCTCTAAAATACTGCATGTTTCCTCAAACAGAACTTCCAAATTATGTATGTAAGGTCTTTAATAACTATTATCAAATGCCAGCACATTATGGCTTGTGGGCCAAATCCAGAGGACTACCTGTTTTTGTAAATTTTATTTACTGAAACAAAGCCAAGTTCATTTGTTTACATAACTGGCTCCAGCTTTCACAATACAATGGCAGAGCCGAGCACCTACAAGAAGAAATACTGTGGAGCCCACAGTGCCTCAAGTATTTACTATTTGGTCCTTCACAGAACAAGACGGTCAATTCCTAGTTTAAACTACAAGGGATGACACAAAGCTGATAAATGCCATCTGTTTGCTGCCACCAGGAAAATCTAATTATGTGGTTTTCACTCCACTGTACCCCTGCTTTAGTTCTCCAGATGGTAGTCAGTCCAAGACTGGTGAAGCATCCAGACTCTTTTGGAACAGTTTGCTGATCACATATGACGTCACATAAAAACAAGTGCTTCACAACCTCCTTTGTATCACAGGCCTCCCTGACAAAATAATGAAAGCTATGGGTTTTCCCCTATAAAAATGTTCAACCACACACATTTTATGAATGAACAAAGGATTCTGGAATGTTCACTCTTATGTCCAAATATATTACCTTGTGGAGGATTTCCACCAGAAGACACAAACAGTTTTCTCAGCAGTGCATCTTCAGTGTTTTTCCCCACGTTTTTTTAAAATTCACTTCAAATCAAGTAAATGATTAAGTAGGGATAACACACAATTTTAAAATGGAAAAAAAAAAAAACACCAATACTTGCTTTTTGTGTCCTCTGTTTCTACATCTCAACACTTCTCCCCTCCCAAATTAGAAAATTTTCACTTCTGAGTGCATTATTTGTAACTCCTGCAAATGTTTTCCTCATTCATGAGCCAATACAATAGTGTTTAGTAACATTACATAGAACGTATAAGCCATGTGAATTGCACATACCTCACTGTTGACTTCCTGAAGTACTTTCACCAAATCTTTTGCAATGTAAGATGGGCAACTATATACACAATTAAGTAGGTTTTTCAAAGTTTCAGATAACTTCTGATGAGATTTCAGTTTCTTTTCTCTCTGTAGTTCCTCAAATAAAGTAGCTAAATCCTAGGACACCAAAAAAAAAAAAAAAATTGGATAAAAAAGGGTTACGGAACTACAAAGGCTAAATGTACTAATATGGAAGATGCTTTTCCAAATCACGTGATACTGATAATCATTTTTCATTTCCCCTTGAAACCTTTACAGGAGATAGTATCAATACCTCTAAGTTAGCTTACTATCAAAAGCCAAATACTGACCTTTTAACCAAAGAAAGCAAAGCAGAACTGAAACACTGTATTGCTATCTTTTAAAAACAGGAGGAGAAAGTTGTGCAGATATTGACATCAGTTTCTAAATTTAGTGACTTAAGTCGATCAAAATCCCTACAAAGCAAAATGTCAAGAAAGGACGAAACTGTTCACAGGTACACAGAGGCATGTGCACACGATCAATCTTTGCTGATGAGTTTACCTGAGCAACAAAGGTGGCATCTGAGGTGATCTCCTCTGTTTTAGGAACCAAATGATCTATTAGCAGACGGAACTGAGACACCACTCCACCGAGGGCCTGGAGACAAAGAATGGAGGCCCTTCGTACTTCTTTTATGGGGCTTCCCAGATTAATGAGTAGAGATATCACCACTAAAACCAAAGGGAAAAAAATTTAGCAATTTAAAAAACTGAAACAGTACAAAACTTAAATAGTACCAAAGGGCATGTCGAAGTTTTCCTCCTCACTGAAATTCTCCCCGAAGACCATTCATTGTCTGTTTACTCTTCTAGCAAAATGTTAGATAAATGCTAGTATATCCTTTTGAAAACACACAAATGAGAGCAGGGCACACGATGTACACTCACAGACACACAGGAACGATCACATCTCCATTTATTTTGAAGTGTTTTCCACGTAAGTGTGTGTATCTAAATTAAATCATTCTTTTAAAACTGTACGGTTCTCCATTGTATTTTCTGTATTTTTTAAACCAATATCTTACTGGTGAAAGTTCAGTTGCTCTTTGTCTTTCAGCATTACAACTGCTACGACAAACATCTCTGTAAATACATCCTTGTAAGTATGCAGAGTAAACTACCCATTGTGCATCAGGCTTTGCAAATATTTTGTCTTTAACAGATGTTTGAGTTTCTAATGGAGAAATTAGTCTAATTTTTCTTCTAGTTTTGTATGTTGCTTAGAGAGGCCCTCCCCACACTGAGTTGTTCAAGTGTCTATCTCCATATTTAGAGAGGCCACATGTACTACATGTTCTCTTCTAATGCTAGAGCTAAGTTGTGTGTGTGTGTGTTTTAATGTGTAATCTTTGGTTCACATGAAATTTTTGTCTAAGGAATAAGATTGGAGTCAAACTTTTTATATGTTTCCAAATGGCTAGCCAGATGTCCCATTTAATAATCCACCTAAGAATTCTACAGCTTTATCATTCATACATTCCGTCAGTATCTGAAACAGCTACTTCTGCCAACTACTACTTCTAGAACCAAGTCCAATAATAGTGATGAATTTAACAGGAATGCTTTTGTTTCCCCAACTCTGCAGTGAAAATGCTAGCTTTTGATTTGAGAAGTATTTTTATTACATCACTCTTACTTTGCTGTCACTTAATTAGAAGTAATGATTATTATCTAATGCCTTTTCAGTTCTTTAGAAAATGATATGGACTTTCTCCTTTAACACTGATATGGCCAATTGTATTAAGAGTTTGTTATTTTGAACCAATTTTGTATTGTTGGAATGAACTCTTTTTGGGTAAATGCTTGCTTTTTAAAAATATGCTGGACTCAATTTGCAAATATTTAGAAACTTTGCATTATTATTCAAAGCAACTTGGACTATTGTTTTGTTTTTGTCTGGAAGCACTCTCAATTTTCAATGTTATGCTTGTTTTAGACAAAGCATCTGGAAGCTTTTCTTCATTCTATGCCCTGCTCAGTTCAACAGCACCGAAAAACCTGCTTCAAAAATCTGGTAGAATGCATCCATAAGATCAACTGGATTGGGGTTTCTTGAAAAGATGTCTTTGGGATAAAAAGATACCTAAATTCCTTTTATGGTTATTAGTTATTTAAGCTTTATTCTGTGCTATCTACTGAGACAAGTTGTGGCGACTTTTACTTTGCTAATAATGATCCATTCCATATATTCCACTTCTGGAATGCTAAGAGCTCAACAAATTTTTGAACTTTTCTGAGAAGGTAAACTGAAAACTGGAAATCCTTCCTGGTCTCTGTAATGTTAACTCATAAAATAGCTGTAAAGTTGAATTCACACAAAGGGCAGCTTCAGGCCAAGATACTATTTGCTAAAATTCCCTGTATAACTCAAAAACAAATTCAAAGTACTAAGTACTTTGTTCAAGTAACGAACTGGAACTCAAGGTAAGCAAAAACTACCTTATTTAAACAATCAACTCTTAGGAATATTCTTCCATTTAAAATCTATGTGACTTCATTCTCCCAACTCATTTTATTTAGATTTAAAATAGCATATTTTACATAAAAATTGAAAAAAAAATACTGAGCTTTGGTTTTAAATATATAAATAAATTTACTATATTGATCAGGTATTAAAAAACCATAGGCAGTCTGCATCTTTTTACAAATGAGGTTAAATGTTTATTCATCTAATAAAATTTCCTCTATGTGAGACTGAGCTGGAATAAGTATCTGCACAGAAAGTAGTAAACGGTGGTTAGATTCCCAAGCCACTGATAGACTTAATTCACATAACACCATACTATATTAATATGGCAATACCTTTTTCTTTTGAAAGGCATAACGTTTTTTGTAAACAGATTAAAAGAAGTACCAGCCAACACTTCCTGGACTCCTCACAGACAAGGTATGCATAGAAGCTCACTGCATACTCAGAGAAGAGAGCACGGAGGACAGGTGCAATGGCTAAATGACCTTCCACTTTAGGCCCCCTGGGACTCTAGTGCACAGTCCTTGAGCTTCCCAGTAGAACAAGGTGCATCTCTCCTGTTTTCAGTGCAGTACTGTTACATTTCTAAGCAGCATAAATGCAAAAACACTTTAGGAAGAAGGAAGGTGACAGATGACAAGGAAGCAGGGGGAGGCAGGGAGCCTATCTTGCAGCAAAACTGGGGAACAGTTAAGTTTTTTGGTCCTGGAGACTTACATTCCTCAGGAACCACTGCCTTTGATACCAAAAGATAACAGACATTTCATACTTAATTAGAAAATCAAAATAGGGGCGCCTGGGTGGCTCAGTCGTTAAGCGTCTGCCTTCGGCTCAGGTCATGATCCCAGGGTCCTGGGATCGAGCCCCGCATCAGGCTCCCTGCTCCGCGGGAAGCCTGCTTCTCCCTCTCCCATTCCCCCTGCTTGTGTTCCCTCTCTTGCTGTGTCTCTGTCAAATAAATAAATCCTTAAAAAAAAAAAAAAAAAAATCAAAATAGTTATGACCTCAAAATATACATACCTTTATGAAAACTCCCAAATTTAACAGAAAA
The DNA here is from genome assembly GCF_004348235.1 of Phoca vitulina. Classification (NCBI taxonomy): domain Eukaryota; kingdom Metazoa; phylum Chordata; class Mammalia; order Carnivora; family Phocidae; genus Phoca; species Phoca vitulina. The sequence goes on from NW_022589746.1 coordinate 6,911,842, forward strand.
TAACCATTTTAATAAATCATGCTATTTCCATACAATGGAATAGTCTACAGACATTTTAAAATAAATTTTTACATAAAGTATTACTATAGAATACTTGTAATACTTATAATAATATTTTTATTAAAGAATTAAAGTTTAAAAAATGTACAGGAGGGTCTTCTCATCCAAAGGGGAAAAAAACCCTGAAAAAGCCTTCTTAAAGTAAGTTACCTAAAAACACAGACTGCAATTTTATAGTAAAGAAATAATTATATTCATGGGATTTTATTTTGTAAGTAAAACTTGAAATCTATGTATGTACGTTAACTTGTATTTAACAAAATTTTGGTTACAATTATGTGCTCTTTCACAGAGCTAATGAAAGATAAACACTGAGAAACTGTTTTGGGAAGAGCGTATGATCATTTACTTTACTTTCACAGAACATTTATAAAAAGCAGTTTTAGAATTAAAAAAAAAAATCTAGAACACCTTCAAATTTCCCAAGGGCCACTCTTATTCCTTTGACATTAAAATATTCCAGTTTATCAATCATATCCATCATCTTTATCAGTTCTCTCATCTTTAATCACCACAGGGTCTAATTCTACCAGATTCTCTGATTTGTCAGTAGCTTGTAAGGTAGTTTTCAATATCATGCTCATCAACTTCATGAAATTCTGCATCTTTTGCAAAATTTGCAAATTTCACTTTATCAAAAAATATAATTTTGGGGTATTTTATTAGTGAGTGCCCAACCTGAAAATGACTTATACCCGATAAAAGAGACAAATCCAAAAAGGCTGAGTGGAGACCCATTTTATAAATAGTCAGATGAATACAGAACTAATATATATTAAATGGCCTGGCTTCTCCATATAACCCTGTACTGCTGAAACACAGAACATCAATAGTTGGATATTAACAACCCATGATTAATCATCTGCCATTTCTACTATTTTGGTGATTAGAAGTAGTTTATATAGGGGCCCCTGGGTGGCTCAGTCAGTTAAGTGTCTCAGGGTCCTGGGATCGAGCCCCACATCTGGCTCCCTGCTCAGCGGGGAGTCTGCTTCTCTCTCTCCCTCTGCCCCTCCCCACCTGCTGGTACACACGCCCTCTCTCTCAAATAAATAAAACCTAAAAAAAAAGTAATTTATATATACATATATACAATTTATACATACATAATAATTTACACGCATATACATAAATTACACATACACAGAGAGCAGAGAGAGTGCACGCACTATTTAAAAAAAAAATTAAAAAAGACATTCTCCCAACTACAACCTACATAAACTACATGTAAAGAAAGCATTAAAGTTGGCCATGACAGAACATAACAGGCTACTCACGATACCTGGAGAAGATACAGATGCCAGCTGATGTTTATTCTGTGCCTTCTGAGCAGAGAGCATCTCACAACCTACATAAAGAGCTTGAGTCTGCAGTGCTGTTTTTACAGTGCAATTAAGTGGATTTGAAAGGCTAGACCCGTATGTCCATAAAACAGAAAAGAACTTGAATAACTGAAAAATGTCTTCTAGATGCACCTAAATTAAATAAACAAACGACAGTGAAGCTTAATTTTTACTCACATTTAGTTGGTTTCAAAGCCTCTTTTCACTAGTGTACAATTACAGAAAACAAATACTTTGTTGCAAGGATTTGCCTTGTCCCATGACTTAAAATTTTCCATACTTATTTTAACCAATGAGAAGTATGTAAATAAATCCAAAGGACTCGCTATAACTTTGCATTTAAACACACTGAACAACAATAACAACACAAGAAACAAAATAAGCAGAAAACCAAGACGCGTGATGCTGGGGAAGCCTCATTAAGAAAGAATTCCAAGATGGAATAAGTGTCACCAACGGTGCCAAATGCTGCTGAGAGGGGTCAGTGAGACAAGAACAGAGACCTGACCGCTGGACCTGGCACTACGGAGGTCACTGAAATTTCTTAACGGAGTTGCATATGCTAACTCACCCCCATGAACAGCAGTTTCTCCCTGGTAATGGAATTGTGATTAGTAAATACATCATAGGCCTAACACACTAGTAGGCATGCGGCAATGTTAGTCTCTGGACTACTGACTGGTGTCATGATGATACCGCTACTTCATGGGGCCCGTGTATATCACCACATATGCTTCACTGTTTAAAAATCTACTTTCATTTTCATTAAAAACTGCCATAACTAAAATGCTCTGCTCGATCTTCTGAAAGGAAGAGTACGCCTGAAAAAGATGAGCCTAGTACCTTTATGAAAAGTTTCATCAGAACCCTAAAATGAATGGCATCAGCACCACTGAGTATCATCTCAAAGAGTCCAATAAACAAGTGCAGAAAGGCTCTGCTGTCTTCTTTCAGCTGTTCGGGATTCCACCATATATCATCTACATGGACATGAAGAGAAAGAGAAACGATGAACAAACTTATGTGAACACACTGGTGGGAATTTTCACTCAAGACAAAGAATAGTTGTGGAGACAATAATTCAGTTTTCTAGAGTATCACATTCAAAAGTCACACTTTGTCCTACCTTTAGGAAAAGATTTAGGAGCCTTTAGTGCATGAATAAAATTTTTCAGTGAAAATATGAGTAAAACAGAGTCCTCCACAGCAACACGCCGGGCTGTGTTGAGCTGCTCTATGTAATGTGCCCACAGTTCCACTGGTATCTCTCTGTCCATCATCAGCTCAAAATGCCATTCTGAGGGGATGTCCTGAAATGGTAAAGGAAACAAAGAGCATAAATATGAAGTTCTGAACATGGGTTATACTCAGAGGACCTGCAATGGATAAATGATTGGGTAATATGCAAAATTTTGTCTCTCTGTGCATTTAAGTGAGGAGAGGATTATTAGCTTTAACCAAATTTGTAGAGAGGTTCAACCATCACTATTTACAAAAGAAGGATACAAATAAATTATCCACAGCTTCATTTTATCTATATTTTCTTGAAACATATCTAAAAACAAATGTTATCCATATAAATTGTGTTTATCTAGTGGGACATTTCTACACAGAAAGGAGTTGGAGCTCCAGGAGACCCTTAAAAGGACCTTTCTCATGTCACACACTTCTAGTCTGAAGAGGGTGCACAGTAAAATCTCCAAACTTGGAAATAGTTCTAAACAAGTAGCAAAATGTGAGGGTGTTTGAAATTATACTGTAGATACTAAAAAGCAGCATGAGAAAACATGAAGAAAAATGATAAATGAGACTCTGTACACGAGAGTGCAAAGTAGTAATTTAGAAGGAAAATAACCCAAAGCCAGACTTTTGAGAAAATGTCTCTAGTGAGCAATTTCATTGGCTCAATGTGCTGCTGCAACTGCAAAGAGGCTCAGGACTCCCAGAAAGGGTACTAAATATAAAACAGCATATTATCTGCACATATACAAAACACTCCATTTGTTCACACTTTTAACACCAAGGGCAAACACCATTCAGGTTATCACACTCTACAAAAGAAAGAAATTAAGAAGGGCTTATCTGGGCTACTTTTTAAAATATGAAGATTCACCCTTTTATATTTTTTTCTAAGATTTTTATTTATTTATTTGAGAGCAACAGAGAAAGAGAGCACATGTGAACAGAAGGGAGGGTGACAGAATCTAAAGCAGACTCCACACTGAGCACAGAACCCAAGGCGGGGCTCTATCCCATGACCTGAGATCGTTACCGGAGACAAAACCAAGAGCTGGATGCTTGACCAACTGAGCCACTCAGGAGCTCCGAAGATTCATGCTTTTAAAGTTTACATAATTTTCGGTAACAATGACTATGGCTAGAACTTATGTAAATGTAAGAAAGATGTAATTCGTTCAGCAAATCCTAAAATGAGGAGCCCTCTGAACGCTGGAGGACAGATAAAAACAAAATACTATTAAAAATATTAAAAGAAATAACCTTATTACCTCAGGATGTGATACTAGGTAAAAATACAAACTACTGAAACATGTTCCTTAGCCAATACTGTCAAAGACAATAGTAAGCTGGTGAGATCCAAATCTGATGTAATATTAAAATAATACAAAAGATCAATTCTTGGGGCACCTGGGTGGCTCAGTTAAACGGCCGACTCTTGGTTTTGGCTCAGGTCATGACCTCAGGATCATGCGACCATACCACACACGGCTCTGTGCTCTGCGGGGAGTCTGCCTGAGATTCTTTCCCTCTCTCCCTACACCTCCCCTCGAGCATACTCTCTCTCAAATAAATAAAATCTTTAAAAAAAAAATCAATTCTTTTAAACAACAGAATGAAGTAATATTTTGTTCAAGCACTAACAAGCCTAGTGAATTCTTCATCACAAAGGGTAGTTAAGTATAACTCAGATAATTACTCAATAAAGATAATACAGGGGAGAGTCAACTATCAGGTACAAAACATCACAACCCTGAAATTCTATAATTCAATTAAATTTTCTAATTCACTACCTATTGCTACCCAAGGCTGCTTCACATTTCACCCCTAGTATCCAAAGATTTAGCATTTCAGCCCCCAGTTTTCAGTGTTGCTGTGATTAACAAGCCTGGCTGCCACTTTACTCAATGTTCCAGAGACTTTGCACTCCTTACCACTGCAGTAATGACACTTTCAAGCTTCTTTATTTTTTTCTGCAACAAATTGAAGACTCTTATCGCAAATGGAAAGTGAGTTTCTTTTAAAGATGAACAGCAAGAAACAAGCACAGCCATGATCACGTGAAAAGTCACTTTCTGCTTCAGGCTAAAGCACTCCTTTTCCCCAATGCTTATTAAATCCTCCACCTTGAAAAATAAACATACTCCATTACTGGTAGCTCTTAGTTTGAATAAAACAATTTTTTCTACCTCAGACCTACCTATTATGTATTTTACATTTAAAGTGAGATGACAAATATAAAGCCTTTAAAAAGTAGCAAGCACTGATTTCTAAGTAATAATAAAATAATTTCAGAATTACAATGAACGTAATTGCATCTGGCAACTGGATAAATGCTTTAAAATTATACACCTAATACCTTGACAAAGGTTTCTTTACTAACGCAAAAAAGAAAAAAAAATCCTTTTAGATATTATGCTATTTTAACAAAAAATATGACTTTATATTTTAAATGACAGGAAACAGGAAAGCGAAGAAGTACACACTATTCTTACTAGTCCAATGTAAAACCACAAAAAAGTAATATAAAATGTAAAAGATTTTAAACAATCTGCAGAATATACTATGTAACACTATACATGTTTAAAGCATAACAAAGTAGTCAAAAAATGCAAAATTATTTTAAAAAATCTAGTAAAGCAAACACTGAGAATCTAATAAAATTATAACAAGTCCAGGGGTGGTCTTTGACAGCATACGTACCATCTTTAACATTGAAGAAGGATCCCCTAAACTTATGTTGTCAGCCAGTAACGCAATCATCTTTTGATTTGCTACACCAATTAGTTTTCCTGACTCTGTGCTTTTAATCACATTTTCAAGAGCTGTTAAAAACAAAACAAAACAAAACAAAACAAAACAAAACACAGAGGACCTTTATATCACCAATACTCACCTAAAGAATTCTGTAGAGTAAGAAATTTAGGCAAAAGTTTTACAGTTTTCCTATGAAGGTTTGCTATTTTTCCTTTTATCCAATTCTGAATCTGTGGGTCAGCTTCCTTTTCATTGTAGTTGACTGTCCAAAAACATGGGGAATAGGGTTGCCAATGCCCCTCCCCAACACAGTCGAAAATCTGAATATAACTTTTGACTCCTCAAAAACTTAATTACTAATAGCCTACTATTGACCAGAAGCCTCAACATGACATAATATAAACAGTTTACACATCTTTTATATGCTATATGTGTCATATACTGTATTCTTATAATTATGCAATCTACAGGGGAAAAAAGTACTATTTAAATAACCATAAAGAAGAGAAAAGGTATTGTATTTATCAAAAATTACCTGCACTTAAGTGAATCCGTGTGGTTCAAACCTGTGTTGTTCAAGAGTCAACTATAGGTTTTTGACCTTGGCAAAAATTTTTAAAAATCTTGCTGACACAGATCATAGCAAGCATGATTTCAAATAATGATTAGAGCCAACTTTTAATTGTACTTATCTTCTTTTTAAAGTGTTTTTTTTTTCCCTCAAAGGCAACCGAATTTCTTACCTTCTTTCCAGCCTCTTAATATAGGGTGCAGAGAGCAAATTCCTGATTTCGATAAATATATAGCAATTTTCATATCAGCGGATTCCATATCATCATTAACAATAATCATAAATGGCAGCAAATGCACCACCACCTGATTTGACAACTGATCATTTTCACTCAGTATCTCTTCCTTAATTAATATGTCTGCTGCTACCTCAAGTACCTTGTACCTGAGACACAAACACATTTGGTTGAGAGACCCATTAGAAACTTAAATTCAGCAAAAAATTATTACATTGTTCCCACTCAACTGACACTATCCTGATCTCCTCACCAAACATGTTATTCAGAGACACCTAGACAATCAGTCAAAATCCATGCTAATAAGGGAGCTATTTGGGACAGTAATTAAACTGCTAATTCTGTCAAATCTTTTTTTTTTTTTTTTTGAGAAATCATTAGGTTAATTTTAACATAAAACATGTATCTCACAATGTATCTCAACTCCACCAGAAATCAGGGATTCACTCATAAGTTAAAGAACTATCTGAACACACAGTATGTGCTAAGAACTAAATATGACAGATACAAAAATCTGTAAGACATGGTCTCCTCCCCCAAAGAGCTTAAGTCATTTTTTTTCCGTGCAAAAAGCTTAGAAATGCCAAAAATGAAATAACTAGAGCTCATCAAACACTACAGAAGGTGACCATGTGCCTCTGAGCTTATTTTAATATGTTTACTTTTAATTATAAAGTAATATACTATCCTTGTATAGAATTATATAAAGCAGAAAATTAAAACTACTTCCCATCCTACTTTCCAGATTTCAGTTTTATGTCACCCATTATATACTCTCTCCATTTGATTAAGAAAAATTTCAAACACAGAGAATAGTATAATGAACCCCCGCAAACCCTAATTCTTTTTATAATGCAAGAGTTACATTATGAACCATTCCACTACCATGACCAAAGGGCCATGTAACTAAATTATAAGATGCAAAAATGTAAAGAAAAAAAATAAATAAAACTGAAACTGATATAGAATTCTGTCAATTCAAAATAGGAGGAGAAATGAATATATACCATTCTCTATTTTTTGAAAGTTCTGCTCTTCGAAAGAGGTTGAGAAGATTTGAAACCGTTACTTCCAAACTAAAGTGTTGTTTGAAAATCTAAAGGGGAAGAAACGTACATAAGTAAATTTTCACTTGCTTCAGATACATATGGTGCTTGTTAAATGAACTTTAAAAAATAATGAATTATAAAGAATTTATCTCCCAACAGTCCTCATATAATTTCAAAGCTTTATGAGAGTAATTTCTCCAAAGTGGCATTTATGAGACAATTTTCCATGATCCCTAGGTATTTACTATTGATAAAAATTCACCAAGTGCTTCTCCCTTTTGAAAAACTTCCATATACATAAAGCTGTGCAGTCTAATTTTTCCCATGAGCTTTCCTTAACCAGGCTTAAGTCTATGCTCTCAAGAGAACAAATTTCCAATGAAGGAATAATTTCCAAATATGTTCCTGCCTAGAGCAGAGAATCACCTGGGAAGGGCAAGAAAATATTTACAAATTGTATATTTCAACAAACAACAAATTCACTCACCTTAAAAGCGTTTATAGCTGACAAAACAACTTCTATGCTATCATCACCTAATCGGGTCAAAACAGCTTCTTTTATGAAAGACTCATCGACACTCTCCTAAGCAAGAGAAAAAAAATACATAAATTTGGTTGTTGCCAAAACCTCCTAACAGTTTACACTAGAAAGAAAGCTTAGTTTTATGAAAAGCACTCCAGATTATCAGTCAAGAAATACAGGCTCTGGCCTGGACACAAATTCAAACACTCCAAGCATACTTGCACTGAACTAGATAACCTCTAAAAGGCCTTTTTAGATGAGTAATTATTTGGTACAAATTTTTCCCAGTTTCTATTCAAAATACCATAGAATATGTATAATCCAAACATAATTTTTGCATTAAGAAGTTTGACTTGTTAAATAAGAGCCCGGATATTGAGAGTGCATAGACTAAAGAACCAGAACGTCTAGGTTTAAATCCTAGCTCCACCACTTATCAGCTGTGTGACCTGCAACAAGTTACTTAACCTTTCCAGGTCTCACTATTCTCGTCCATAAAATAGAACTAATAATAGTACCTATCTCAAAGGACTGCCACAAAATGAAGTAATACATGTCAATGCTTAGAACAAGACCTTACACATTGTAAATACTGTTAAAAGTTAGCCATCATTATCAAGATTTTTACAAGGACGTCGGCTGAGAAGCCAGTTGCCAGTCTGTCAAAAAGAGATCCTATTTTTCTTAATCAACAAAAGAAAATAAAGCATACAATCATTCAAAGTAATGGAAAAGTAAGACTACAAGCCAACCTAAATATATCCCTACCTGTAGATGGTGAAATAAATATAACTAAATAATGCTACAAAAAAGTAACAGGGCACTCTGTTGGGAGATAAAACCAAAATCCCTAGAATTCACAAAACTGAAGTCCAAGTCTGCTGTATCAAATGTCACCAAAATTTTCTCTAGAGTTGACAAGTAGCCAAATATCCCAATCTGAAATTCTAGAATAGAATCTATGTTCTGTCCCTGATGGGGAAGGGAAAGTGAAAGCAAAGCATGCAGAGAAAGACAGTAACTGTAATTACAATACTTAAACCTAAAGGGTGCCCTTTATTGAAAAACTAACCAGATCCAGAAAAGGACAGGGGAGGAAGGGATTAAGAGTAAAAGAAGGCTGAAAACCTTCAGGAGTATTAGGAGCTTCCAGGAATCCCTTTTTCATTCTAGACACTGGAATCTTCCCATCACAACAAAGACCAGTATTCAATAGTTCAATTATCAAAAAAAATCAGTAACACATACTTATCAGCAGTTTGTGAAACACAACTTATGCCAGATCAGAAATGAATCAAATCAAGCAATAGATTATAAATCTGAGTACTACATCAACCATTTTTAAAGAAACATTCTCACAGATCCTAATGCTGTTTTTATTATTTACAGATCATTTTAAAAATTAAGTGACTCAAAAATACAAAAATATTAAAAATACAAAACAAAAATTTTTAAGTCCAATATTTAAAAACCCTACAAAACCAATAAAACTCAAATTGAAATGAATTTACTATGGTAATTATGATTAGATGAAATTAAATTCTACTTGTGATGTGAATCTGGTTCTACCAACCATGACACAAGTTCGAGTTCAGCATGTTTATATTAATACGTGCCATGGGGCAACAACTCTAGGACCACTTTTCTTTATTCCAGAAACTTTCTAAATATGCAAACAGTAGTACATATACAAGAGAATTTCAGATTATCACACAAATGAACACTCCCATTTCAATTATAGTAACTACAGTAAAATATCTATACCAATTAGTTCTTCAAACCCATGATTTGATGGCTACGTAAAAAAAAAAAAAAAGAGTCCATTTAAAAGCGGGAAAAATTTTTAGAACATAGTATCAGCAGTAACCAAACAGCAAAAAATCGTGAGGGTACTGTTTGAATGGCTTAAGTCTGAAAAATACTGCTTCATTTCAATCATTACAAAGTGTTTATAAAATACCATTTTGGTATAAAGACATTATTTACAAATTAAGTCAGCCTTTGTACTTACTACTTGCAGCCACCACAATGTGAAACACAAATACAACTGCAGGTACTGAGATCATGGAACGGTGTTCCAAAAGCTCTCATTCCCATGTCCCCAAATACACTCATGTTGACCTTGAGACTATCAAAGTCAAATCTCAAAACGAAAACATTCTCAGATAATTTGCGAACCTCTGTAAAGGATCTAGAAATTCTAGTCTGAAAACACTTTAATATAATCTGCAACGTGGAAACATGTGAAGACAGTTGTTATTAGAGCACACAAAGGTTAAAGTGCTGGCTGCTGGCATGTACGGTCCTAAATCTTCATCCAGTGCACTCTCACCTGCTTTATTCATCTTATGTCTGTAATTACACAGTATCAATTATAGTTGGTAACTTCAATTTCTTATTCCAGAATCACACTGTTCACAATAAGGATAAAAATACCACAAATGAAGCTATTTGACACAAACCTCTGATGTTTTCATGATATTTTTCAGATGATTAATGGCCAGAAGTCTCACAGGAGCAAGTGGATGATTCAGACTGAGCATCAGGGAGGTATCAGAATCTGCTAAGAACTATAGGATTCATCACAATCACCAAATGATTTCACCATTAAATCTGAGCAGCATCTGATCAAGAATAAGAACTAGAGAAAACCATCCCAAAATACCCAACATATTTGATAACAATCATCTAATTTCAGAAACCAATAAGTAAAGTAAAATCTTTGTCTCTAGAACATGGTATGAGTTACAACAGATGAACAAAATGTGTATTGTTAATGTTGTGATTTTGAGTACCCTCGTGGCTATGAGTAGGTTTATTAAGCGAAGCAATTCTATGAAGTAACTTTGCATTCTTTATGTAGATTTGACTTCAGACTGAGAAGTACCTAAAATAAATCATTGTATTAGCACCTAAATAAAAATATAAATTTAAAAAATTGGTCACTGAAGACAAAAAGCAATTTGTCTAAATGCTACAACAATGACAGTCAAATTTATGACAACTTACTTCACTTAGTAATCAGACTAAGAAAGAAATCTGTCTTTCATTCTAAGATTTGGAAATGAAACGCCATTAAAGATGAAAGTCTAATTATGGAAGAGAAAAACCAAAACAATCACATTTCTCTTCATAATATTTATCTTCAAGGTTATTTGTAAGAACTGCTTAAGTGTCTCACTTCTAGTAGAAAGATTTAGGGTGAATCACCAGGAAATTTCTAAGTTCTAACATGCTCATGAAATTAAAATCCACCTACCTCTTTCTAATCAATGACTTAAATAGCCACATGCAGCTAGTGGGTACTGCACTGGAAAGTGCAGATATGGGAGAAAAATAAGGACACGCTGGAAACTAAGTGAAACCATCTTTTAGTGATTGCTTATGACCATTTGTTAACATTTCCAAACAATACTCTTCCTGAAATATATATCCCATTCAGTTAAACTACTGTGCCTTTTTCTAATGATTCAACCCCTGCCTCACAGCCTTATGTCAGGGAACTAGGTAAACTGTATCAAATCTCACCTGTCCATTAAACTTTCCATAGAAAGGCGTGAAGTAGCAAATTTCCTTCCAGACCTCTTCAAAGAACCACACAAATATACCCGTAATTGTAGTAATTTCTCTGAAGAAAAACTTACCTGATACTTTCCTCCACTTGTAGAAAGAGAGATAAACTGATGAAAAAGTTCTTGTTTTTTTAGATCTGTAATTTCTTTTAAGCGTTCCTCTAATACAACATCTAATGTTCTGGGATATCTGGGAAGAAATTCGTGAGTTAATTATTCTTAGTGAAGTTACTGACCACACGCATCATACACATATTAAAGAAAAACATAAAAAATTACTAAGACTTACAATTTTAATAAATGGTATACATAAAACCAAAGTTAATCAAGTTTGTTACTATGACTACTGCAACAATGTCTCTCTATAAAAAAAATTATACTCTCTACAGTCTCCACACAGCCACTATTCCCTATATGAAAGTCCTATTTCAAATATACCTAAATCCCCCACCTGTCTTCCTCAAGGGGGGGGGGGGGGGAAGGACAGCTTCTTTACAATTCAGTCACTTTATTATGACGTGACCTGTGAATCTTTTTATAAATCAAGAGGCACACATTAGAGAAGGGCAAAAACACACAACTTACTTGCTTTCTAGAAGTCTGATAAGTGGAAGAAACTGTTCGTTAAGCAAAGATACTTTATCAGGATCGATTTCTTCCTGTGAACTATATGAAGTATACTCTTCAAAAAGAAGGCTGCAAAACAAAACAAGTATCACCAGGCATGAGAGCTACTATTTACTGAGTACCCATTATGTTCTAGATGCTTTAGAAATATTATCTGCCACACTTCCACAAGGTAGAAGTCATTCTTACTTTACATATATAAAAACTGGGGCTAAGAATTCTTGTAATTTGCCTGAGATCAAAGGAAAACCACCAGAGCCAACACTTAGCGAGCCCTACTGTGCCGTAAGAGGTAGAGCAGGTTTTCAACCCCCAGTTTGATCCCGGGGCCCGCACTCTCCACAGTACCTCCCGCGTATACTCTCATTTAATTCACAAGCCAACTCTGTGAGCAAGGGGCATGAATGACACACACCAGCAGACAGGCCAATGTCACCCAACAGCAAAACCAGATCCAGGCAGTCTGACCTTCAGAATTTACTACTCTACTCTCCTGGAAATGAGAGAGGCAGGATTCAAGCCCATGTCTGACTGCAATGCCTACATTCTTTGCACTTGTATCAAGTTGCCCTTTAAGTAAACAAAGAAAATGGGAAACTGAACTATCTTTACAGAAAAGGAAGAAATAACCTTTATTTCACACCAACCCTCAGTATTAAGTTTCTAATTGGTATTTACTAAATGCCAACTTTGAGGTATCGTTTCAGGCATTTTGATCACTTATTAATAGGAAACTCTAAACAGCCACTAGTTAGTTACATGTAGCTATTACCCAAATTTAGCTTAACTATTAACTTTCCATGATCATACATAAGCACTAAAGAGAAATTACTGTTTCCTTCTATTGCCACAATTATTGCACTAAGTACTTATAATTAGTGAAATGATACCGACAAATCAAGAAGTACATCATACAGACATACTGGAAAACTGCTAGCCAATTCTAAAAAGTATACAAAACCACAAAAATATAAACCAAAAGCATGTCAGAAATAATACCTTACCTAGCCAACAAACGGTCTAAGTTGTCCTTCAGTGATATATTTGTAAGTATGGCTTCTAAATGTCTCCTGTAGATTTGGCCATCTATCCCTTCAGTTTCTTCTCCTTTAGGATACAACATAAATTAAAATTGCGGAAAGTTTTTTGCACTTACATTATTAAATTTATTTACAGCAGAAAACCCTTCTATAGGAGTAACTTTAAACCATATCCATCCATAACCAGCTTTTTACCTGTTTATAAAAATGTATTTTACCTATTTAACCATTTATATATTTTTACAACATTTTTGTATACATTACCCTCACTTATGCTTTACCTGAAATTCTCTTTATTTTTAACAAGTTTTTCATGCCTATCTTATTAAAACAGAAGTCCAAAAAATAGTCATTCCAGGTCATATTAGAAGTGGCTGAAGTTGGGACCCAAGCCTAGGTCTTAATAAACTAGCTCTGAAAACAGGCTCAACCATCATCTCAATATGCCTTCCTGAACCAAGAGCTGTCATCTTCTATTCCAGATTGACGATACATGTATTATGAATCAGATGCTGGCCCTGCCTTCAAAGACTGGGACCACATTACTCATCACCATCAAATTAGGAAAAATACACTTTTATACATGCTAGTCATGTTTCTGAAACACATATGTAAACCAACATCTGGTTAAGCAAACCTAATTTTCAATAGACTGACATAATTTAGAGATGTCTTCCTTAGTATATCCTTCTCAGCCTAAGTGGCAATAGGACCAAGCATTTCTTCTTGTCTTTCTGTATTTATTGAAGGATAAAAAGCATATAATGGGAATAATCACTTTTAATTACCTTTTTTATGGCTTTTTAAAAATTTAGATTTTTATGTATGAGATTTTCTTGGTCTATGGTCAACGACTCAAAGGAGAAAACCTTTTTTGGCAACTGAATATTTATTATAAATGAGTCACTGAAGTTCATTAAATATCTAAATGAGAAGGGAAAGTTTTACTTGGCAACATATATTAATCATTTTAAAATAATTCCATAAACTTTTTCACATAGGGATTGTTTAGGAACACACGTTAAAAAAACAAAACAAAAAAAACAAAAAAACCCAGAATTCTGAGTATATCATTCATTGAACAAGGATCTCCCTTCAACCAACCTACTCCCCACCCCAAATGTTTTTCACGTAAGAATAAGTTACATAAAAACAATTATATAGCAGAAACTTTAAATATCTTAAAGATATTAACAAGAGTGGGATTCCTATTTTAAGAGAATCAGATCTTAGACACTAAGTTTCTCAACATAAAATGTAAAACCACATACCTGTAACATGATTAACAATGGAGACAACCAGATGGGGAAGCATGTAACGCAGAAGAGGACTGATGTCATATATTTCAGAAATCCCATGAAGTATTGTAATAAGATCAGGAACATTACACAAGTGAGGAAATGGCCTTTGAAGAAATAAGTACATGTTAACTTTAAAAATCACATAATATATGGCAATTAAAAAAAGTATAAAATTTATCTTTGAAAAGAATTATTCAAAATAACTTCATTCTCCTTTAATTACTATCATTTCTCAATTCAATTGTACATACTTTTTCCCAAGGCTCTCTGGCTTCTGTCTCTGCATGAGCACTATCAAGCAACCTAATCCATCCTTGATCAAAGAGGGAATTTTGGTCAGCGTTTTGATGATCTGTGAAGCCAACGAATTAACGACGGTATCTTCCATTGTCACTTTCACAGATATCTGACATATTATCATATACGTTGCAGCTCTGTAATCTGGTAAAGATGATTTCAATCCCTAAATATTTTTTAAGATATAAGGAAAAATGATAAACTATACCACTGAATTCCACTTAAAATGTCACTTTACCTTTCAAATTGAAAATGCCATAAATTAGAGATTAATACTACCTCACACACACTGAGAGTCAATCACTCCTCAGAAATTGACCTTTTCCTGAGCACACAGAGATAAGTCTCCTGGATCACAGGAGGGATCTCAGAAGGTCTCTAAACTCAAATATCCACTATTTATGCTAACAGTGGCCAACAGGCTCTTCTTCTAAAGGCAAACACCCACCAGTGTAAAGGAGACTTCAGAAACAAAACAGTGTCTGATTAAAGATAATAACTTTGGGACACCGGAAGTGAAAGCAGTAAATCCATGAGGAATCTGGAAGGGTGACAGGCAACAAGGCACTTGGGAAGAAGAAACATTGACAAGCGCAAGTCACTGTAAAAAGAATAAAAGAGCCTATGCCTTGAGATTTTCTAATCCCTTCCTTTTCTGGTGAGTCAACATGACTGCTAAGAAAACAGATCTGGAAGACAGCGGCAGGGCCAAATAGCCAACATTAATTCTTAAGGAACCCTAATTAAGATCCCACTTCAGTTAAGTTTTTAAGACAAAAGAAGTCATATTTTTTTTTACCAGAAAATTAAATCTTACGGACCATCTGAAATAGGTCTTCAATTTTTAAAATATTTATGTCTAAGTGAAATTTTTTAAAAGCCAGGAAATTCTTTCAAGTATAAAATAAACTACTTAACATATGAGCAGGACCAACCTTGTGGATGTATGGAAACAGCTTGGCAACTATATTATCCAATTTGTCCTCAGCAGTCACTAGAGTAGACACCATGGTAGAAGCATAAAATGTTAAGAGCACCCTCAACTGAGCTGAACTCCCAGGATACTCAGCAAAAACCTAGAACAAAAAACACAAAGCACATATAAAAGTGAAAGCCCAATTAGATAAAAGTATAAGAATATTTATAGCTCTCCTCAACTACTTCAGGCTGACATTTTCATTTTTACCATATACAACATTAAATACACAAACGCAACGGTTCAATTAAGTATGACAAGAATGAACAATCCTGACATTTTTCGATCATCTCTTTATTTAAACAGTCACTAAAAACAGAATTTGGCAAGAAACAGAATAATTCATCTTTGTAGGAAAACACCTTTAGTGATGAAAGACTGATCAAACTGCTCATGCTCCGGAATAGTAGGTCACTTAAAAGGAACTTCTTGAAAGGACAGTAATTAGGAAATGCCTTAGCAGGCTTTCTTCATTCCAAGCAAGCAATCTTTTAATGGAATTATACAGTCAAGAAACACGGTATTACTCACCTTCACAGATTTTGTCACCAGACTACAAATGAAATCCATGAATCCGAGATCTTTGTAGCAGTGGGTAATCAAAGTTCCCCTAGCTAAGGGCACTCCATGTTGCTGTTATAGACAGAAAGAACCAACTATCATTATGGACATCCATCAACGATTATTATTTTTTAAAGCACCTTCCACAGTAACAGCTTCGTACTGGTGCAGTTCATAAATACAAAATACAGTCTCTCCATACAGCTGTGGTAGATATGAGATTAACATATAAAATTGTGCAAAGTTTAGAAACCCAAGAGGTCAGCAGCAAGGGTGCAGGCACTCAGTGAATACTGCCTACTTACCATGTTTTGCATTTTGATTATGTATTTACCTAAATCTGGATTGTCCAGATTCTTAATAACTCTAACAGATTGGGTTTTTCAGCCAATGCGATAGGCTGTCTCTGCTTTACAGTAACACTAGTAATAGAAATAGACTAGGAACACAGAAAATTTATACTGCTGTTCTCACCGCTTAACATCATGCATGGCATGTACTGGGTGCTCAATAAATACTGAATAAATCAAAGAAAAGAGAATCTGAAATGAACTTCAATAGGTGAGTGGGGTTTGCATACCTGAAACAAGTGTGTCTAGAGAGCATCAGTGTCTGTGTGTAGAGTAGGGAAAAAAAAAAATGGTCCTGATGTTATTAGCAGAGGGAGTAATTTGATAAGCTTTATCATGCTTGGCTTTCTCTTCTTAAACACCCTTTAAAGTGCTTTACACTCAAACTCTTAAACTGTACTTCCTTTCTTTTTACTAATTCTGACCACTGACCTCACTATCATCATGCATAAAGTTAATTCTTTCCATGGTCCTACAGTCTGTTAGTCTACTTTTGTCCCCATTTGTCCTCCTCCTAACCTGAACTGCCATGCTCAATATTCAGTAAAATACGTATCATTCAACAATCATACCTTAACTGGTGACAACCAAAACCATTTGTGCTTTGGATTATTAATTTTTAGGAGCTGTATAACCCGTACAAATATTCTTGTCTCATGGTATGGTAGAACACAAGCAATGAGGCTATCTTGATTATAAAGATGGATATGGAACCTGGGGGGAGAAAAGCAAACAATTCAAACTGACACAAAACCTACGAGCACATATTTCCTTACATGTCCAAATTGTATGTCAATGAGCTAAAACTACTCAGAGTAAATATCAGAGAAAACAAGCACAAAATTATAAATAAGATAAAGAGCATTAAATGTAAGTCTCTACCTTGCAAGATTTGGTCAACTCTTATGCAGTAGTATTTTTTAGTATTTTTCAATATCAAAATTTACACGCCATTCACTTTCAGTTTTTTTTTTTTAAACCTATTATTAAATTAATAAAACTGTACGATCACTGCAGTCAAACCAACAGAAAAGCCACCGGTCAACTAGGCAGCAAAGCTCGGCTCCTCTTCATGCTCTAAAGTTCACCTTCCACAGCTTCCTCAGCTTCCCTAATTATCAGAATTCTAAAACCAGAAGACTAATGAAAAAGAAAGTCACATTACTTTCTCTGAATTAAAAAACTGTTAAATTACAACCATTTATAATTTGTCCCTGAACTTCACAAAACTTTGTGTTGGCTCCTCTACCATAATAAGAGGTTCATTAATTACATCAGATACATTAAATCCTTTCTAGCTTTGAAGACCCAGCTCAAATATCTCCTTTTTCAGAACGCTTTTCCTAATTCTCCCAGTGAAGTGATCCCTCATGTCTGTCTAAACTCTAAACTTACTAGCCAAGATGCTACTTTCTCCATGAAGCTTCCCTCTACCTCAGGCAGGACAACACGCCTCAAACTTTGCATACACCTTTATTTTAAAACAATAACCAAGGGCGGCCTACTCATCTTGTATTGAATTTAAAATTACATGAATACAAAAAGTACTCCTTACACTAATCAACTATGGGGGGGGGGGCTAAAAGCTAGAAAAAAAAAAAAGGGAAATATTGGGTGCCTGGGTGGCTCAGTTGGTTAAGCGACTGCCTTCGGCTCAGGTCATGATCCTGGAGTCCCTGGATTGAGTCCCGCATCGGGCTCCCTGCTCGGCAGGGAGCCTGCTTCTCCTTCTGACCCTCCCCCCTCTCATGTGCTCTCTCTCTCTCTCATTCTCTCTGTCTCAAATAAATAAATTAAAAAAAAAAAAAATCTTTAAAAAAAAAAAAAAAGGGAAATATTACGGAATTTTTTTTTTTTTGTCTGATGACTCTAATGTTCTGATAATCAGGAGACCCAAGTTAAACTTATGTTTTCTCAATGACTCACTTTTTTCCAGAAGGGAATCACTTTATCCCCATGTCTCTAATTAATGACACGCAGGTCCTTCTACTTTTGAAACATATTAACACATGGCAAAATAAACAAAAGTGTGTAAGCTGTGATGTGATGGCAATTAAGTGAGAATATAAACTGAGTATACCTACTAAGGCAATTCCCAAAGAGGATAAAAGATCAAACCTCGGAAACCATCTTGTACCTCAGCTTACTAGTTGTGTGACTCAGGTAACTTAACTATGCCTCAATTTTGTATACTGTAAAATGGGGAGAATACAACTATCTTCCCATAGGAATGCTGTAAGCACTGAGTGCATGCAAAGTGCTTACCACAGAAGCTGGCACAAAAATGTTCAATACACATTAGCTATTATTGTTTTTCTTAAGTTACAGTATCTTAGAGGATACTATTTGCCTCTTCCCAAAACATTGGTTTTGTTATTTCGGCAAGAAAGAAGTTTAAGAATACCCTTTGCTCCAAATATGCAGTAACAATTTGTAACAGCAAAGTAACATGAGCTCCTTAGACCTAATGAAGTTGGCCTATTTTTTTTAAAAGAGAGAGAGCACAAGCAGGCAGAGTGGCAGGCAGAGGGAGAGAGAGAAGCAGGCTCCCCGTGGAACAGAGAGCCTGATGTGGGGCTCAATCCCAGGACCCTGGGATCATGACCCGAGCTGAAGGCAGACACTCAACCGACTGAGCCATCCAGGCGCCCCTGAAGTTGGCCTATAAACTCAAGATCTCTAGGAGTTCTAGTTCTCACTATCAACAAAAGTGAGTTTAACAGGGGGACATGCTTATCTCACCCGAAAGACATGGTGTTAATCTCTTAATATACCTAATTTCTCAGCTTTAAATTGGTTTAAGTGTTCTCATTACTTTTTTTTTTTTTTTTAAAGATCAAACCTATTAGCCCATAATTATTTCTGTAATTTTATTTGCTACCTGTGAATCAACCACTCCAGACACTTCTGTGCTGGCTTCAGTAGGAAGTAAGGAGACAAGTGAATAAGGAATAATGAAATGTTTTCATCCAGCTGCTTGTTCACTGCTTTGGTCTGAACGCTGCGCTCCAATGTTTTTGCTAGCTGGCTGAACAACGGTGCTTCAAACTGCTCAAAGGAAGGGTCGATCCCCAGCAGCTCTTCCAGGCCAGTGCATCCTAGGAAAAGGCCAGCTGGTTTAACAATTCTTTGCAAGCAAACTCATCTCACCCCTCTTTTATAGTTTTACTTACCCCCCAAATCTCTGTATTCTTTTAGCAGGTATAATCGTAATACAGTCCCAAATACAGATTTCTAGTTTTCAATATAAAAAATAAGTCCTATCTCCCTCACTGGAACATAAAGTTCTGCTAGGCAGATGCCATTCCTTTAAAAACAAACACCCTTTCAGTAACTAGGCCAGTCCTCCTAGGGATTAGGAGGACTCCTGCATCGCAGTCACTGCCTCCAGCCTTTTTTGAGCTGTTCTTCGCTCTACCATTCATTGACCTCCCTAACCTCCCTAACCGTGTTTCTTCATCTGTGAAATTCAGATACCGCTACCTACATACGTTTCAAGCACCTAGCACATGATTATTTGTTATTCTCTATCCCTGAACAACATAAGTCAACAAGTTAGAAACTGCTAAGAAAGAGGGAGGGTCAGAAGAGAAAACGATACAGCAACATCCACAAAACAAATGCCTCAGAGCTTTTCTTAGTTAACGGATAGCTCACCAATGGCAAAGGCCGTGTCCCTGTCGATGGTGGCCGCTTCCTTGGGGTCAAACAACAAAGAAGCAACTTCATCTCTCGATAACAAACTGCGGTCACTCTGAGGGAGGGCGAGTCGTTGGAGTTGCTGGGCTAAGGACGTCATCTCTCACGCCGGCGGATTCCTAAAAACACAGGCTAGGAAAACAAAACCACTGTGAAGTCTCCAGGAAACTACCAAGTGACTTAACTACAAGCCCCTAATGCCTCACATGTAAGTAACTTTCCTCGCACTCAGCGCTGTCCCGGACACACAACCGGCTGCCCCGTGACTCACGGACTCCAGGGTGCCGACACCACAGCAACAGCGTTAACTAATTAAAGCTCCTGGGGCCGCGCACCACGCTTTCTTCAGCCCTGACTCCGCGACACTCGGAAACCCGCGGACACCTCACCCTCCCTTCTTATATCGTCTACTCCCTACAGCTCCTGCTCACCGGGAACTTGACTTCGGAAGGCGCGTACAGAGTAACAAGTCTTCACAGCAGTTCCCACATGCTACCCCAGCCGCCGGCTCTCGCCCGGAAATTCATAGCACGCTTCAAGAGAGCTTCCGGTTTCAGGCACTACGGCAAGAGAAGAGGTACAAGTTTGTCAGAAACGCGATAAGATGACTCCACCTCCCTGCGTCGAAGTCCCACCCCTTCGCCGTGCCAGACTTCCGGCTCAGGCTCTGGCTCTGGGTTCCGTTGGGCTCCCCCGCTGGAGGCTACCCGTCGGCACAGAGCGGTTTGCGCCTGAAGGGTTCAGTCTCAGGGCGAGCCTTTTGTGAGCATTAAGGATCTGTAACTGGAACCATTTATTAGACGTACATTTATCCAAGCTTTTACTATGTAGCAGCAGATTCGCCAGGGGTTAAAAAAAATGTGAGCTGTGAAATCACGTTGGCTGGGCTCAAACCCCGGCGCCAGCGCCCCTGCGCTGTGTGAGCTTCACCGAATTATTTCATCTCTCTGAGTTTGTTACCTTCTTTATAAAGTGGGGAAAGGCGGAGGATTTCATGAGATGAGCTGCTGATCGCGCAGTGTGAGCTGCTCTGTAAATCCTGGGTACCACTGCCCTGGAGCTTGGGGACCTTCTTGTCACCACTTTCGCATTCCTGGAGAGCACATACTGAATATTTTCTTCTTTTAAAGTTAACCCTGTTGAGATACAACTTACAAACCGAATTAACCAGCTCAGTTCAACAGTTCTACGAGTTTTAACAAATGAAGATGTAACTTATCTCCCCAGTCAAGCCACAGAGTTTCCATCACCCCTAAAAGTTCCCTCTTGCCCCTGTGCTGTGATACCCACTCCCACTCCAGGCCCCAGGCAACAGCTGGGTCTTGGCATCATTAAAGATTAATGTTGCTGAAGAGTGTTCCATATGGATATACCACCGTCTGTTTCCAAAGCAGTGTGATATGTGCTATAATTGGGAGTTTCTCTCCAAGAAGCTATACAGGGTGCAGGAGTGAATGGATATCCTATACCTTTTCTGGATGCATTCATTTCTCTCAAGAGATAGAACTTTTCAGTACCAGGGTGTTAGTCTTTCAATATCCCTCTTCCCTAAAGATTGTTGGAAACAGTTACAAATTTGAAGGCTCTCTGCTTCTATAGTCAATGCATATTCTCCACTTTTTATTAACACAGTCTTTTGTTCTTGTTTTACTTTAACAGCATTCAGAACAAACCAAAAATCTCTTCAGTTATTCCTACAGATAGTTATTAATCTCCTTTTTCATGTGGTGTTAATTGCCTTAAGAGAATAACAGGATTTTTTAAGTTCTGGTGGTATCTACTTTACCTACACAAACGGATCTCTTAAAGTGCTGGAGTCCAGCTCCAGCCGGGGTGGGTCTCTTGTAGGAAAGGACTGCGTTGGCGAATGAGGAGACACAGACACAGGATCAGGTTGCAAGCATCTCCTCCTGACAGCCTCGGAGGAACTTTATTTATATGTTAGGATATTTTTGTTTTTCCAAATCTTAGATCATTTTCTGGACTACAGCCATAGCCTTCTTTCATTTTTCCTTTGTAATGATTAACATGACCTTTATTGATTTCTGCTTATTGGCTTTCGCTAAAACTAAAAAACAGTACGCAAAGAGAAAGGTGCTAGACAGAGCGTGACCGTCTTGTTATTTTGTTCTATAGAAACTAATTCTTCGTGGAATTAGTTTCATTATGATTGCTTAGATAGGCGTAACTAAGATGAGTAGTCACTTTATCATGAAACCCCAGAAATATTCCCACAATTATAAAGATTGCCGTAAATAAAATGAAAAAGAATAGCAGGAGCCAGCCCAGAAATATTCCCACAATTATAACGATTGCCATAAACAAAATGAAAGAGAATAGCAGGAGCCAGCTGTGGAGTCTCCCGTTTTCAGGATCGTCCCCCATAGTTGGACTTTGTCAAACAGTAGCTTGGCTCGCGCCATTAAAGAAATTGTTTTGTCCTAATGTGTCAAAGGGAATTTTGCCTTTACAAAAGCAATCAGCTTAGGGAGAAGTTAAAGTAGTAAGAAATGAAAAATCAGTACCGTTTTATCCACAAGACAAGTTTGCTTTTTCACTTAAAAAATCCTGAATATATTTTTTAAAGCTTTATAAAAATGAAAATAAAAAGAAAAGTGGTACAGGAATTTGGTTCAACTCTTTGTCAACCAAGAAAGAATTCACTGAGATTTCGAGCAAACAGGCATTTATTTGGGCAATGAGAATGGCAATTCGGGAGACAGATTCAGATAGGAACTTGAATTGTGCTCCGAGGAAGACAAGGAGAGGACAGAGATGTAAAGGTGAAAGGTCATGAGTGCAGTTCTCATTTAGGTCCTCTATGCAAAATAGGAATTGAAAGTATGTTAATTGGGATTGGTTGGGTTAATAGATAAATGAAGGATTGAAAATTGTTAATTCAAGTTGCCTCCTTTCAAAGTGAAGAATTTGAAAGATTCAGGTGTCATGATGATAAAGGAATTAAATCCAGGCTGAGGGCTTGCAGCTGGCAAAAAGTTCATGGTTCCTCCAATGAGGATATGCATAAATTTTTCCTCCTTTATGGCCTCTCCGCCCTATTTAAAAGAGCTAGGCTTAGCTAGGCTTGCTTGCTCTGTTTTGAAATCTTTTATGCCTTTCTATGTCAGTTCCAATGGTATACGGTGCCATGTTGAATTTTATTTTGGAAGTAAACTAGGGAAGTAAGAAAACAAGTCAGAGATTCATAAATATATATATATATATATTTTAAAAAGGGTTTATTTTAAAAATATACCATGATCTTGAATTATATCTTTTTCTCCATTTTAAAAGAATTCTTTGGATATATTCCTGATTGTTTTCTGATTATCTCCTTCTTGATTTTACTGTTATACGCCTATCTCCTGTTTGATTATTCAGTTGAGAACCAGAGCAAACTTACTTTTCTCAGTTGTTATTTGAATTTAAAATATCAGTTGTCTAAAAATCCTTTTCATGACTTTTGCTACTTTACATTCATTAAATCCATAACTTTAGCTATAGCTGATGCATACTTCTTGATGCAAGGATAAACATGGTTTTCAGAGATGGCATTTTAACCATACGCTCTTTCATCTGATGCGAGATGTCATTACAGTAGAGTGATGAATTCTGTTCCTCAATTCAATAACTATTCAAGGCAAGGACTCAACCTCCACCCTACAGTTTCTAAGAGTGATTTGAACGAGTAAGTTGTTTTTTAAAGGATATTCTCCCTCCTTCACCCTACCCCTTTTAATCCCTAGTATTGATACTTTGGTTCATTCCATGTGTACTTTAAACCAGGCTAGGCATATAGTGGTGAACAAGACAGCTGGGCTTTCTACTCTAATGGAACCTACATTGCACCAGGAAGAAACAAACAGTAAGCAGATAGATAAACCAGAAAAGCATCAAGTAATGTGATAAGTACTCTAATGACACTGCTACAGAGCCATATGATAGGGGTGACCAAGAAAAGGCATCATTAGTTTGAGTGGTTGGAAAAGGACTCTCTGAGGAGGGAACATTTAGGCAGACACCTGAATGAGAAGTCTTGACAAAATGGAGATCACCCCAGATAGGACTGATCCTGACATTTACTCCACTCCGGTCGCAACAGAGCATCTTTCTACCCATTAAATACACCAAGCTTGTATTTTCTTCACAGCATTTTTGGCTACCTGGAACAATCTGATTTGCTTGCCTATTTATTTCTTGTGTCCCCTCTCTTGAACACTGTCTTCACATAGGCTGACATGAAGTCTGCCCCTAAGATCATGGCAGCGGAGCAGTGTGCAAATAGAGACTCACCTACCGTTGGTCTAAATTTTTTTTTTTTTTTTAAGATTTTATTTATTTATTTGACAGAGAGAGCACAAGCACGGGGAGCGGCAGACAGAGGAAGAGGGAGGCAGCGGGAGAGGGAGAAGCTGACTCCCCTGCTGAGTAAGGATGCCAACCTGCGGCCAGATCCCAGGACCTTGGGATCATGACCCGAGCCAAAGGCAGACACTCAACTGACTGAGCCACCCAGGTGTCCCTAAATATTTAAAAGTTTTAAGTCAACCTAACACACGGTTAACTCTTCCTCCTCTACTGTTAACTGTTGTAACCTCCATTTTTGACAAATAAACATTTATAATGACAAAATAAAAATGTTTTTGTATGAATGAAAGACGGCAAAATATAAAAGATGACAGTACTTAATTATTGTACCTATGTGGGTGTAATGTTGATTGGCTGATAATGTTGAATGAGTAATAAAGACATATAGGGCTAATGCATTCCCTCTATATTTATCCCATAAAATTTTGCCTTCATTTCAGCAAAATTACCAATCATGTTGTTTCACCCAGATTTTCATAAATTGTGTTCTATTGACAAAAATTATCAAAAAGATTAAAAAATAAAATTTAATTACATTCAAAGTATGCAAAATGAATATATTTTCATAAAAATATAAATTAAGTAAAAAGTCAGTACATTTTATTTTTCACTTGTTTTCAACAGTTATCTTTTTTTTTTTAAGATTTTATTTATTTATTTGACACAGAGAGAGAGGGAACACAAGCAGGGGGAGTGGGAGAGGGAGAAGCAGGCTTCCCGCCGAGCAGGGAGCCCCATGCGGGGCTCGATCCCAGGACTCTGGGATCATGACCTGAGCCGAAGGCAGATGCTTAACGACTGAGCCACCCAGGTGCCCCAACAGTTATCTTTTTTTTTTAAGATTTTATTTATTTATTTGAGAGGGAGAGCGCACATGAGGGAGAGCACAAGCGGAGGGAGTGGCAGACGTAGAGGTAGAAGCAGGCTCCTGGTTGTGTAAGGAGCCCAACGAGGGGCTCGATCCCCGGACCCTGGGATCGTGACCTGAGCCAAAGGCAGACGCTTAATCAACTGAGCCACCCAGGCACCCCAACAGTTATCTCTCTTTTAAGAAGACAAAATAGATTATAATTAATGACAAAATTTTAAATAAAATTAAAGCTGAAGTTTTAAATTTTTTTGTAAATATTATTACCTTATTAAACATTTTCACAAGGGGCACCTGGGTGGCTTAGTCGGTTAAGTGCCTGACTTCAGCTCAGGAGCTGACCTCAGGGTCCTGGGATGGAGCTCCACCTTGGGCTCCCTGCTCAGTAGAGAGTCTACTTGTCCCTTTCTCTCTCCCTCTGCCCCTTCCCCTGCTCATGTTCTCTCTCTCTCAAATAAATAAATAAATAAATAAATTAATTAATTAATAAAATTTTTTCATAAAAAATAAATTATTCACAAGTTTGTCATTCAATGTCCATCTAGTTGCCAGTGTATAGAATCAGTATTACCCTTCACGGGTGTTACATCTCTACCTACCTATTTTCAAATTTAAGAGTCATATGAATTGTTTAATACTGTAAACAGTCTTCAGCTACCATATCCAATTGTTGAGAATACTTTGCTGGTTCATGAGTACATCCAGACTCAAATTGGAAAACAAAAGGAAACAAGAAAGTACGTTTGGAACTACTTAGGAATAACACTTCATTATGCAGAAATCTATTATGTTCATGCAGTCTGAAAGGAAGAATGTGACAAGTTAATTACTTTGTTTTTTTTTCTTACCTAAGCCCTTTTACATACAAATCTTCCTTACACTCTGACACAGTGTCGGGAAGCAGTACAACTCATAAGGCTTCAGTGCATTCAAACAGGGTTTTCTTTTAGTTAAGGACACAGGACAAGAGACCTCTTTCCCTGATGCTTAACACAAATCGGAGACTGGATGTTCAGGCTCACAGGTTATGCTACAGCAGTGCTAAAAGGCAGATTTTGAGGGACAGCCTCCCACATTTTTAAACAAATTTTTTTTATGCATTTGGGATATGTAGGGTGCAGACCTTATCCCGGTCCAAGGGTGGTGTTGAAATCAGGGCTTTCTCGTGCTTACTACTAAATCCCTGGTGTGAAGTAACATGCCTGGGATGTGGTTGACAGCAAATATTTATTGGCTGAACAAGTGAGTGAATAAATGTATATACGTGTAAACTGTGTCTGTATGTATCTCTTTCCTGTTCAAGAAATGTATATCAGAATGTAAGTGAATGAAAGTATTGTTACAGGAATGACTTAGAAATATTCTAACTGAAATAAAAGTAAATTACTCAGAAACTTCCAAATTCTTTTGTTTGTACATTATTTGCATCATATATCACAACTGTTGGGACACTATCTATCTGAAAATATATCCACTGGTGAGAAATGAAATAAGATGTATGTAATGAGCAATGTCAATTCAGCATGTGAAATCTACACTTTAGTCAAGTGGCAACAAATACATGATTAGTTCAATGAACTGAGAAGTTAAATATTTGTTCTTCATATTATGTCCTAGTCAGAGTCATTTACATTATTATGAATTTGAACACTTGTGGTCCTGTCACCAGAAATGGCAATTATTTTTCTGGTTATTTTGAAATGCAGTCGTGGGGAGCTGGGAATTGGAAAAAAAAAAAAATTTCGGCCAGCAATTAGAGTAAGTGCCTGATACAGCTCTAGGAACCAGCAGATGGCACTGAAGCATTTTCCTGACCCCCCACAGAGGGCATTAAGCAGTATCCCCAGGTAACATGTGGAACAACAGGTTTCAAACTTTTTAAATTTGAAAATTGTGTACAATTATATAAAAATTTAGTTCATATGATTTTTCGATATATTATAAAAAGCAATAAAAGGAAGGCCTTTAAACACAGGACTTGAAAGTGTTTAGAATTTCTTAGCTAATGAGAATTATTCGGTCATCTGTTTAATAAACACACATAACTGTAGGTGTGGGTGTCCTGAATCCCCTTCCCCGTCCCCACCTCATTCTAAGTTAATTTCCATTGAATGTTTGTTACTGGGGAGATTTTTGTGTTGAATAGGATCATGGTGAAGTACAGAACTGGGAAAGCCAGCAAGGGGAGATTAATAGAAACATAACGACAAAGAGTTATCAGAAAATCCAGGAAAGTTTAGATGGTTGGTGTGGAGGAGAAGGATTTAGCTCTCTGTGAGCTGGCTTTGAAGAACTTGGGGTAGAGAAGAGCTGGGGTGATAAATGGAAGAAAAGAGCAGCTCCATGTGTTAGATGGTATTAGATAAGAAGTAAAGAGAGAAAAAATTTTTAAAGTTTTCTTTGTGTTACATTTGTATTCTCCTTTTGGTTTTTTTTTTGGCTGGGTACAGTATACTTTATTGATGGTACATGACAAAGTAGGACTCTCCAAGTCCCTCCCCTTCTTCAGGGGGTCTGGGATGAAAACTGTGTAGTAGAGGTTGGGAGATTCTCAGTGTGTTAGGGGATGAGTGGGGGTGAGGATTCCCCAGCAGTGGAGGGCCTCTCTCTTCCTCTTGCTCTCACTGGGGCTGGTGGTCCAGGGGGCTATTACTGCTTGGAGGCCATGTGGACTAGGAGGTCCACCACCTGGTTGCTGTAGCCAAATTAATTGTCATATGGGGAAACGAGCTTGACACAGTGGTCGTTGAGAGCAATGCCAGCTCCAGCACTGAATGTGGAAGAGTAGGGGTCACCTGTGAAGTCACAGGAGACAAGCTGGTCCTCAGTGGAGCCCAGTGTGCCCCCAAGGGGACTCTCTGATGCCTGCTTGATATCACTGTCCATGGCAGCTTTCTCCAGGAAGCAGGTCAGATCCACCACTGACAGGTTGAGGTGGGGACACAGAGGCCATGCCAGTGAGCTCTCCATTCAGCTTCGGGATGACCTCGCCTACAGCCTTGGTGTCAGTAGAAACAGGGATGATGCTCTGGGCAGCCCATCGAACTTCTCAGAGGGGCCACCACAGTCTTCTGGGTGGCAGTGATGGCATGGACTGTGGTCATGAGTCCTTCCATGATGCCAACATTGTCATGGATGACCTTGGACAGAGGGGCCAAGCAGTTGGTGGTGCAGGAGACATTGCTGACAACCTTGAGGGAGTTGTCATACTTCTCATGGTTCACGCCCATCACAAACATGGGGGCATCAGCAGAAGGGGCAGAGATGATGACCCTGTTGGCCCCACCCTTCAAGTGAGCCCCAGCCTTCTCCATGGTGTTGAAGACCACAGTGGACTCCACAACACACTCAGCACCAGCATCAGCCCATTTGATGTTGGCAGGATCTCGCTCCTGGAAGGTGGAGTTGGGCTTTCTGCTAATGACAATTTTCCCGTTCTCAGCCTTGACTGTGCCATTGAACTTGCCATGGGTGGAATCATACTGGAACATGCAGACCATGTAGTTGAGATCACTGAAGGGGTCATTGATGGTGACAATATCCACTTTGCCAGAATAAAAAGCAGCCCTGACGACATGGTGCTCAATACGGCCAAATCCGTTTACTCCAAACTTTACCATCGTGTCTCGGGAAGTGACTGGCACTGCACCAGAAGATGCAGCTATTTGTCCAATGGGGAGAAGCAGAGAGTCTCCCTTTGGTATTCTTAAAAGACTTCTCTGAAGATTTCAGTTTATTTCCAGTTCTAAGAGCCAGACTAATATTTTTTGTGCTATAACTCTATGCTGTTACTAGTTTCAAGACCCAGTAAACCAGTTCAGTTTACCATGGGTTATTTAAGTATTGCAAATAAAGAGATGAAAATAACATTTTTTCCCAGCAACATGATTATATACCTAGAAAAGCCAAGGATTCAGTTCTAGAAAGAACTGGATATAGTATGGAATATAGGAAACTAAATAGGTGAGAGTATAAACACACAGACACACACATGTGATGTCCATAGCATTTTAGCTGTAATTGTAGGAAAACAAACCAACAAAATAAAGGCCAATTTCCAATAGCAACACACACACACAAAGTATCTGAGAGAAAAATATATAAGATCTTTGTGCAGAAACAATAAAAACTTATGGAAAATTAAAACAAATGATTTGACTGAGGAGCAAAGATTGATAGCTATATTATGTTCCCAGATAGGAAGACAAATATATTATAAATGTCTATGTGTCATCTCCAAGTTAATTTACATATTTAATTCAGTCTTAAGAAAAATCCCAGAATGATTTTAAAAATTTGACAAAACGTTTCCTAAATGGATATAAAAGAGTAAGTATAACAGAATACATTTTAAAAATTCTCAGAGGGAAATTCAATGGAAAAATATAATAAGGTAGATTAACATTATCAGATATTAAAAATATATGACAAAGCAGCTCCAGGTAAAAGAGTATAGCTCTGGGGCAAAAATGACCAATACATCTGCAGTACCAAAGAGCTAATCCAGAAATGTACCCCAGTATATAGTACAAAGTAAATATCAAAGACAATCAGGGAAGAAAATATTCACTAGTTGATGTTGGGGTAGGTAATTTGGGTGGAGTAAAAAAAATCAAAACAGATATTCACCTCAATCCATACACAAGAATGAATTACAGAATCATAAAAAAATCGTAGTTCTGAACAGAATGGAGTAATCAGGGACCATATGAACACTCTCACTGGAAACAACCAAAACATGGACAAAATATAAGAAACAATGGTTTTCAAAACACTATGCATTGGGCAACTAAGTTACCAGTGATCCCAGAGAGACATGAAAAAAAGAGGTGAACCCTGTGGTTGCCCCAGTGTACTAACCATGGGAGAGTCTCCTGGTCACAGCCTGAGGAGAGGAAACCCAGGGCGAGCACAGTGGACTCTCTGAGTTGAAGATGTGGAGCTAAGAGTCCAGGGAGAGCAAGGTGGCTAAAGTTTGCAGGACAGAATACTGAAGAAGAGAAACCCTCAAAGAGAGAGAGAGAGTGAGAGAGGTGTGGAGATCTGCAGGGAGCCCCCTTGAGTCCTGGTCAGAGCTTGCTACAGCTGAAGAAAGAGTCATTTGAAGGGATTAGAGGGAACAGTGCCCATATTCACACAGCACCAAGAATAGAGCCCCTTCCTACCAGTGAGATGAAAACCTCGTGACTGGGGAGAGTTCACAGAAGAGTCTTGCCTCAGAAGTGGCGTAATTGGAGCAATTGGCCGGACATAAGCACTGCCCAGTGCCACCCAACACATCTCAACAGCAAGACATGAAAGATAGAACTATTGGCAAGTAGCCTAGCTACATTCCAGAGCAAAACTCAACAAAGTCTAAAGGAATAGAAAAATATCCAACACCCAACAAGGGAATTTTCACAATATCTGGTATTGAATAAAAAATAATGAGGCCCACAAAAAAGGAAGAAAATAGTGAAGAAACATCAATTGAAACGACCCAGAACTAACGCAGACATTGGAATTAGCAGACAAAGGCAATAATCAATTGTTATAACTATATTCTGTATGTTCAAAAAGTTAATAGAGACATAGGATATGTTTAAAAAGACCCTCATCAAGCTACAAGACAAGAAAACTGATGGGTAAGATGAAAAATACATTGAATGGGAGGAATGGCAAAGTAGATGTCACAGAAGAAAAGATTAGTGAACTCAAAAGCATAGCAATAGAAACTACCTAAAATGAAACGTCCACAGAGAATTGTTTTTTGGAATGAACAAAGCACCAGTAAATTATGAGACAACCTTAAGTGGATGGATGTATTTGCAATTGGAATCCCCAAAGGCAGGGGCAGATAGAAAAAATATTTGAAGAGATAATGGCTGGACATTTTCTAAATTTGATGACAAATGATGAATCCTACACAAGAAACAGGAAGAAAATGACACCAAGTCTTATCATAATCAAAATGCTGAAAATGTTATATAAAAACTTAAATAGTAGAAGAAACAGAAAGTAATGGAATTCTATATTTATCAACTTGGGGGATGATGTGAGAGAGAACTTCCCAGATGCTTCAGAAAACAATTACTGAGGGAAAGATCAGCAGATATACTACAATTTCAAATATCTGATGCCTTTTTTAAAGATTATTTTAAAGATTTATTTATTTTTTTATTTTAGAGAGAGAGAGAGTACGCAGAGGGCTAGAGGGGGAGGGAGACAGAGAGAAGCAGACTCCCTGCTGAGTGCAGAGCCTGATGCGTTGCTCCATCCCATGAACCTGAGATCATGACCTGAGCAGAATCAAGAGTCAGGCACTTAGCTGACTGAGCCACACAGGTGCCCCTGATGCTTTTTTTTTTTTTTTTTTTTAAGATTTTATTTATTTATTTAAGACAGAGAGAATGAGAGAGAGAGAGAGAGCACATGAGAGGGGGGAGGGTCAGAGGGTGAAGCAGGCTCCCTGCCGAGCAGGGAGCCCGATGCGGGACTCGATCCAGGGACTCCAGGATCATGACCTGAGCCGAAGGCAGTCGCTTAACCAACTGAGCCACCCAGGCGCCCGCCCCTGATGCTTTTTAAAATAGTGCATAAACAAACTTAAAAGACAAGCAACAGAGTGAAAAAACAAATGTAGACAAATATAGAAGATATTCTTCTATAACAAATATAGAAGATAAAAGGATAATATTATATATGTACATAACACACAGCTCATAATAATAATGAGAAAAACACTAAGATTTCAATAGATAGATAGCTGGAAAACATAACCAAATGATTTGCACACACAAAATCTAACTTAAATTTATGGGAAAATATTCAACTTTGTTAGAAAGTAAACAAATGTAGATTAGAATAATACACCTCATACCTATTAAATTGGCAAATTTTTATAAAAGTAATATTGTTTATTTCTCGAAAAAGCAGATTTTAATTCATATTTTCATGCATTACCAATGATACTGTAAAGTGGTGTCACCCTTTCAGAAGTAATTTGGAAATATGCATTAGGAACTCAAAATATGTTCATACTCATTAACTTAATAATTCCATTTCTGGATGCCTGTTAACAATCCAACATTCCACAACCATAAACAGACTGTTACCACTTTATTGTGTGGGATGGTGGATTTTTAAAAGTACAGTTATATATAATGAAATGTAAATTCAGTTAATATAAGTATGTATTTTAAATATAAACTTTTGAAAACTATACTTTGGTAGTTTTAAACAAAAATAACCAAAGATCTTTTTCTGATTTATCTATGCATACCAATCATTTTTACATGATATTTTCCATTTTAAATCGGCTTCTAATATTTAAACCTTAATAAGTATAGTCACCATTTTCTCCATAAATAACTTTGTATAGCTTATTAGAGATAATATATTAACAACTACTTAAACACCAGTGAGTATTTGGGGTTATGCTGCTTTAAAGGCTTTTCTTTAGCCTGAGAACACAGAACATACTTTAAAGAAGGCATTCAGTTCAAGGAGTCAGGTTTCTACAACAGAAGGAGTAATGAATTGAATTCACTATTTAATATTCTTATGCAGACATTGGGAAATTTTTCATTATGTATCTCAGGGGATCTTTCTGTAAAAGTCAATGTAATTATAACAATTTTAGGCTTTAAGTATAATTATAGACATTAAAGAATCTTAGAATTAAAGGATGATATATTTATAGATAAGGCACTTACTTTGAATTGTTAGACAGGTAAAGGGGAAATGTATTTCATTAAAATCTCCAAAATCGGTCAGGTCAAAATTATTTGAACATTTTGAAGGTTGGAAAGATGATGTTATACCTTTAAAAAATTAAATGAACACTAGCAAAGTGAGTCCTATTATACTTCACACATATTGTTAGTCTTGTCTCTTCATTGAACGTGCTTTCAAACATTTCAGAAGGTCTCAGAATCTTTAGGGAGCCATGGCTATTGTACAGGAAGTACAAAGAAGACTATAAAAATAACAGAATGAAATCTTTCTCATTCCACCTTCCAATAATAAGGACTTTGGGATCTCTGTGACAGAGGCAAGAATCATTAGTAGTTTGCCTAATTTGTGATTATTGATATAATATATCTATAGATATATCTCTGCAGTATGTGTGTCCCTTCTTTGACAATGCTTTGTTGGAACTTATGCCAAGATCACCAGTAAAATGAGTTTCCAAGTAATATCAGATTTGCCACTATGTCATTCAGTTCAAGTCAATTCCATTAACATTACTGTATCTCTACAGTATGTCCCACCCTTTGATCAATGCTGGAAAGATGACCAATGATTAGGGCCTGGATTTAGCCAGAAGGAAGCACAGGCAGAGTCTAATATAGAAGACAGCCTTTTAAAATAACCTCTGTCATTCTGTTTAACAGGCAGGAGACCAGAGATTGAGGGCACAAAGGGGTCAGCTTTCCCTGGAGAGTTATTTTTCTCAGAGAAGGTGAAAATTGAGCTGTGTCTTGAAAGGTCGAATAGAGACAAACAAGGGGATGACATGCTGGGGGACAAGTCATTCCGGGCAGTGGGGCCACCCATGAAAATGCACAGATATGAAGCCAAGTGTTTGGGCAACCGTCAGTCTACGTGGAACGTGGGTTGTGCTAGAAGGAAAAAATCAAGGAAGGAGGTGGGATCCAAGGATCAAGGTCAGATATGGGAGACATTCTAAGCCAAATCCCCTAAAAGGCAGGGAAGTTGTAGGTAGTGACTCTGGTTTCCAGTGGAGTTTGGGTCAAAGGGGTGAAGGCTGGCTGCGGAGACCAGTAGGAGGTCATGCCATAGGTCAGTCCTGGGGTTATGTTAACATTTTAATAAATGTCTCTACAGATGCCATTGAGAAATTATTTCCTCCATTCTTGGAGTATAACTGATCGGAATTTTAAAAGCTGAAAGATTTAAAACTGCACAAGGAGTTTATGAAATAAAAAGACCTCCTGGAAAGGAAATCATCAAACAAACAAACAAACAAAACTAATGGTAATTAAGACACTTAACCTTTACTCACAGTAGGAGCTTGGGGGAAACTCACTAGCACCCTAACTCTAGGAGATGGTTTCCAAATTGCTACAGAAAAGACACTGTAGCTCTTAATGGAACAACTGGATGCTGAAGCCAGAAGGTCACATCAATCAAACTAACCTTCCCCTGGTAGATTTTCCAGTGCTCTGTCATAGTCTTTTTTTCCCCTAGGGCTAACTGAAAGTTGTGTTAGCGTTAGCATACAATCTACATATTTAAATAGATTTAGCCAGAAAGAAGACATGAACTGAGATCATTTCATCAATGGAGTTATTATCAGTAGTTACAGAGTCCCTGCCAAATGCTATATTTTATTTTATTTTATAGATTTTATTTATTTATTTTGAGAGAGAGAGAGAAATCACGAGTTGGGGGGACAGACGGAGAGGGAGAAGCAGACTCCCCGTTGAGCAGAAAGCCCAATGTGGGGGGCTTGATCCCAGGACCCGGAGACCATGACCTGAACCAAAGGCAGACGCTTAACCAATTGAGCCACCCAGGTGCCCTACCAAATGCTATATTTTAAATACTGAGCTTTAGTCCTTGCTTTGTTACATGCAATACTGAAGGAAGGTTTATATATATATATATATTTTTTTAATTTTATTTATTTATTTATTTGATGGAGAGAGAGACAGCGAGAGAGGGAACACAAGCAGGGGGAGTGGTAGAGGGAGAAGCAGGCTCTCCGCCGAGCAGGGAGCCCCATGCGGGGCTCGATCCCAGGACCTTGGGATCATGACCTGAGCTGAAGGCAGCCACTTAACGACTGAGCCACCCAGGCACCCCAAGGTTTATATATTTTTAACCTTTTGTTCTGAGTTTGGCGTTTTTTTTTTGTTTTGTTTTGCTTTGGTTTTTTTTGTTTTTGGTACTATGGTTTTTCCCTTTTAGTTAAAATTGTTGAAAATAGCAACAGTCTTCCTTCCCTTCAGATGAGATTGATGGTGGGTGGGTCCCCTAACTCTAACTGGGTGTCTTACCTCCTCTGGAATTCTCAGCAGAAACTCTCAGGACTGTGCATTATAGATTCGCAGATGGATCAGGAAAATCCATTATGATGCCTTGCATGTATGTCTTTAGGCAAAGCAATTATGTTTTCCACATGTAGCATTTTAGAACCCAAGTGTCCTTAGAGATCATGCAATCCAACTCTATATTGTAGATTAAGAAAGTTTCAATAAGATCCCATGTTCACTGATCAGACTGGCAAAATATAAAAAGATTATGATATTCAGTGTTGATAAAGGTGTGCAGAAGGAGCATTCTCATACTCTATTGCGGGAAAGGTCAAGTGGTATGTTTTGGAGGGTAGTTTGGTACTCCCTACACAAATTTGAAATGTGTATACCTCAGCAGTTCCATTTTTAGAAAGCTATCCTAAAGAAACTTGATACATATACATGGGGATATACGTACCAATGTGCTTGTTGTAGGATTTTTAGATGGTTAAAAATTGGGGTTGGTATAAAGGCCCATCATAATGGGAATCTTTAAATAAATAAGGATATCTCTGTATCATGAAATATAAGGCTACAGTTGGAAAGAGTGTCCATGATATACTGTTTAGTGGGAAGAGAAAGTTAGGACAATATATAGAGTTTGATCCTATTTTTATTAAAATATATTTATTTATTTAAGTGCTTAGAGAGGAATGCACAGTGTGATATACACCAAATTTTTAAGAGCAGTTCCACCATGGAGTAGATTTGGAAAATGAGCCAAAATAAGTTTACTTTATATACTTAAATATTGCTTAAAATTTTTATAATGAGCATGCATTATTTTTACCATTCTTTTAGTGAGGGAAGAAAAATCTGAGCCTCAGAGAAGTGAAGTAACATTTTTCAAATCACTCAAATGGCTAGTCAAAAAAGATAGGATCAGATTCCAGGTTTTTAAATCCCAGTTGGGTGTTTTTTCTACTAAGGAAGACCTTGAGAGACCTTTACCAGGACACTTGGCTTCCTGCAGATCGAGTCAGATTTCCTATTTCTCAGGGAAGTAAATAAAACATATGCTTTCCTGCTTCTATCAGGCAAAAAAGTTTCTGAGCCTCTTGATCAAACAATATATCCTCCTCAAGACTTTTTTTCTCTGTATAGACCATGGTAATCATAATAGAAATATTTATTTATAGTTACTACGCTTCACTTACATGACCAATCCTGACCATTTCCCTAGCCACTAATCCACAAAGACAAGACTGAAACTAACTTGGATATTATTCCATAGTTTCCCAGAAGATAAAAACTTTCCAACAGAGCACACAAGTCTCTTCCCAAAGTACAGAGGAATTTGCTCTCATGTTTCCTCATCTGTTCTTAGAATATCTTCAGCAGTTTTACTCAAATTTTATGCATTGTTGTATGTAGCGGCATTTTGATATTTGTGATGCATAACACCACTGTCTCCGTTACATCAAATAAAATACATGAAATCTTTGTTTACCTTAAAATCAACAGCAATATTAGCTTTTCCCACATGCTTAAGTTTAATTTTAGGGATTCAAAAATTTAAGCTATAGATGGTGTGTACCATCTCTACACATTTCTCTATAAGCATTTAAATAAATCTCAACACACTCCTCTGTAAGCATGTAAGTAAATATATATATATTAAAGGTTTATTTATTTATTTTAGAGAGAGAGCACAAGTAGGAGGGGGAGAGGGAGAGGGAGAGGAAGAGAGAATCTTAGGGAGACTCCCCACTGAGTGCAGAGCCCTGTAAGGGGCTTGATCCCACAACCCTGAGATCATAACCTGAGCTGAAACCAAGAGTCGGAGGCTCAACCAACTGCGCCACCCAGACGCCCCAATAAACGTATATATTTTAATAAAATTGGGATCAAACTCTATATATTGTTCTATAATTTCCTTTTTCCACCAAACGGTATATCATGGACACTCTTTCCAACTGTAGCCTCATTATTTCCTGGTACTGAGATAACTTAAATTATTTAACAATTCCCATTATGATGGACATTTAGACCGACACCATTTTTTAACCATCTAAAAATCTTGCAACAAGCACATTGGTGTATATATCCCCATATATATGTATTAGTTTTCCTTAAGATAGCTTTCTAAACTATTCCCGAACTTTAGGAATGCCCATAATTATTGGGTTGATCTTTTCTCAAGTAATAAATAAAGGGAAACATCTGAAAGTAATTCAGGGTAGGCTTTAAAAATATTATGTTTATAAGAATATTTAATTATGTCAGAAAATGTCACAACACTATGCTAAATAAAAAGAGGTACAAAAATGCGTATCTCAAATTATACCCATTCAGTAAACATATGTGTTTTATGTGCAGTCACATATGGATAGAATAAGATCTTTAAAAATGTATGCAAACATTAACATTTGCTCTGGGTGATGAACCTCTGATTTTTCTTTTCTTCTCTATACCTCCTTGTGTTCTCTCATTTCGTCCAAAGCATGTTTCCTTTTGACCACAGGAAAAAAAAATGTTAAAGAAGATTTGGAAGCCAGTGTAACCTGAAACAGTACCTACCGAACATCTTTTCCTGGGAATAATAGCCAATTCTAGGCACTCCTTGAAGAGAGCAATGAAACAGATTAATTTGTGAGTACACTTGCTGGTGGAGAAGTCAAATTGAATTTTTACCTTTTTGAAGAAAAAATGAACTTTGATAAAGCGAGAAAGGAAACCAAAGAGCAAGAAAAGAGAGAAAGGAGGGAAGTAGGCTGGCCACCGATTTGCCGGGGCGGATCTCAGATTTTGGATACGGCAGGTACGAGGGCAGGGGACTTCCAAGCAGGGACTTGATGGGAGAAGGTATGCTGCAGAATGAGAGAGAAATGAAAACACTCATCTAGGCACAGGACAGGAGCAGCCGAAACTGGGCTATCGGCTTGCTTTTCTTTTTTCATCCCATCCTTCAGCAAGGATTTAGCATTGTGTCCAGCACATGGCAGGCTCTCCAGGTTTTTTTGTTGTTGTTGTTATTGTTAAAATGACACATGGAGGAAAATGCAGCAGTTGTCTGAACCTAGACAGGATTGAGGCTGAACCTACAAAAAGGAAAACCCAACAAGATGAAATATGCCAGTGAACTCTTGTTAGCATCGTGACGTTGATGCATGGCTTTGTTGCTCACCTGAGTGTACCTGAAAGCATTTGCTGGGCAAAGAGCAGGCTAAAAAGGGGAAACTGAGCTAACCATCATGAAATACTGGAATTATGGAGGGAAAATGAAAAGACCAACTACCTTGTTATTTGTTGTTTTATTTTTTTTAGGGATCAGGAAACCGGTGAAGAGGGGTAAAAGGAGCTCAGCCATGCTTAGTACAGATAGATTGATCAAAAACATAAATTTCTATTATTTGATGGGTCTGACTTTCCCAATCATCTCGTACCATTTCTTCAGACTCTTTCAGTGCTCCAATATTCTCCTCCAGAAAATAGGATTTAAATTACATTTTCCTTCCTAGCCTTAAAAATAACGTAAGCATTAAAAGGCAATATGGACATAACAATTTATAAACATACTGTGATATGCTACTTTTTAGTATTCTTAGGAAAAAAAATCCCTTACCCAATCACTCCTGGTTACTAACAGTTTATTCTGGGTGAAGTAAACAAAATACCAAGGGGTTACGTACAGTAAATTCCCACTATTTCAAGTGTTATGTATTTGGTTCATTATTTTTCCTCCTCCTCCATCCCGAAGTTCAAAACCGGTTGAGCACTCATTGCCAGGGACGCTAGTGGTGGTCCAAAGCAGGAAGCATAACGGCAACTCCATCGATTTTTCTACGTATTGGTATTCTTTTCCAAAGTCATAACAGAGAAGACAGTCCAAACTATAGAATAAAACAAGAAATATTTGATTATCTGTGAATTTCACTTGTCTAAACCATCCTTTACCAAGAGCCATGCCGTCTGCCACCCTTACCTCCTAGAATAGTTGATTCATTGGGGGAAGGCAAGTGGAGTTGGTTCCTTAGAAGAAATAGAGCAAAGGTTTGGGAGATTTTGTTTTTGTCTTATTTGTAACAATGCACATAAATTAATATGGTTTCACATTCCCATAGAATATTTTGGTGTTAGTGTTAAATCTTGTGAAATCCATGTATTTGTTAAGAAAATATTAAGAGCCTGGGGCGCCTGGGTGGCTCAGTCAGTTCAGGTCATGATCTCAGGGTCCTAGGATGGAGCCCTACATTGGGCTCCCTGCTCAGCGGGAAGTCTGCTCCCTCTCTCTTTGCCCCTCCCCCCCTCAAATAAATAAATAAAATCTTTTTAAAAATCCATTAAGATCCTAATATGTCCAAGGGAGTAATGCCAGGAGCTAGAAATACAGAGATAAAGAACCCAAGTCCTTCATCTCAGACAGATTATACTTAAGATACAAAAAGCAGAAAACTTCTAAAGCTTGGCCCTTTATTACAAAAGAAATACATTTTGTTATATTTTTTTATACAGCTAAGTTGAAGACATATAAAATCACCCATTATCCTATCCACCTAGAGAGAATAACTTTTAACATTTATACACACATACATGCATATATATAAAAGGAATCATTTTTGAAATATCTACTGTTTTTTAAGCTGTCTTCCCCACCCCCTGGAATATTTTTCCATGCTAAAATCTCTGTTAATAGCTACATAATTTGAGGGTACCATAATTTAAGGGTATCATAATATATTTAAGTACTTTCCAAACATTTAGGCTGTGGGAAACATTCCATGTGTTAAAAAAAACATATGCAGGAAGGGATTTTGGGTATGTGCCACCCAAGGGAGGCTATTCTGTGACTTTACTCTCTATACTTCACCTGGACCAGAGAGTTGAGGCAACAGTGAGGAGAAGAGGAACCTTTTCCCTATGTGAGGTTTAGCTGTCTTTGGGTGCCAGGGAAGAGCATGGAGGCGAATAACATCAGGAAACTCCTGTGTGAAGCATGAAGGAGAGGCTCCTAGGTAGAACATGTCCTGCCAAAATGAACGCACCCTCCTATGGTAGGTTGGCTTTGAATGCATGAGTGGGTTTAGTGTTCCTGGCCCCATGTCACAAAGAAACTTATGGCAGACAGACTCTAAAGTGGCCCCACTGCCCCTGTACTAGCAATTGTACCTTTATCCAATCTCTTCCTTTTGATGTGGGTGAGGGCTGGGACTTGAGTGTAACCCATGCAACATGGCAAAGGTGAAAAACTGTGTGTGATTACATTGCATACAATTGTAATATCAGTCTTGACGGAAGACTCTCTTTCTTGCTGGCTTTGAGGAAACAGGGATTTTGGGGAAGACCCAGATGGCAAGGAACTGAGGGCAGTCTTCAGCTGACAGCTAGAAAGAAATCGAGGCCCTCAGTCAAACAGCCCACCAAGAACTGAATGTTGCCAACAACTCAATGAGATTGGATGCAGATACTTCCCCAGTTGAGCTTTAGATAAGTGCCTACCCATGGCCCCTGCTGACACCTTAATTGCAGGTTTATAAGATGCTGGAGTAGATGATCCAGGCTGGCTGTGCCTGGAGTCCTGATCCACAGGAAGTGTGAGGTGTTTAATGTATTTTGTTTTGAACCACTAAGTTTGCAGTAATCTTGGTACGTATCAATGACGTCCCAAGTCTTCAATGATCCTGAGCCTGTGAAAGTAAGAAAGTAAGAAAGCGAGAACAGAAAGACTGATCACCGTTCACCTGCCCGCTTCACATTGCCAACCCACAGGAGTAGAGACAGCTCAACTTTTATTACATGAAAGATAGCTAACAACTTCGGCAATTCAACCTCAAATCAGAGTTTCAAAGAACCAACAAAGAAAAATACATCTTATTTAAGAACTACTAGCCAGGGGCACCTGGGTGGCTCATTTAAGCATCTGCCTCTTGGTTTTGGCTCAGGTCAT
This sequence comes from Phoca vitulina, assembly GCF_004348235.1. Lineage (NCBI taxonomy): Eukaryota > Metazoa > Chordata > Mammalia > Carnivora > Phocidae > Phoca > Phoca vitulina. Next base: position 6,953,184 of record NW_022589746.1, read on the forward strand.
AACCACAGGATCCTGGGATTGAGCCCCAGGCTGGGCTCCACATTCAGCATGGAGTCTGTTTAAGACTCTCTCTCCCTCTGCCCCTTCTTCCCCACTTGTTTACTCTCTCAAAAGAAAGAAAGAAAAAAAGAAAGAAAGACTAGCCAAAAAGAGGAGTATAAGTCAGAACTAACAAAACATGTCTTGCAAAATGGAGTTGCTAAAGATGACAGACAACGTCACGAATTAAAAGAAAAGTAATAGATGTCTCACTTCTAGTACTTAGTAGTTAGGATAGACTAATTTTTTACAGATTAAATGTATAAAATCTTCACAAAATATGAAAAACAATAACTTAAAGTACTAGAGAATGACCCCAAGGCAAGCAGACACTGGAGAGAAGTTGACTTCTGAGTAATGAGCTGTGTACCAGCAAGATCTCTCAGTGTGATCTCAGTCTTTTTTCTCATTTTTAATTCCCTGCTAGAAGACAGCCAGTCTCAGCTGAACCTCTGTGTCTTAGTTTGTCAATGGCCTCCCACATACTGGCCTTTCCCTGAATCTTCTTGTCTCTGTGGACTCAGGATCTCAGCGTTCTCCACTCCCCACCAGTGAAGCCCCTGGTCCTGTGGTATGGCCCTCGGCCCTTTTCTTCCCATGGCTGTTCTTTCTTTTCCCTCAGGGTTGCATTATGCTGTCCTTAACAACTCTCAAATTACAACCATCTTCACTCTCTAAACACATAGCTTGGCATCTGAGCATCACTATCCCAAAATAGTATAGCCCTATGTCATATTATAGGTCAATGACCTATAAAGCCTACCCATCTTATACCTATTTGACCTCTTCTCCTATTTCTCTCTGCTATTCTCTCTCACCTCCAGCCATTCTTGCCTCTTTGCTACTCACTGTTTTTCTTACACAAAAGATATACTTCGACCTCAGGATCTTTGCACTTGCTGTTTCCTCTGTCATAAACGTTCTCCCCCCCAGGTGTCACCTTGGCTCTCCTTCTTTTTCTGGTCTTTGCTCAAATGTCACCTTTTTGGCGAGCCCTTACCTAGAAATCCTGTCTAAAACTATCAACCCACTACCACTGCCATGACACTCCTTCCTCCCTTTCTTTAGTATTATCTAAAACGCTCGATGTCTTACTTAGCTTGTTTGCTATCCATTTCTCCATCTAAAACATAAGTGCCATGTGTGCATGGATTGGTGTCTGGTTTTTTTTTTATTTGTTATTTCTGTAGTGTTTGGAACAGTGATTGACACATATCAGGCACTCAATATTTATTTGTCAAATTTCTCTATTTGGCTTAAGAATTTCATTTTCTCAAAGTATAATTTCTCTCACAGATTAGGCGCCTGGCACTAAATTGCAGAGGTATCTTGGGTGACCAACAACCATGGCTTTAATGTTCTAATTCCCTTTGGCTAGAAATGGTACTTGATCCTTGGTGAGTAAGACAGAAGGAAATAGAATATCTTGGACTCCCCCAATACACAGAGTCATGGGTTCTAAAGTTCATGTTTAAGTCAATTATTTGGACATCTTGAACTCTTCTTCAGAACATGATTGGGCACAGCTAGTTAACTGCAGGGAGTCTGAGAAGACTGGAAAGTGCCAGAACTCGGAAACAGATCTGCCTACTGGGATGGAGCACGCTCTGGAAGGACAGGAACAGGTGCACTGAACTCTGAGAGTATTGAATGCAGCTAACAGGAGACATTGTCCTGAAAGCAAGGGCATAGGCTGCAGGTAGAATTAGAAAGGGCCCAGAGGAAATATTGTGACACTATTGCGTAGTAGTTTAGCAACTGGACATCTAGGAGTCGTGATACTTAAAAAACAAGTTTAGTGAAAGACACAATTAAGACCGTGCAAAAGCAAACCAAAGAATAGAGAAAGTATTTGCAATATGAGTATCTGACAAGTGTTTAATATTTAAGGAAATGAATATTTAAGGAACTGTTTCAAGTGGAAAAGAAAAACAACCCAATAGAAAAATGGGCAAAAGACTTTAATAATCACTTCAAAAAAGACAACATCTGAATGGCTAATAAACATATAAGTACATTCCCAGCCTCAATTACATGCAGTCAAATTAAGGCTGCAATGAGATTTTACTACACACCACCAGTAGGGCTAACATTAAAAGGACTGGCTATACCAGGTGTTGATAACAATGTGGAACAATCGAAATTCTCTTCCACGCGGATGGAAGGGAAAATTGGTACAAATGCTTTGTAAAGTTGTTGTTTCATAATTGCAGACCTCTCAGTTATAAGCTCAACAGCTGTGTATGCCCAAAAGGCTTGTCCAAGAATGATTGCAGCAACATTATTTGTAATAGCTTAATCTAGAAACAATCCAGATGTTTATCAACTGAAGAAGGGACACATACATTGTGGAATAGTCATACAATAGAACACCATTAGGAAACAAAAATAAAGGGGTGCTTGGGTGGCACAGTCGGTTATGCGCCCAACTCTTGGTGTTGGCTCATGTCAGGATCTCAGGATGGTGGGATCAAGTCCCACATCAGGCTCCATGCTCAACGTGGAGTCTGCTTAAGATTCTCCCTCTCCCCCTGCCCCTCCTGCTCCTGCTCTCTCTCTCTCTCTCAAATAAATCTTGAAAAAAAAATGAAAATAAATCACTGTTACACACAGTAACATGACTGACTCTCTTATGTATGTCAAGCAGTAAGAAGTCAGATAAAAGAATACATATAATTCTATTTATGTAAAGTTAAAAAATCATCAAAACTAATCTATAATAAAGGAAATAATAGTAATAGTTACCTTTGTGGAGCAGAGCTAGTAACTGGGAGGGGCCATGAAGGTTTCTGGGGTAGTGGTAATGTTTTATTTTTTGGTTTAGTTAGTAAGTATGTTTTGTAAAAAAAAAAAAAAAGGCTTCAAGCTATACACTATACTTTTCTGTATGTATGATATATTTCAATAAAATATGTATTTAATTTTTTTAAAAGAAAGAAAACACAGAGCCAGCATTAGGAAACATCTTGGCGCATAGCAGGGCCCCAACTCTGGGCAGAGGGTGAGGAATTAGAACCTAATTTGCATGAGGGGAATTGACAAGAGTTACAGTGCCACAACCCAGGAAGAGAGAAGTAGAGCTTTGGAATTATGCAGACAGCTTTTTTTTTTAAGATTTATTTATTTATTTGAGAGAGAGAGAGTGCAGGGGGGTCAGGGGCAGAAGGAGAGGGAGAGAGAGAATCTCAAGCAGACTCCGTCCTCAGCACAGAGCCCATTTCAGGACGCAGTCTCAAGACCCTGAGATCATGACCTGAGCCAAAATCAAGAGTCAGACACTTAACTGACTGTGTCACCCAGACACTCCTATACAGACAGATTTTAATCCAATCGACCTAGGCTCCAGTCCTTGCCATGCCATTTACCACCTTGGGCCACCTAACTAACCCACCAAACTAACCCTTAGAAGAAACTAATCTCAGTTTCTTCATTTGCAAATCGGAAATAATGTAAAGCTCTCAGGGTTTGCTTGGTATTAAGAACGGGTTTCATGCATATTAGCTACTCATAATAATAGTCATTTTTACCTCAACAAGAACAATAAAGAGATTTAGTTACCATACCTGTGACAGAGTTCAATCTTTGGGCATTAGGAACAATGTAGAAACCCATGAATGCAAACCAGGGGTCAAAGAGCTGAAACGTGCATCACAAGGGACTCAGAGGAGTTCCTGAGTCCTTACCAGAGATGCTCAGAAGTCCACAAGGCCTTGGGGGAGGGAATAGGAGGGATGCAGAGGGGGTAGGCTGGACCTGATAGGGGAGTTTTTCCTATAAATATGGCTACTAATAATTTCTTCCATCTGTGCATGCTCTTCCATCTGTTTTTCTTCTCCTTGAAACAGTGTTGGTTCTGGGACTCCCTTTGACCAACAGAGTCAAAAGGCAGTGATGTTTTGCCTGGTAGTTTGCACTTGGTTTTCTTGGAACCCAGCAGCGATATGGGTAAGGCAGTCCAGACTATTCTGCTGGAAAGAGAGGCCATGTGGAAAGGCCCTGGGGGATGAAATGTCACATGGAGAGAGAGGCCACGTGAAGGAGAATGGTCTGTGCAAGGCCCCAGACATATGAAAGAAGTCTTCTCTCCAGGAAAGTGAGACCACCTGCTGAATGCAGACACATAAATGAGATTTGGCCAATAACTTGGAGAGCAGAATTGCTCATTCAACCCACAGAATTGTGAGAAATAATAAACAATACTTGTTTTGAATCATTAGGTTTGGGGCTGTTTTGTTATGTATCAATAGGTAACTGATACAGAAATGGGTACCTGAAAATGAGGTGCTGCTATAACAAAAAACCTAACATATGTGCTGTTGGCTATGGGGTCACACAGGTGGGACCACAGGGATGGTCAGGAGACCACAATAGAGGCTGGAAAAGCAACGAAGTAACCACCCTGGAAGCTGGAGAAAGGACAGTGTGTGCTGCAGAGGGGCAGAATGTACTAAGCTAAAACATGTACCTAATGTATTTGTCAAGCTTGCCAAAGAGATTTTTCCAGTGGAACGTGGAAAGTGCCAATTGACTTATTTTAAATGTTGGTGATGAAGAAAGGAAAGAGAGAGATGAGCTAAAGAAGGAATGGTTCAGTTTCAAGCACAAGTTAGGAGATACATTCCTGATTCAGGAATTGATGAGTTAGGAGGTGAAATTCTTTCTTATTTTCAGCATGTCCAGATGAACAAAAGATTCTTTTTTTTTAATTTTTAAAAAAATATTATTTATTTATTTAGAGAGAGAGCACAAGCAGGGGGAGGGGAAGAGAGAGAGAGAGGGAGAGAATCCACAAGCAGACTCCCCACTGAGTGCAGAGCCCCACACAAGGGCCCGATCTCACAACCCCGAGATCATGACCTGAGTTGAAACCAAGAGTCAGATGCTCAACCGAGTGAGCCACCCAGTCGCCTCCAAAAGATTCTTTTTTTTTTTTTTTAAAGATTTTATTTATTTATTTGACAGAGAGAGACACAGCGAGAGAGGGAACACAAGCAGGGGGAGTGGGAGAGGGAGAAGCAGGCCTCCTGCGGAGCAGTGAGCCCGATGCGGGGCTCGATCCCAGGACCCTG